>NC_135740.1:23730949-24090949 GCF_041903045.1 Epinephelus lanceolatus | reverse complement strand
TTACTAGAGGAAAAGGGGCAATCACGTCAGTAGGCAGACTTTAGTTTCAGCATGAGATAAGATTCCCAAATAAACGGCCAAAACCTGAAATGTAAATCCGTTAGGGATCATTCTAAATTTTTAAGAACACTGTTGAAGTGTATTCAATCAAAACCACCAAAAAGAACAATGCAACCGAATGAAGTATAAAGCAAATTGCAGAACGGCGTCATTGGGACTGGGAACGCAAATTGAACAATCTAAAACGCATCCCTACCTCAGGAGAAGAATCACTATCTCCAAAGGCATCAGCAAAGTCTGATGGACTTTTCCTCAGAGTCTGGTCAGCAGGCAGTGTGTTGTCATTGTAAGATGACACGAACTTAAAGTCACTGGTTCTTGAACCTGTTGTCAGGTAGGCGTCATAATTATAAGTGCTGCGTAAAGTTCCTGTGCCGTCAACATCTGCGTAATTAGGAGGGAGATAAGCGCTGGGGATGGCAACTGCTCCATCAAACAACAGTCTGGGCTTTCTCCTGCGACAAAACCTCACACCCAGGATGATGATGATGAAGGTCAGGAAAAACGTCGACACAGACACCAGCGCGATGATCAGATAAGACGTCAGTTTGGAATTCTTCTCATCATAAGAAATGTCCTTCAGTTCTGGCACCTCAGCCAAGTTATCAGAAATCAGTAAATACATGGAACAGGTGGCAGACAGAGAGGGCTGTCCGTTATCTTTCACTGACACAATCAGGTTCTGTTTCATGCTGTCAGACTCGGAAATGTCCCGCTGTGTCCTGATCTCTCCGCTGTGGACACCAATAGTGAAAAGGCCCGGATCTGTGGATTTCACTATATCATACGACAGCCAGGCGTTCTGTCCGGAGTCCGCGTCCACCGCGATCACTTTGGACACCAGAGAGCCTCCGTGTGCAGCTTTGGGGACCAGCTCGGTCATGAAGGAGTTGCCCTCCGGCCCGGGGTACAGTATCTGAGGAGAGTTGTCATTCACATCCGATATGAACACACTGACGGTCACGTTGCTGCTCAGCGGAGGAGAACCGTTGTCTCTGCCCATCACGTGGACTTTAAAGCTCCTGAACTGTTCATAATCAAACGACCTCACAGCGTGGATCACCCCCGTGTCTCCGTTAACAGACACATAGGAGGACACCGGGGCACCGTTCACCTCACCGGGTAACAGAGAATAAATCACTGTACCGTTTTGTCTCCAGTCGGGGTCTCGAGCACTAACGGAACATAAAGTGGAGCCAGGTTTGTTATTTTCACTCACATATGCGCTGTACGACTGTTCCTCAAACACAGGTGGGTTGTCGTTGATGTCTGCTACAGATAACTCAACACTTTTAGAGGAGGACAGAGGTGGAGAGCCCTCGTCACTGGCAGTGATTGTAATGTTGTAATCAGACACTACTTCACGGTCCAGTTGTCCTGTGGTCACCAGAGAATAATAGTTTTTAATAGAAGGAACCAACTTAAAAGGGGCGTTTTGCTGAATGGAGCAGCGGACCTGTCTGTTATTCTCAGAGTCTCTATCCTGCACGTTAATGATGCCCACCTCTGTACCAGGTGACACATTCTCAGGTATGGGGTTAGTCAGTGATTTCAGATATATCACTGGGGCGTTGTCATTCACATCCGTAATATCAATTATTACTGTTGCATATGACGCCAATCCAAGACCATCTTTTGCACTAATCTGCATTTCATATGACGATTCTTTTTCATAATCAATAGATCCAGACACTTTAACTTCACCCGTTTTGGGGTTCAGAGAGAAAACTTGGTCTTCATCTGAAACATGGTCAAAACCGTAGGTAACGTCACCATACATTCCCTCATCTGCATCAGTAGCACTCACTGCAAGTACAACAGTATCTACAGGAGAGTTTTCAGGCAGACTGGCTTTATAAACGGCCTGGCTGAACACTGGTACATTATCATTAGCATCCAGCACAGTGACGTGTATGACTACAGTACCTGATCTCTGAGGAGAGCCGCCATCAAATGCGGTAAGCAACAACAAAATCTCTTTCTTGTCCTCTCTGTCTAATTCTTTATCTAAAACTAATTCACCATATTTTCGGCCACCACCCTTTCTCTTCACATTTAATTTGAAATGATCATTCTGCTGTAGTGAGTAGCCATGAACAGCATTTTCTCCGATGTCTCCATCGTGTGCCTCATCCAACAGAAAATTGGCACCCTTGACTGCCGATTCTTGAATTTCAATTTTAAGAGACTCCTCTTTAAACTGAGGTGAATTGTCGTTGATATCTTGAACGCGGATATTCACACGGTGCAACTCTAACGGATTTTCCAATACGAGCTCCTGTTTTACAACACATGAGTCCTTTTTCGCACAAAGCCCCTCTCTGTCAATCCTTTCTTGTACGATCAGGTCTCCAGTGTTGAGATTTATACCGCAGTATTTTACACCGTTATCCTCTGTATCGATACGGGCCTTGCGAGCAGACAGTCTGCCCACATCAAGTCCCAGATCCTTAGCGATATTTCCAATTACAGATCCACGTTTCATCTCCTCCGGAATAGAGTAGCTCACGTCTCCACAGACGGGGTGGAGGACAAGAAAAATAAAAGCAAGGCCGCTGAGCAGCGCGAATCTGCTGCATCCCATTGTTACCATGAGAAAGAACACATAAACAATTGAAATATGACAAAGAAGACAAAAATATGTCAGCGATGTAGTCGTGATGCCTTGCAGCAAACAAAAACAGTCACATTGCAGTCCCACACGAAGCGGTTTTTGTCAACGGCGAAAAGACAGCAGAGCCAGGCTTTAAATTCGCTGACACAGAAGGGTGGAGAGTGACCGTGCCCTCTCGTTTGCTGGTACACACTGACACCATGAGTGTAAGTTTAGGTATAACACGGTGTAGGTTTTTTTCTTTTCCTTTCCACATATGAAATATACACCAGTTTAATTATGCTTATTTATCAGAAAACGAAAAACAAATACATTGCTTACTATTTAGGTTTGTCTTATCATGGGTAATGACACGTGATATTCTGCCATTAGACCAGTTGTGACAGATAAAATTACCATTAACATGCCACTGTTGTAACTGTCCTTGGGGAGGAGCCCATGTTTCAAACAACAACTAGAAAATGCACATAAACTATGTCTGAAGACAACAAGGAAAGTACTTTCATATTAAATTTTTTTCTGTAACGGTTTCATTTTATATCAAAACTGCATGACAACTGATGTCCACAAATATAATGTCTATCGTTGATGAAATGATAGTCACGTTTTATTTTCTGTCTGTACTCTCCTCATGTTATTAACTCACTGGTGTATGATAGGATCAATTAAAGCATACACATATTTAATTGTGTTTATATACCCCTTCTATTGCTCATATCCTGTGAGAAAACACAGCTGACTTTGTAAATTTGCAGATAGAGTCTATGTGGGGATGTATCACTGTGTTTTAACCAACGAGTCTGAACCCCCCAGACCAACATTTGACTGTTATAGCCTTTAAATTGAAATGAGTGCTTTTAACCATGTCACAAACAGCTTTGTACTTAAATTTAATGCACTGGATTCAGACACATCTCAGTCTTGAATCATGTGAGAATGGTGGCAACTAAAAGATAAGCGCACACATCTTACATAGGTCATTTTGTAAAAGCTTTAAGTTCCCATGATAAGCCACAATAAAACTTTTTACAAAACTTAAGCATTGTTGAGTTTTAAATATCATGTGTGCTATTGGTCTATGCTACATTTTTAATTTTGAAGTCTGGCAAACTTTCAAACAAGTTAACAGGGATCAACAGTTGTTGCAAAGTTAAAGGAAATGGCTCTGAAATCTAATTTATAAACTCATAATAGCAGAAATGTATTAAAAACAACACTATCAAACTTTTTGGATAAAACTACAGATTCTCCAAGCTGCTCTGTAAAAACTTCAATGCAGAGACTTGTATTTGGTATGCATTCATTTGCATTCATTTTGTATTGTACAGTGTTTGTAATAGTGCTACTTGCTACAGGAAAAAAACTATAGTACCTATGAGGGAAACAAGTGCATCAATTCGAAATTGCACACAAAAAAAGTTAGTAGCGTGGGAGGGCACTTGATTCTAAAGACTGTCTGCCACAGTAATTCAAGGGAGTATGCACGTTTCACGAATGCACACGCCAATCATTATACATGAAGAAAACCAAGTTAGGACAGTGAGAGTCCACGTGCAAAACACACTAAACACAAAGGCTCCTTCTTTAATTTCATCTTAGTGCTCTACATAGCCCATTACCTCTAAAATATGACAACCTTGTAATGAGTACAAACCCAGAAAACACACCGACACTGGTACCATATTACAGCAAAGACAGATTCATCTGAAATCATCAAGAAAATAGAACTATTGTAGCAAAATCGGTAAAGTAGCAAATGCACTGAAATGGAATTCAGCAAAGGGAAGGAATGCCAACACCAAAAAATCCAGAAGAAAACTATTTCTATAGAGGTATCAGAGGAGCAAACGGGTTCAGCACCAAGGACAGAGAAACAAAGACCCTAATTCTCAAAATGTTCCCTCACTGGAATACAGAAAATAACAGTGATGAAACCAGACAGAGAAACATAGACATAAAAAACAAAAGGACTGTAAAACTGCAAACTATTCATATTAAAGAGGCATATATGGGCATAATGGTGTGTGTGTGTGTGTGTGTGTGTGTGTGTGTGTGTGTGAGCACTGAGGTTCAGGTTCAGGGGTGGGAGGCTGTTTAGAAATTGTTTAAGTTGCTCTGAGAGCAGTTCAGTTTTGGTATGAGCATCTTTGTGGAACACGAGTTCAGTATGATAAAATGTGTCCCTACCTCGGGAGAGCCATCACTATCTCCAAAGGCATCAGCGAAGTCTGATGGACTTTTCCTCAGAGTCTGGTCAGCAGGCAGTGTGTTGTCATTGTAAGATGACACGAACTTAAAGTCACTGGTTCTTGAACCTGTTGTCAGGTAGGCGTCATAATTGTAAGTGCTGCGTAAAGTTCCTGTGCCGTCAACATCTGCGTAATTAGGAGGGAGATAAGCGCTGGGGATGGCAACTGCTCCATCAAACAACAGTCTGGGCTTTCTCCTGCGACAAAACCTCACACCCAGGATGATGATGATGATGAAGGTCAGGAAAAACGTCGACACAGACACCAGCGCGATGATCAGATAAGACGTCAGTTTGGAATTCTTCTCATCATAAGAAATGTCCTTCAGTTCTGGCACCTCAGCCAAGTTATCAGAAATCAGTAAATACATGGAACAGGTGGCAGACAGAGAGGGCTGTCCGTTATCTTTCACTGACACAATCAGGTTCTGTTTCATGCTGTCAGACTCGGAAATGTCCCGCTGTGTCCTGATCTCTCCGCTGTGGACACCAATAGTGAAAAGGCCCGGATCAGTGGATTTCACTATATCATAGGACAGCCAGGCGTTCTGTCCGGAGTCCGCGTCCACCGCGATCACTTTGGACACCAGAGAGCCTCCGTGTGCAGCTTTGGGGACCAGCTCGGTCATGAAGGAGTTGCCCTCCGGCCCGGGGTACAGTATCTGAGGAGAGTTGTCATTCACATCCGATATGAACACACTGACGGTCACGTTGCTGCTCAGCGGAGGAGAACCGTTGTCTCTGCCCATCACGTGGACTTTAAAACTCCTCAACTGTTCATAATCAAACGACCTCACAGCGTGGATCACCCCCGTGTCTCCGTTAACAGACACATAGGACGACACCGGGGCACCGTTCACCTCACCGGGTGACAGAGAATAAATCACTGTACCGTTTTGTCTCCAGTCGGGGTCTCGAGCACTAACGGAACATAAAGTGGAGCCAGGTTTGTTATTTTCACTCACATATGCGCTGTACGACTGTTCCTCAAACACAGGTGGGTTGTCGTTGATGTCTGCTACAGATAACTCAACAGTTTTAGAGGAGGACAGAGGTGGAGAGCCCTCGTCACTGGCAGTGATCGTAATGTTGTAATCAGACACTACTTCACGGTCCAGTTGTCCTGTGGTCACCAGAGAATAATAGTTTTTAATAGAAGGAACCAACTTAAAAGGAGCGTTTTGTTGAATGGAGCAGCGGACCTGTCTGTTATTCTCAGAGTCTCTATCCTGCACGTTAATGATGCCCACCTCTGTACCAGGTGACACATTCTCAGGTATGGGGTTAGTCAGTGATTTCAGATATATAACTGGGGCGTTGTCATTTATATCCGTAATATCGATTATTACTGTTGCATATGACGCCAATCCAAGACCATCCTTTGCACTTATCTGCATTTCATATGACGATTCTTTTTCATAATCAATAGATCCAGACACTTTAACTTCACCCGTTTTAGGGTTCAGAGAGAAAACTTGGTTTTCATCTGAAACATGGTCAAATCCATAAGTAACTTCACCGTTCACTCCCTCGTCTGCATCAGTAGCACTCACTGTGATCACCAATGTATCCAGAGGAGAGTTTTCAGGCAGACTGGCTTTATAAACGGCCTGGCTGAACACTGGTACATTATCATTAGCATCCAGCACAGTGACGTGTATGACTACAGTACCTGATCCCTGAGGAGAGCCACCATCAAATGCGGTAAGCAATAACATAATCTCTTTTTTGTCCTCTCGATCTAATTTTTTGTCTAAAACCAATTCACCATATTTTCGTCCACCGCCCTTTGTCTTCACATTTAGTGAGAAATGATCATTCTGCTGTAGTGAGTAGCCCTGAACAGCATTTTCTCCGATGTCTCCATCGTGTGCCTCATCCAGAAGAAAACCTGCACCTTTTTCCGCGGATTCCCGAATTTCAAAATTGAGTGACTCCTCTTTAAACTGAGGTGAATTGTCGTTAATATCTTGAACTCGGATACTAATACGGTGCAGCTCTAACGGATTTTCCAATACGAGTTCCTGTTTTACAACACACGATGCCTTTTTCGCACAAAGCCCCTCTCTGTCAATCCTTTCCTGTACGATCAGGTCTCCAGTGTTGAGATTTATACCGCAGTATTTAACACCGTTATCCTCTGTATCGATACGGGCCTTGCGAGCAGACAGTCTGCCCACATCAAGTCCCAGATCCTTAGCGATATTTCCAATTACAGATCCACGTTTCATCTCCTCCGGAATAGAGTAGCTCACGTCTCCACAGACGGGGTGGAGGACAAGAAAAATAAAAGCAAGGCCGCTGAGCAGTGCATATCCGCTGTATCCCATTGTTACCATGAGAAAGACCACATACACACTGAAAATATGACAAAAAAAGATAACAATATGTCAGCGATGTAGTCGTGATGCCTTGCAGCAAACAAAAACAGTCACATTGCAGTCCCACACGAAGCTGTTTTTGTGAACGGTGAAAAGACAGCAGAGCCAGGCTTTAAATTCGCTGAGACAGAAGGGTGGAGAGTGACCGTGCCCTCTCGTTTGCTGGTACACACTGACACCATGAGTGTAAGTTAAGGTATAACAGCACGGTGTAGGTTATTCTTCCTTTCCACGTTTAAAAGATAGACAAAATAAACGAGCCTTTTCATGAGAAAAAAACAACAAAAATATCGCTTACTATTTAGGTTTGTCTTAGCACGACTATTGATACGTAATATACTACAATTAGATAAATTGTGACGGATGAAATCAACACTAACATTAAATTGTTGTAACTGTCCTTCGGGAGGACCCCATGTTTCAAACAACAATTACAAAATGCACATAAATTGTGTCTGAATACAAAAGGGGAAAGCACTTTCATGTTAGATTATTTTTTCTATAACTGTTTCATTTTACATCAAAACTGCATGCCAGTGGATGTCCACAAATATATCCATCGTTGATGGAAGGGTAGTATTATTTTATTTTCTCTGTCTGCACTCTCCACATGTTGTTAACTCACTGGTCTATTATAGGATTAATTAACATACACACACACTGTAATTGTGTTTATAGCTCCCTTCTATTGCTCAAATCCTGTGAGAAAACATTGTTCACTTTGTCATTTTGCGCATAGACTGTATGTGGGGATGTATTACTGTGTTTTAACCAGCAAGTCTGAACCCACTAGACCAACAATTGACTGTTATGGCCTTTAAATTGAAATGAGTGCTTTTAAACATGTCACAAACAGCTTTGTACTTAAATTTAATGCACTGGATTCAGACACATCTCAGTCTTGAATTATGTGAGAATGGTGGCAACTAAGAGATACCTCACACTTCTCATATAGGTCATTTTGTTAAAGATTGAAGTTCCCATGATAAGCCACAATAAAACTTCTTACAACACTTAAGCATTGTTGAGTTTTAAATATCATGTGTGCTATTGTTGTGATACATTTTTAATTTTGAAGTCTGGCAAACTTTCAAACAAGTTGACAGGGATCAACAGTTGTTGCAAAGTTAAAGGAAATGGCTCTGAAATCTAATTTATAAACTCACAATAGTAGAAATGCATCAAATACAACACTATCAAACTTTTTGGATAAAACTACAGATTCTCCAAGCTGCTCTGTAAATACTTCATTGCAGAGACTTGTATTTGGTATGCATTCATTTGCATTCATTTTGTATTGTATAGTGTTTGTAATAGTGCTACTTGCTACAGGAAAAAAACTATAGTACCTATGAGGGAAACAAGTGCAACAATTCGAAATTGCACAAAAAAAAAAGTAAGTAGCGATTGAGAGCACTTGATTCCAAAAAACTGTATGCCACAGTAATTCAAGGGAGTATGCACGTTTCACGAATGCACACGCCAATCATTGAAGAAAACCAAGTTAGGACAGTGAGAGTCCACGTGCAAAACACACTAAACACAAAGGCTCCTTCTTTAATTTCATCTTAGTGCTCTACATAGCCCATTACCTCTAAAATATGACAACCTTGTAATGAGTACAAACCCAGAAAACACACCGACACTGGTACCATATTACAGCAAAGACAGATTCATCTGAAATCATCAAGAAAATAGAACTGTTGTAGCAAAGTCTGTAAAGTAGCAAATGCACTGAAACGGAAGTCAGCAAAAAGAAGGAAT
This sequence comes from Epinephelus lanceolatus, assembly GCF_041903045.1. Taxonomy (NCBI): domain Eukaryota; kingdom Metazoa; phylum Chordata; class Actinopteri; order Perciformes; family Serranidae; genus Epinephelus; species Epinephelus lanceolatus. The sequence continues at coordinate 24,081,882 of NC_135740.1, read as the reverse complement.
GCCAGCACCATAAAACCCAGAAGAAAACTACTTCTATAGAGGCATCAGAGGAGCAAACGGGTTCAGCACCAAGGACAGAGAAACTAAGACCCTAATTCTCAAAATGTTCCCTCACTGGAATACAGAAAATAGCAGTGATGAAACCAGACAGAGAAATATAGACATAAAAAACAAAACGCCTGTAAAACTGCAAACTATTCACATTAAAGAGGCATATATGGGCATAATGGTGTGTGTGTGTGTGTGTGTGTGTGTGTGTCTGTGGGTGGGTGGGTAGGTGAGCACTGAGGTTCAGGTATAGGGGAGAGAGGTAGTTTAGAAATTGCTTAAGTTGCTCTGAGAGCAGTTCAGCTTTGGTAAGAGCATATTTGTGGAACACGAGTTCAGTATGATGAAATGTGTCCCTACCTCAGGAGAGCCATCACTATCTCCAAAGGCATCAGCAAAGTCTGACGGACTTTTCCTCAGAGTCTGGTCAGCAGGCAGTGTGTTGTCATTGTAAGATGACACGAACTTGAAGTCACTGGTTCTTGAACCTGTCGTCAGGTAGGCGTCATAATTGTAAGTGCTGCGTAAAGTTCCTGTGCCGTCAACATCTGCGTAATTAGGAGGGAGATAAGCGCTGGGGATGGCAACTGCTCCATCAAACAACAGTCTGGGCTTTCTCCTGCGACAAAACCTCACACCCAGGATGATGATGATGAAGGTCAGGAAAAACGTCGACACAGACACCAGCGCGATGATCAGATAAGACGTCAGTTTGGAATTCTTCTCATCATAAGAAATGTCCTTCAGTTCTGGCACCTCAGCCAAGTTATCAGAAATCAGTAAATACATGGAACAGGTGGCAGACAGAGAGGGCTGTCCGTTATCTTTCACTGACACAATCAGGTTCTGTTTCATGCTGTCAGACTCGGAAATGTCCCGCTGTGTCCTGATCTCTCCGCTGTGGACACCAATAGTGAAAAGGCCCGGATCAGTGGATTTCACTATATCATAGGACAGCCAGGCGTTCTGTCCGGAGTCCGCGTCCACCGCGATCACTTTGGACACCAGAAAGCCTCCGTGTGCAGCTTTGGGGACCAGCTCGGTCATGAAGGAGTTGCCCTCCGGCCCGGGGTACAGTATCTGAGGAGAGTTGTCATTCACATCCGATATGAACACACTGACGGTCACGTTGCTGCTCAGCGGAGGAGAACCGTTGTCTCTGCCCATCACGTGGACTTTAAAACTCCTCAACTGTTCATAATCAAACGACCTCACAGCGTGGATCACCCCCGTGTCTCCGTTAACAGACACATAGGACGACACCGGGGCACCGTTCACCTCACCGGGTGACAGAGAATAAATCACTGTACCGTTTTGTCTCCAGTCGGGGTCTCGAGCACTAACGGAACATAAAGTGGAGCCAGGTTTGTTATTTTCACTCACATATGCGCTGTACGACTGTTCCTCAAACACAGGTGGGTTGTCGTTGATGTCTGCTACAGATAACTCAACAGTTTTAGAGGAGGACAGAGGTGGAGAGCCCTCGTCACTGGCAGTGATTGTAATGTTGTAATCAGACACTACTTCACGGTCCAGTTGTCCTGTGGTCACCAGAGAATAATAGTTTTTAATAGAAGGAACCAACTTAAAAGGGGCGTTTTGCTGAATGGAGCAGCGGACCTGTCTGTTATTCTCAGAGTCTCTATCCTGCACGTTAATGATGCCCACCTCTGTACCAGGTGACACATTCTCAGGTATGGGGTTAGTCAGTGATTTCAGATATATAACTGGGGCATTGTCATTGACATCGGTAATATCAATATTTAACGTTGCGTATGAAACTAATCCCAGACCATCTTTTGCACTTATCTGCATTTCATAAGATGACACTTTCTCATAATCAATAGCTCCAGCTACTTTCACCTCTCCCGATTTAGGGTCTAAAGAAAACATGTTATTGTTTTCATCTGAAACATGATCAAACTCATAAGTAATTTCGCTATTTATACCTTCGTCTGCATCAGTAGCACTCACTGTGATCACCAGTGTATCCAGAGGAGAGTTTTCTGGCAGACTGGCTTTATAAACGGCCTGGCTGAACACTGGTACATTATCATTAGCATCCAGCACAATGACGTGTATGACTACAGTACCTGATCTCTGAGGAGAGCCACCATCAAATGCGGTAAGCAATAACAAAATCTCTTTTTTGTCCTCTCTGTCTAATTCTCTGTCTAACACTAACTCGCAGTGCTTCCGTCCGTCGGATTTCATGTTTACATTTAATTTGAAATGATCATTCTGCTGTAGTGAGTAGCCCTGAACAGCATTTTCTCCGATGTCTCCATCGTGTGCCTCTCCCAGAAGAAAACGAGCACCCTTGTCTGCCGATTCCCGAATTTCAATTTTAACTGAATCCTCTTTAAACTGAGGTGAATTGTCGTTAATATCTTGAACTCGGATACTAATACGGTGCAGCTCTAACGGATTTTCCAGCACGAGTTCCTGTTTTACAACACATGATGCCCTTTTCGCACAAAGCCCCTCTCTGTCAATCCTTTCTTGTACGATCAGGTCTCCGGTGTTGAGATTTATACTGCAGAACTGGACGTTGTTATCCTCAGTATCGATACGGGCCTTGCGAGCAGACAGTCGGCCCACATCAAGTCCCAGATCCTCAGCGATATTTCCAATTACAGATCCACGTTTCATCTCCTCCGGAATAGAGTAGCTCACGTCTCCACAGACGGGGTGGAGGACAAGAAAAATAAAAGCAAGGCCGCAGATCAGCGCGAATATGCTGCATCCCATTGTTGCTGCACGACAGACCACGAGTGCTATATGAAATGTGTTATATCCTTGATATCCTCCAGTATAGAGTATATATATTTTAGAAAAAAAACAACACTCCACGGTCATACCACGAAGCGGTTTTGTAATATGCGATACAACAGCAGAATCAGGCTTTAAATTCGATGAGACAGAAGGGTGGAGAGTGACTGAACCCTCTCGTTTACTAGTGCACACTGACACCATGAGTATTTGTCTGGGTATAACATGGGGATGTAGTATTTTTTGACATGCTTAAATATGACTCTTTCAGAGAAGCTCAGTAGTCAAAATAACAACACAAACAACAAAATCATAAAAGTACGAATAAAAATAGCTCCACCATTTTAGTTTTAAGCTCAGTATGATACAGGATGGCTTTGCCCCCCTTATTGTAAAAAAACAAACAAATAAAAAAGCACATCACAGAAAGTAGGGATCAACTATTCAAACTGGATCTCGGAAACAGTCCTGTGTTTTCAAATAGCTTTTGGTTTGTCAAAATAGAGACAGCAGACAAAGTGAGAGGGTGGACATTTATGTTAGATTTCCGTAGATGTTCCCTTTTATCTAAAATCTGTACATGCTGCGTGAAAAATTACAATGATGTTCAAAAAATGTTGTGTCCCTTCGTCACTGAAACAGTGGTCGTGCTTTTTGTTTGTTTGTTTATTCTCTCCCTTCCTGCAAAATCTTTCCAATTCCATCTTACTGGGTTAAAATAAGATCAAGACAAATATAAGAAAAAGTAGTTCAATTTGGACCTTGTGTAGTATTTGTGCTGACATGCTTTTTATTTTGTATTGTTCAGACTGAAAGAATAAGTGAAAGAAATGATTTAAGAATCAATGAGATCAAACCTAAGAACCCTCATATTAAGCTACATACTGTTAATTGAAGCATTGTGTGTATCCAACCGTCACCAACAGTTTTATACACTGTGTTAACGCACTGCAGTGACACACAGAGCTATTCAGCTTATCAACTGTCCTAAAAGAATAGTCACAACTTAGAGGAAACAAAACATCAGATGCTTTCATTTACCCAAAGGAGAAACCAAAATATTGCTGTTGTTGTTTTTGTTGCTGTTGTTTTGTTGTTGTTGTTGTTTTATTGAGCATCAGTAACAGAAGGCACCTTTATTTTCAAGTAGAACTTTGCATCTGGCACTGTCCACTGAATTTACTCTGAATTTTGACATACTTTCACAAAGCTTTACCAACAGCTGAGACAAAGTCCAGATGAATAACACTGCCATTTCACTTTTTATGTCGCAGTCGTAAAATGCACTTAATTAGACATTATTTCATTTTGACAGAATATTAAACTATTTCTGCCACTTTCTTTGTCAAATAGGTGATTGATATTCATTTGAATGGGGAGATGATTTTAAAACTTCTTCCCCTCTCTTATGGCACTTTTGTTTGCTCCATTATTCCTGGCAAGAAAAGTTCTATTCAAATGTGGTAAAAGTGGTTTAAAATACACCACCAAAAATGTATGACCCTAATAAGGCAAATATTTTCATGTACAATTCCTTGAGAATAATAATATGTCAAAAGAACTTGGATTGTCAGAACAAGTCATCTTGTCACACCTTTGTAATTAGGTTTGCACAAGGACAAAAAAACATTACAGTAGGTTATCCACCAAAGAAAATAAATACGAAATCATGTTAAAGCCTGGAAAAAAGATAACATATCATCGAGTGAGTACCATATCAATTTAAGTGAGAATGCATTTTATAGCAATGCCCCTATCACTCAGGAACACTGCAGATAGAGAAAGCCTACTCAAGCACAACAAACAAAACGAGCAAACAAGCTCACATTTTATATTCATGTGGCTCTAAAACTGTGTCCCATTATCAATGACCAGTCATAAGCTCCATCTGAGTTTCAGTTGGAGAAAAAAATGCCAAACAATTGTATCACATAAAACTAAGGGCATATACTAATAAAGACTAGTAGAACGTAGCAAATCTAAATATGTTAGTAATAAATTAATTTGGAAAGACAGTCACTAGAATAACACTCAGGGAGGAGAAAATGACAACAAAGATAGAAAAACATATATATAAATAAAATAAGAAATTAGTCCTGAAAATGCATCGTAATACCAAACGGAGTTCAGCACCATGGACAGTGTACAAAGGACGGAAATTAAAGGTGCTCCTTTACAAGAGCAAAAAGGGCAATCACGTCAGCAGGCAGACTTTAGTTTCAACATGTGATAAGGTTCCCAAAATACAAAATGACCAAAAGCTGAAATGTAAATCCGTCAGGGATAATAATACATTTTTAAGGGCACTGTTGAAGTGGATTTCATCAAAACCACCGAAAAGAACAAGGCAACCGAAGCAGTAATCAAGCAAATTGCGGAATGGCTTCGTCGGGACTATGAACGCCAGCTGAATAATCTAAAATGTATCCCTACCTCAGGTGAAGCATCACTATCTCCAAAGGCATCGGCAAAGTCTGATGGACTTTTCCTCAGAGTCTGGTCAGCAGGCAGTGTGTTGTCATTGTAAGATGACACGAACTTAAAGTCACTGGTTCTTGAACCTGTTGTCAGGTAGGCGTCATAATTATAAGTGCTGCGTAAAGTTCCTGTGCCGTCAACATCTGCGTAATTAGGAGGAAGATAAGCGCTGGGGATGGCAACTGCTCCATCAAACAACAGTCTGGGCTTTCTCCTGCGACAAAACCTCACACCCAGGATGATGATGATGAAGGTCAGGAAAAACGTCAACACAGACACCAGCGCGATGATCAGATAAGACGTCAGTTTGGAATTCTTCTCATCATAAGAAATGTCCTTCAGTTCTGGCACCTCAGCCAAGTTATCAGAAATCAGTAAATACATGGAACAGGTGGCAGACAGAGAGGGCTGTCCGTTATCTTTCACTGACACAATCAGGTTCTGTTTCATGCTGTCAGACTCGGAAATGTCCCGCTGTGTCCTGATCTCTCCGCTGTGGACACCAATAGTGAAAAGGCCCGGATCTGTGGATTTCACTATATCATAGGACAGCCAGGCGTTCTGTCCGGAGTCTGCGTCCACCGCGATCACTTTGGACACCAGAGAGCCTCCGTGTGCAGCTTTGGGGACCAGCTCGGTCATGAAGGAGTTGCCCTCCGGCCCGGGGTACAGTATCTGAGGAGAGTTGTCATTCACATCCGATATGAACACACTGACGGTCACGTTGCTGCTCAGCGGAGGAGAACCGTTGTCTCTGCCCATCACGTGGACTTTAAAACTCCTCAACTGTTCATAGTCAAACGACCTCACAGCGTGGATCATCCCCGTGTCTCCGTTCACAGACACATAGGAGGACACCGGGGCACCGTTCACCTCACCGGGTAACAGTGAATAAATCACTGTACCGTTTTGTCTCCAGTCGGGGTCTCGAGCACTAACGGAACATAAAGTGGAGCCAGGTTTGTTATTTTCACTCACATATGCGCTGTACGACTGTTCCTCAAACACAGGTGGGTTGTCGTTGATGTCTGCTACAGATAACTCAACAGTTTTAGAGGAGGACAGAGGTGGAGAGCCCTCGTCAGTGGCAGTGATTGTAATGCTGTAATCAGACACTACTTCACGGTCCAGTTGTCCTGTGGTCACCACAGAATAATAGTTTTTAATAGAAGGAACCAATTTAAAAGGGGCGTTTTGTTGAATGGAGCAGCGGACCTGTCTGTTATTCTCAGAGTCTCTATCCTGCACGTTAATGATGCCCACCTCTGTACCAGGTGACACATTCTCAGGTATGGGGTTAGTCAGTGATTTCAAATATATCACTGGGGCGTTGTCATTCACATCCGTAATATCAAGTATTACTGTTGCATATGACGCCAATCCAAGACCATCCTTTGCACTAATCTGCATTTCATATGATGACACTTTCTCATAATCAATAGCTCCAGCTACTCTCACCTCTCCCGATTTGGAGTCTAAAGAAAACACGTTATCTTTATCTGAAACATGATCAAATCCATAAGTTATTTCGCTATTTAAACCTTCATCTGCATCAGTAGCACTCACTGTGATCACCAGTGTATCCAGAGGAGAGTTTTCAGGCAGACTGGCTTTATAAACGGCCTGGCTGAACACTGGTACATTATCATTAGCATCCAGCACAGTGACGTGTATGACTACAGTACCTGATCTCTGAGGAGAGCCACCATCAAATGCGGTAAGCAACAACAAAATCTCTTTTTTGTCCTCTCTGTCCAATTCTCTGTCTAACACTAATTCACAGTGCTTCCGTCCGTCGGATTTCATGTTTACATTTAATTTGAAATGATCATTCTTCTGAAGTGAGTAGCCCTGAACAGCATTTTCTCCGATGTCTTCATCATGTGCCTCTCCCAGAAGAAAATGAGCACCCTTGACGGCCGATTCCCGAATTTCAATCTTAACTGAATCTTCTTTAAACTGAGGTGAATTGTCGTTAATATCTTGAACGCGGATACTAATACGGTGCAGCTCTAATGGTTTTTCCAGCACGAGTTCCTGTTTTACAACACACGATGCCTTTTTCGCACAAAGCCCCTCTCTGTCAATCCTTTCTTGTACGATCAGGTCTCCGGTGTTGAGATTTACACTGCAGTACTGGACGTTGTTATCCTCTGTATCGATACGGGCCTTGCGAGCAGACAGTCGGCCCACATCAAGTCCCAGATCCTTAGCGATATTTCCAATTACAGATCCACGTTTCATCTCCTCCGGAATAGAGTAGCTCACGTCTCCACAGACGGGGTGGAGGACAAGAAAAATAAAAGCAAGGCCGCAGATCAGCGCGATTATGCTGCATCCCATTGTTACTGCAAGACAGACCACAAGTGCTACCAACGATATGAAATGTATTATATCCTTGATATCATCCAGTACACATATATTTAAAAAATCGACACTGCGCGGTCATACCATGAAGCGGTTTTGCAATATGTGGTACAACAGCAGAGTCAGGCTTTAAATTCGATGAGACAGAAGGGTGGAGAGTGACTGAACCCTCTCGTTTACTGGTACATACTGACACCATGAGTATTTGTCTGGGTATAACATGGGGATGTAGTATTTTTGACAGGCTTAAGTATGACTCTTTCAGAGAAGCTCAGTAGTCAAAATAACAACACCAACACAAACAACAAAATAATAAAAGTAAAAGTACAAATAAAAATAAAAATAGCTGCACCATTTTAGTTTTTACCTCAGCATGATACAGGATGGCTTTGCCCCCCTTAATGTAAAAAGTAAAGAAAAAAAGCACATCACAGAAAGTAGGGATCAACTATTCAAACTGGATCTCGGAAACAGTCCTGTGTTTTCAAATAGCTTTTGGTTTGTCAAATAGAGACAGCAGAGAAACTGAGAGGGTGGACATTTATATTAGATTTCTGTAGATGTTTCCTTTTATCTCAAATATGTACATGCTGCGTGAAAAATTACAATGATGTTCAAAAAAATGTTGCGTCCCTTCGTAACTGAAACAGTAGTCGTGCTTTTTGTTTGTTTGTTTATTCTCTCCCTTCCAGCAAAATCTTTCCAATTCCATCTTATTGGGTGAAAATAAGATCGAGACAAATAGAAGAAAAAGTAGTTCAATTTGGACCTTGGGTAGTATTTGTGCTCACATGCTTTTTATTTTGTATTGTTCAGATTGAAAGAATAAGTGAAAGAAATGATTTAAGCATTTAAATCAATGAGATCAAACCTAAGAACCATTATATTAAGTTACATACTGTTAACAGAGGCATTGTGTGTATCCAACCGTCACCAACAGTTTTACACATTGTGTTAACCTACCTGGAACAACCAAAATATTGCTGTTGTTGTTGTTTTTGTTGCTGTTGTTTTATTGTTGTTGTACTGAGCATCAATAACAGAAGGCATCTTTTACTTTCAAGTAGAGCTTTGCATCTGGCATTGGTCATTGAATTTACTCTGAATTTTGACATACTTTCACAAAGCCTGACCAACAGCTGAGACAAAGTCCAGATGAATAACACTGCCATTTCACTTTTTATGTTGCAGTCCTAAGATGCACCTAATTAGACATTATTTCATTTTGACAGAATATTAAACTATTTCTGCCACTTTCTTTGTCAAATAGGTGATTGATATTTATTTGAATGGGGAGATGATTTTAAAACTTCTTCCCCTCTCTTACTGGCACTGTTGCTTGCTCCACTATTCCTGGCAAGAAAAGTGCTATTCAAATGTGGTAAAAGTGGTTTAAAATACACCGTTAAAGATGTATGACCTTTATAATGTAAATCTTCTAATGTACAATTCCTTGAGTATAATAAATGTCAAAAGACTTTGGATTGTCAGAACAAGTCATCTTGTCACTCCCCTTTATTTAAGTTTGCACAAGGACAACAAAAAAATTAGACAAGGTTATCCACCAAAGAAAAATAAAAATGAAATCATGTAAAAGCCCAGAAAAAAGATAACATACCATCGAGTGAATACCATATCAGTTTAAGCGAGAATGCATTTAATAGCAATGCCTACATTACTCAAGACCACTACACACAAAGGAAGCCTACTCAAGCAGAACAAACAGAACAAACAAGCAGGCTCACATTTTATATTCATGGGGCTCTAAAACTGTGTCCCATTATCAATAACCAGTCATCACCAGCCATCTGAGTATCAGTCCGAAACAATGCCAAACAATTACATCACATAAAACTAAAGGCATATTCTAAAAAAGACTAGAAGAATGTAGCAAATCTATATATTTTAGTAAAAATTTAATTTGGAAAGAAATTCAAAAGAAAAAAAATTCAGAGAGGAGAAAATGACAACAAAAATAGAAATATACAGTATATATCTGTGAAAGATGATGAATTAGTCCTGAAAATGCATCACAAGACCAAACGGAGTTCAGCACCATGGACAGAGTACAAAGGACGGAATTTAAAGGTGCTCCTTTACTAGAGCAAAAAGGGCAATCACGTCAGCAGGCAGACTTTAGTTTCAACATGTGACAAAGTTCCCAAATAACAAAATGGCCAAAACCTGAAATGTATATCCGTCAGGGATCATTCTTAATTTTTGAGAACATTGTTGAAGACCAAAAAACCACCGAAAAGAACAATGCAACCGAATGAAGTATAAAGCAAATTGCAGAATGGCGTCGTCGGGACTATGAACGCAAGTTGAACAATCTAAAATGTGTCCCTACCTCAGGAGAAGAATCACAATCTCCAAAGGCATCAGCAAAGTCTGATGGACTTTTCCTCATAGTCTGGTCAGCAGGCAGTGTGTTGTCATTGTAAGATGATACGAACTTAAAGTCACTGGTTCTTGAACCTGTTGTCAGGTAGGCGTCATAATTGTAAGTGCTGCGTAAAGTCCCTGTGCCGTCAACATCGGCGTAATTAGGAGGGAGATAAGCGCTGGGGATGGCAACTGCTCCATCAAACAACAGTCTGGGCTTTCTCCTGCGACAAAACCTCACACCCAGGATGATGATGATGAAGGTCAGGAAAAACGTCGACACAGACACCAGCGCGATGATCAGATAAGAAGTCAGTTTGGAATTCTTCTCATCATAAGAAATGTCCTTCAGTTCTGGCACCTCAGCCAAGTTATCAGAAATCAGTAAATACATGGAACAGGTGGCAGACAGAGAGGGCTGTCCGTTATCTTTCACTGACACAATCAGGTTCTGTTTCATGCTGTCAGACTCGGAAATGTCCCGCTGTGTCCTGATCTCTCCGCTGTGGACACCAATAGTGAAAAGGCCCGGATCTGTGGATTTCACTATATCATAGGACAGCCAGGCGTTCTGTCCGGAGTCCGCGTCCACCGCGATCACTTTGGACACCAGAGAGCCTCCGTGTGCAGCTTTGGGGACCAGCTCGGTCATGAAGGAGTTGCCCTCCGGCCCGGGGTACAGTATCTGAGGAGAGTTGTCATTCACATCCGATATGAACACACTGACGGTCACGTTGCTGCTCAGCGGAGGAGAACCGTTGTCTCTGCCCATCACGTGGACTTTAAAACTCCTCAACTGTTCATAATCAAACGACCTCACAGCGTGGATCACCCCCGTGTCTCCGTTAACAGACACATAGGACGACACCGGGACACCGTTCACCTCACCGGGTAACAGAGAATAAATCACTGTACCGTTTTGTCTCCAGTCGGGGTCTCGAGCACTAACGGAACATAAAGTGGAGCCAGGTTTGTTATTTTCACTCACATATGCGCTGTACGACTGTTCCTCAAACACAGGTGGGTTGTCGTTGATGTCTGCTACAGATAACTCAACAGTTTTAGAGGAGGACAGAGGTGGAGAGCCCTCGTCAGTGGCAGTGATTGTAATGTTGTAATCAGACACTACTTCACGGTCCAGTTGTCCTGTGGTCACCAGAGAATAATAGTTTTTGATAGAAGGAACCAATTTAAAAGGGGCGTTTTGCTGAATGGAGCAGCGGACCTGTCTGTTATTCTCAGAGTCTCTATCCTGCACGTTAATGATGCCCACCTCTGTACCAGGTGACACATTCTCAGGTATGGGGTTAGTCAGTGATTTAAGATAAATCAACGGGGCATTGTCATTCACATCAGTGATATCAATAATGACTTTGGCTTCAGAAGAGAGACCATAACCATCTTTGGCCTCAACCATTACTTCATATTTCGATCCCTCCTCATAATCTATGTCACCCGTCACACTGATTTCTCCAGTTTTCTCATTTAGTGAAAAAAGCTTTCGTGATTTATCAGACAATCGGCTAAATTCATATGTAACCTCTCCGTTTACACCTTCGTCTGCGTCTGATGCACTCACAGTGATAACTGGGGTTTTCATCGGTAAGTTTTCCGGTAACGTGGCTGTATATACGGCCTCAGTAAAAACTGGAGCGTTATCATTAGCATCCAGCACAATGACGTGTATGACTACAGTCCCTGATCTCTGAGGAGAGCCACCATCCACAGCTGTGAGCAATAATTTCATTTCCTGCTGCTCCTCTCGGTCTAACTCTTTATCTAAAACCAACTCACCGTATTTACTACCAGCATTGGTCGTCTGAGTACTGAACACAAAATGAGGGTTTTGTTGCAAAATGTAGTTTTCAACCGCGTTCTTGCCTATATCAGCATCGTGTGCTGCATTGATGCGATACCTAGCTCCTTTCGTAGCTGACTCTGTGATTTCCAGTTTTACAGTCTCCTTCTGGAAAACTGGCGCATTGTCGTTTATGTCCTGCACCTGCAGGGACAGCCGGTGTAATTCCAGTGGATTCTCTAACAGCAGGTCGAATTTGAGAACACACGAAGGCTTTTCTCCACAATGCTCCTCTCTGTCGATTCGTTCAGCAACGATTAAATCTCCGCTTCGTAGGTTAATCCCACAATATTGTCTGTCGTTTCCCTCCATGTCAACACGAGCTTTCCGAGCAGACAGTCTGCCCACCTCCAGGCCGAGATCCTTGGCGATATTTCCAATAACAGATCCGCGCTTGAGCTCCTCCTGTACAGAATAGCTCAGGTCTCCATGTGCGTAGTGCACCGCAACAAAGAAAAAGACAAAGCCGAAGCTGTGAAGTACGATCCGTCTCTCCATCATCCTCTGACAGTATTACACAGCTTAAAACAAGCCAGTTTCTAGTATTAAAATACGTTAATCGAACAATGTGTGCTTTCCAGGCGTTTGTCGTCGGTGTGAAAGGCTGTAGAAAACACAGGGGGTCGATGCAAATAATGGGTGGTGTGCAAAAGCAAGCTTAACATTTTACTCCTTCCCTGGTCTACAGTGACACCGTGAGTGCAAATGAAATATAACAATCTATTCTGAAATTTACCATCCATTCGTTTCACCTATATAGTTCATATAAAAACGTATGTTAATGATGTATCACACTGTGTAATAACGGAGTATTATGTGTGTGTTTTCTTTTATTCTTTTCTTCTCTTTGAGTAAAGTGCCATGCTGACTGTTGTTTGTGTTATTAGAATTTACAAACAAGAGGTAAACTTCTCCTAAACTGAAGCACTTCAACCATTTCATAGTGATAATAGTAACACAACATTGCCTTTAACTTTATGTTAAACAATGGCTGACCGCAGACAAGTTCAGTGTCGTTCTCCGGTAAATGCTGTATATGATAATAGTCACTTTACTAAATTAAACAAACTCCATCACCTGTGACCCTCGTTTTAAAGCTGCTATTCTGCGGTTGCCAGACAAGATCCCAGAAAAGTCCGTCCGTCTGTCGTAAAGATTCTAGATACACGCAACAAAGAGTTTTTAACAAATGTTGGTATTCGACTCATGGTCAGCTGGACTGAGACAAGACATTTAACAGCTTTACCTTCTATACTGATAGCAATGACTGTTTATCTGTTTACCAATTCAAGAATATAGTCAGGCAACTCTGCCAAAAGAAAAAAAAAGTTTCGTGTGCAATGTTTTTGAAGGGTTCCTTGCAACTGTATGGCAGTAAGTGAATCTGTTTACACATGGAGACCAAATAACTTAATCACAGTTAATTATTCGTAGTAGTAGTAGTAGTAGTAGTAGTAATAATAATAAGATAACCATATGAAAGGTGACAAAACATGTGAAGCAGTTGTCAAAGGAAAATCATTTCTGCACCCATCCACTGCTTACGAAAATTACTTTACTTTCTTTCAATAAAAACGATACCACTTTTAGCAATAGCACTGAACAACATTGTTTACTGACTTAAATTTATTGATGCAGAGAACTGTAAAATGGACATTATTCGTAGATGATTGGTAAGAAACTAAATACATGTAGTTTAACTGAGTAATTAAATATTTCTCATTTCACTTGATGTGATTGATTTTCCTTTTTCCTTCTTATACCATGAAGAGGACAAGTGCGCATTAAAAAGTGGAAAACAGCCTAGATATATGAGACATTACAATCTCATAACTCAGTAGATTCATATTTTTGAAATGGTAAAAACAGACCGATGTAAGTTGTTACTGAAAACACTACAACAGAGCAACAGCGAGGTTCAGCACCAAGGACAGAGACATGAGGAACTAGATACCAGGTCTACTCAAGACACATACGCCAACACACAACAGCTGGGAAAACTGATAAATACTAAGAGACATTTAATTCATCACAGCCTCTGATTGGACATAAGTGAAGACTGGTCAAAAAATGAGTAAGTAGGCAAACTGCAGTTGAAGAATGATGTAAAAACTGTGTGTTAGGAGAGCCATTACACATTTGAACACCAAGATCCGGGCGTTAAAGGAGGGGATAAGATGTAGAAGGAAAGACAGATAGAGAATGCCTGGTGTTTCAACTGGAAGTCGAATAAATTGTTCACAAAAAATCGCGAAAAAAACATTTCCTTCAAACTCTACATAAAGATTACTAAATCTGGAACTAAAAAGACAACCACTTGTTATATCTGACACGCTCAAACACCCACTGCCACGCTCAAAGTAAGAGGACGTTTAGATAATATACGTGAAATAAAAACTAACGCGTGGAGGCTTGAAATAACTTTCAAATGTCACTGTATATGACAAAGACAACGAAAATTGTGTAAAATCCTTAACAACGAATTAACTAATAGCATACGTGTGTAAAAGCGTTTAAAAGTGCCTGAATATTTGAGGCAAAATAGTTCAAACGACATGTGACACCAGTTCCTACCTCAGGAGAGCCATCACTATCTCCAAAGGCATCAGCAAAGTCTGATGGACTTTTCCTCAGAGTCTGGTCAGCAGGCAGTGTGTTGTCATTGTAAGATGACACGAACTTAAAGTCACTGGTTCTTGAACCTGTTGTCAGGTAGGCGTCATAATTGTAAGTGCTGCGTAAAGTTCCTGTGCCGTCAACATCTGCGTAATTGGGGGGGAGATACGCGCTGGGGATGGCAACTGCTCCATCAAACAACAGTCTGGGCTTTCTCCTGCGACAAAACCTCACACCCAGGATGATGATGATGAAGGTCAGGAAAAACGTCGACACAGACACCAGCGCGATGATCAGATAAGACGTCAGTTTGGAATTCTTCTCATCATAAGAAATGTCCTTCAGTTCTGGCACCTCAGCCAAGTTATCAGAAATCAGTAAATACATGGAACAGGTGGCAGACAGAGAGGGCTGTCCGTTATCTTTCACTGACACAATCAGGTTCTGTTTCATGCTGTCAGACTCGGAAATGTCCCGCTGTGTCCTGATCTCTCCGCTGTGGACACCAATAGTGAAAAGGCCCGGATCTGTGGATTTCACTATATCATACGACAGCCAGGCGTTCTGTCCGGAGTCCGCGTCCACCGCGATCACTTTGGACACCAGAGAGCCTCCGTGTGCAGCTTTGGGGACCAGCTCGGTCATGAAGGAGTTGCCCTCCGGCCCGGGGTACAGTATCTGAGGAGAGTTGTCATTCACATCCGATATGAACACACTGACGGTCACGTTGCTGCTCAGCGGAGGAGAACCGTTGTCTCTGCCCATCACGTGGACTTTAAAGCTCCTCAACTGTTCATAATCAAACGACCTCACAGCGTGGATCACCCCCGTGTCTCCGTTAACAGACACATAGAAGGACACCGGGGCACCATTCACCTCACCGGGTAACAGAGAATAAATCACTGTACCGTTTTGTCTCCAGTCGGGGTCTCGAGCACTAACGGAACATAAAGTGGAGCCAGGTTTGTTATTTTCACTCACATATGCGCTGTACGACTGTTCCTCAAACACAGGTGGGTTGTCGTTGATGTCTGCTACAGATAACTCAACAGTTTTAGAGGAGGACAGAGGTGGAGAGCCCTCGTCACTGGCAGTGATTGTAATGTTGTAATCAGACACTACTTCACGGTCCAGTTGTCCTGTGGTCACCAGAGAATAATAGTTTTTGATAGAAGGAACCAACTTAAAAGGGGCGTTTTGCTGAATGGAGCAGCGGACCTGTCTGTTATTCTCAGAGTCTCTATCCTGCACGTTAATGATGCCCACCTCTGTACCAGGTGACACATTCTCAGGTATGGGGTTAGTCAGTGATTTAAGATAAATCAACGGGGCATTGTCATTCACATCAGTGATATCAATAATGACTTTGGCTTCTGAAGAGAGGCCATAACCATCTTTGGCCTCAACAAAAACCTCATATTTCGATCCCTCTTCATAATCTATGTCACCTGTCACACTGATTTCTCCAGTTTTCTCATCTAGTGAAAATAGCTTCTGCGATCTATCAGACAATCGGCTAAACTCATATGTAACCTCTCCGTTTACACCTTCGTCTGCATCTGACGCAATTACAGTGATAACTGGGGTTTTCATAGGTGAGTTTTCCGGTAACGTGGCTGTATATACGGCCTCAGTAAAAACTGGGGCGTTATCATTAGCATCCAGCACAATGACGTGTATGACTACAGTCCCGGATCTCTGAGGAGAGCCACCATCCACAGCTGTGAGCAATAATTTCATTTCCTGCTGCTCCTCTCGGTCTAACTCTTTATCTAAAACCAGCTCACCGTATTTTCTGCCAGCATTGGTCGTCTGAATACTGAACGCAAAATGAGGGTTTTGTTGCAAAATGTAGCTTTCCACTGAGTTCTTTCCGATGTCTGCATCTTGTGCTGCATTAATACGATACCTAGCTCCTTTGGCAGCTGACTCTGTGATTTCTAGCTTTACCGTGTCTTTCGGGAAAACTGGTGCATTGTCGTTTATGTCCTGTACTTGCAGGGTCAGCCGGTGTAATTCCAGTGGATTCTCTAACAGCAGGTCGAATTTGAGAACACACGAAGGCTTTTCTCCGCAATGCTCCTCTCTGTCTATTCTTTCAGCAACGATTAAATCCCCGCTTCGTAGATTAATCCCACAATATTGTCTGTCGTTTCCCTCCATGTCAACACGAGCTTTCCGAGCAGACAGTCTGCCCACCTCCAGGCCGAGATCCTTGGCGATATTTCCAATAACAGATCCGCGCTTGAGCTCCTCCTGTACAGAATAGCTCAGGTCTCCATGTGCGTAGTGCACCGCAACAAAGAAAAAGACGTAGCTCGGAAGCACGATCCATCTATCCATCATCCTCTGACAGTATTCAGAAAATCAAAACACGATAGTTTCAAGCATTTAACACACGTTCTTCTTTGAATATAGGTGCCTTCAATGCATATGTCGACGGCGTTGAAGGAAGCAGAGAATACAAGGGTGGTCGACCAAATAATGGGTGGTGTGCAAAAGCAGGCTGAACACTTAAGTTCTTAGCTGGTCTGTAGTGACACCGTGAGTACAAATCAAATATAACAGCTGTACAGAAGTGATAGAAATTTTCTCAACAAATTATGACGTCCATTGGCCGTAATATTTGGATTACAACATATTCTAATAACGGACTTAAAGCGTAAAGAGGCGCTATTGAGTTTTTACATTTTTTTTAATTAAGTGACAGTCTTGTTCTCCTTCCTGTAAGGCTTTGAAAACAAGATAATGTCTCATTCTAAAGCAATCCATGTGAAGCAATTTATAGTGATCATACTAAGACAACACTCCCCCAACGTTAAACAGTGTTGGACTTGGACCACAATTCAAATCCTTTAGTTCTGCAAGTCAAAAACTCCAACTTCTCTTAGAAACCTATCTCTGTCCCTCTGTGAAATAAAATGGATTCTAATACTTAATCGTGAAACATGCACAACTCTCTCTCCGGCTGCCTCCAAAGACCACCTAAATGACATAACTGCATTTAATTAAAAGACAAAGAGTGCATATAAACACAGCACCGAGAGAGCAACATCATGACTTTCATGTTGAAATAGTGGAATAAATGTTTTTGACTTTAACTATACTTTGATATTTAAAACTAGAGGGGACAATAATATTTCGTGCAGTAAAAAGGATGTTCAGTTAGACAAAGTAATTTGTTAATAAGATGCACTTGTGAACTAATACACACTGAGCGCATAATATTGCCATTCATTCCACTGATTTTTTTTTTTTTTGTTTTACCTTTTGGCAAATTATAAATGTGATTAAAAACCCAAATCTTAATAACAAAAGGGTAAACTATTGCATCAGGAAGACAAATTTACAAGTAAAACTGTACTGTTAAACGGTTGAAAGGAGAGAAAATAGAAGACAGAGAAAAGTTGCATCACAAGGGCAACAGCAAAGTTCAGCACCAAGGACAGAGACAAAAAACAAGCTCCAGCTCTGTTCAAGACAGGCAGAGGATTTGTTTAAAAATTCAGACCACTTTTGGAAAATACATATTAAAACAAAACTCTGTTGTAACAACGACCAAATTTTAAATATCAGCATAGCACGTCAGAATAACTCTTCTGTGAACTCTTAATGCATTACCACGTCCAATGTATGCACTTAGAAGCAAGTGAAATGTATGGCTATGTGTCGAAGCCTGTAGTAGCTTTCAAAAGTGCAAAGTGAAATGAGTTTACACAGGGTAACTTCATCTTACACCTTGCCTTGTCCAAAAGGGTCAGGTAAAATAAAAACAAAAGGCAAAGAGAAATCATAATTGAATGGGTATTGGCTGGATCATTAAAGTACAAAATAGATCTCACAATATGTAACACCACTTCCTACCTCAGGAGAAGCTTCACAATCTCCAAACGCATCAGCGAAGTCTGAAGGACTTTTCCTCAGAGTCTGGTCAGCAGGCAGTGTGTTGTCATTGTAAGATGACACAAACTTAAAGTCACTGGTTCTTGAACCTGTTGTCAGGTAGGCGTCATAATTGTAACTGCTGCGTAAAGTCCCTGTCCCGTCAACATCTGCGTAATTAGGAGTAAGATAAGCGCTGGGGATGGCAACTGCTCCATCAAACAACAGTCTGGGCTTTCTCCTGCGACAAAACCTCACACCCAGGATGATGATGATGAAGGTCAGGAAAAACGTCGACACAGACACCAGCGCGATGATCAGATAAGAAGTCAGTTTGGAATTCTTCTCATCATAAGAAATGTCCTTCAATTCTGGCACCTCAGCCAAGTTATCAGAGATCAGTAAATACATGGAACAGGTGGCAGACAGAGAGGGCTGTCCGTTATCTTTCACTGACACAATCAGGTTCTGTTTCATGCTGTCAGACTCGGAAATGTCCCGCTGTGTCCTGATCTCTCCGCTGTGGACACCAATAGTGAAAAGGCCCGGATCTGTGGATTTCACTATATCATAGGACAGCCAGGCGTTCTGTCCGGAGTCCGCATCCACCGCTATCACTTTGGACACCAGAGAGCCTCCGTGTGCAGCTTTGGGGACCAGCTCGGCCATGAAGGAGTTGCCCTCCGGCCCGGGGTACAGTATCTGAGGAGAGTTGTCATTCACATCCGATATGAACACACTGACGGTCACGTTGCTGCTCAGCGGAGGAGAACCGTTGTCTCTGCCCATCACGTGGACTTTGAAGCTCCTCAACTGTTCATAATCAAACGACCTCACAGCGTGGATCACCCCCGTGTCTCCGTTAACAGACACATAGGACGACACCGGGGCACCGTTCACCTCACCGGGTAACAGAGAATAAATCACGGTACCGTTTTGTCTCCAGTCGGGGTCTCGAGCACTAACGGAACATAAAGTGGAGCCAGGTTTGTTATTTTCACTCACATATGCGCTGTACGACTGTTCCTCAAACACAGGTGGGTTGTCGTTGATGTCTGCTACAGATAACTCAACAGTTTTAGAGGAGGACAGAGGTGGAGAGCCCTCGTCACTGGCAGTGATTGTAATGTTGTAATCAGACACTACTTCACGGTCCAGTTGTCCTGTGGTCACCAGAGAATAATAGTTTTTGATAGAAGGAACCAATTTAAAAGGGGCGTTTTGCTGAATGGAGCAGCGGACCTGTCTGTTATTCTCAGAGTCTCTATCCTGCACGTTAATGATGCCCACCTCTGTACCAGGTGACACATTCTCAGGTATGGGATTGGTCAGTGACTTGAGATATATAACCGGGGCGTTGTCATTAACATCAGAAACGTCTATGATGACTTTGGCATATGAGGTTAATCCCAAACCATCTTTTGCTGTAACGCGCAGTTCAAACGATGAGGCCGTTTCATAATCAACCGTGGTGATCAGTTTTATATCACCTGTCTTATGATCTATGGTAAACATCGACTTAATATCCTCTGAAACGTGTCCAAAACCATATGTTACATCTCCATTTAACCCCTCATCTGCATCAGTAGCACCCACTGTCAGCACCACAGTACCTAGTGGAGAGTTTTCAGGCAGACTGGCTTTATAAACGGCCTGGCTGAACACTGGGACGTTATCATTAGCATCCAGCACAGTGATGTGAATGACCACAGTACCTGACCTTTGAGGAGAGCCACCGTCCAAAGCTGTAAGAATTAGATTGATCTCCTTTAATGTTTCGCGGTCAAGCTCTTTGTTAAGGACAAGCTCCACAGTATTACTTCCAACGCCCAGAATAAAATTCTCATTGTTTTGGAGGTTGTACGTCTGAACTGAATATTTGCCTATATCCGCATCATGTGCTTCCTCTATTGGAAAGCGGGCACCTTTTGCTGCGGATTCACTTATATCTATATGGATCAAATCATTATTAAACTGCGGCGAGTTATCGTTTATATCCTGGACATGTAGGCTAATTCGATGCAGTTCTAATGGATTCTCTAACATGAGCTCTTGTTTTAAAAGGCAGGATGCTTTGTCTCCACAGAGGCCCTCTCTGTCAATCCTCTCGGCAACAGTCAGATCCCCGGTACGGAGGTTTAAATCACAGTAATGTTTGTCGCTTCCATCGGTATCAATGCGGGCCTTTCGAGCGGATAGTCTGCTTGTTTCAAGACCCAAATCCTTGGCGATATTTCCGATCACAGATCCACGCCTCATCTCCTCCGGAAAAGAATAGCTTACATCTCCACTGGCAAAATGCAAAGAGAGGAGCAGAAAAGCGACTGCACAGCTTTGAAACGCGAGTCCGGTGATAGCCATCATGACGCCGATATAAAATAGTAGACGTTCCCTCGGGAACACAGACAAAAAATAAGGATTTAAACCAAAATCAACACAATCCAAGACCAAGTTTCTGCCTCTCTGGACGATCAACTGCAGCACATTAAGTCACATTGTGCGTCGACAACAGTGGGTGGATGTAGACAGACAATTATTACAGCTGGTGCACAGCGACATCGTGAGTCTCCCCGAGAGATTACATATTTCCACTGACAGCAGGTCTTTACAAGACAAATAATTATAAAACAAAAAACATATATGGAGAGCGGAGCGCTTTCATTTAAACGGGAAATTATATACTTAAATGTCTTGGGACATGTTAAAATGGTCAAAACTAAAAGGTATGTCTACAACAAGAGCATTATTTCACCAAGGCACTTCATACTGAGCACTTCATTTTAGATGTGGAAAAAACAGACTCCTATTTGTCTGTTAATTTTTATTCTTGTCTTGAAATAAAGTATTGACAAAGTTTAAAGTGTACTGAACAAATCTTTGTGCTGAAATGTTTCTTAAAATCGATGTGACAACTGTCAATGACAACTACTTTGGCCACAAATGATACTGTCTTATTAAAGATTGAGTAAAAGGACAGCCTCTAACAAATCCTCAGAAAAACTGAAACTGTCAAAGAAATTAACAACTACATTGTTTAAAGATGTAAGGGGTGACTTAAGTTTATTAAAAAACAATCCATAACTGATATTTCATAAATGTGTAAAAAACAAAGGAGCGCAAAGGAACAAGTTATCAAAAGCACAAAAAGAACTGAGTCTGATTAAACTGCAGGATTCTAATCACTTTGCTCACTACCATCGGCATCTTACAGAAGCCACTCAGTATTAGCAGACACAGCATAACCTATATCTAATTAGGTAGTGACAATGAGATTTATAAAAAAAAAATAAAAAAAAAAAAACTCTTTTGCAGGTGAGACCTGAGTTAAACGAGTTAGGAAAACACCTACACTTAACAGCAAAATGCAACCAAAATTGGAAATAAATTTTAAATCAAACACTATCAAATAAATCAGCTTATATAAAAATTTGAAATCAGTACACATGCGATAGCAAAAATGAAAATGACAATGAAAAAATATATATCGAGAATCTGAAGTTCGTGTAGTTGTTCCGTAGAAGAAGAATGTCGTACAACTTAAATGACAGACAACAACTCATAACCCTAAAACAACACACTCTCACTTCTAACTATTCAAATACAATGCTATAATATCATTTACAAGATATGGGTTATTTCCAATGAAAAGAAAGTCAAAATAAAAAATCTTAGGCACAACAACAAGCACCGAGATAAATTGTTACCTCTAAAGTTGATGCCTGAGAGACAAGGAAAGGACCTCAATTATGTTTTCAATCGTTAAAGTTGCAGATTTTACTCATCTGTGATTCTTGTGAATATGGTGGCAATGACTAATTTCACCCCACTTAGAAAACCTCAACAAACAATTTATGTGTCCAAGCACCAACATATTTACGAAGACAGACCCAAAGGCAACTAAGGACAAATACTGCACAATGAGCGGAAATGCATCTAATTACGAAGGGATGCATCTAAAAAAAAAAGTAAGTGTATCAATATCAATGTCACATTACCAGTCACAAATTTGAAAAGGCACAGCCTACTTTCTGATGGGATTTGTTTGATGTTCCTACCTCAGGAGAAGCATCACAATCTCCAAAGGCATCAGCAAAGTCTGATGGACTTTTCCTCAGAGTCTGGTCAGCAGGCAGTGTGTTGTCATTGTAAGATGACACAAACTTAAAGTCACTGGTTCTTGAACCTGTTGTCAGGTAGGCGTCATAATTGTAAGTGCTGCGTAAAGTTCCTGTGCCGTCAACATCTGCGTAATTAGGAGGGAGATAAGCGCTGGGGATGGCAACTGCTCCATCAAACAACAGTCTGGGCTTTCTCCTGCGACAAAACCTCACACCCAGGATGATGATGATGAAGGTCAGGAAAAACGTCGACACAGACACCAGCGCGATGATCAGATAAGACGTCAGTTTGGAATTCTTCTCATCATAAGAAATGTCCTTCAGTTCTGGCACCTCAGCCAAGTTATCAGAGATCAGTAAATACATGGAACAGGTGGCAGACAGAGAGGGCTGTCCGTTATCTTTCACTGACACAATCAGGTTCTGTTTCATGCTGTCAGACTCGGAAATGTCCCGCTGTGTCCTGATCTCTCCGCTGTGGACACCAATAGTGAAAAGGCCCGGATCTGTGGATTTCACTATATCATAGGACAGCCAGGCGTTCTGTCCGGAGTCCGCGTCCACCGCGATCACTTTGGACACCAGAGAGCCTCCGTGTGCAGCTTTGGGGACCAGCTCGGTCATGAAGGAGTTGCCCTCCGGCCCGGGGTACAGTATCTGAGGAGAGTTGTCATTCACATCCGATATGAACACACTGACGGTCACGTTGCTGCTCAGCGGAGGAGAACCGTTGTCTCTGCCCATCACGTGGACTTTAAAACTCCTCAACTGTTCATAATCAAACGACCTCACAGCGTGGATCACCCCCGTGTCTCCGTTAACAGACACATAGGACGACACCGGGGCACCGTTCACCTCACCGGGTAACAGAGAATAAATCACGGTACCGTTTTGTCTCCAGTCGGGGTCTCGAGCACTAACGGAACATAAAGTGGAGCCAGGTTTGTTATTTTCACTCACATATGCGCTGTACGACTGTTCCTCAAACACAGGTGGGTTGTCGTTGATGTCTGCTACAGATAACTCAACAGTTTTAGAGGAGGACAGAGGTGGAGAGCCCTCGTCACTGGCAGTGATTGTAATGTTGTAATCAGACACTACTTCACGGTCCAGTTGTCCTGTGGTCACCAGAGAATAATAGTTTTTGATAGAAGGAACCAACTTAAAAGGGGCGTTTTGCTGAATGGAGCAGCGGACCTGTCTGTTATTCTCAGAGTCTCTATCCTGCACGTTAATGATGCCCACCTCTGTACCAGGTGACACATTCTCAGGTATGGGGTTAGTCAGTGATTTCAAACTGATAAGAGGTGGGTTGTCATTAACATCTGTTATATCTATAATTACTGTACAATACGAGGTAAGACCTGGTCCGTCTTTTGCTCTTATTCGCAGTTCAGTGGTGGATTCGGTCTCATAATCGATTGAGCCGACGACTCTTATCTCTCCTGTCTTATGATCAAGTGAGAATAAAGTTACATGCTCGTTAGACACATGATCAAAATTGTACGTAATATCCCCATTGGGTCCCTCATCTGCATCAGTAGCGCTCACTGTAACAACAACAGTATCTGGAGGAGAGTTTTCGGGCAGACTGGCTTCATAAACGGCCTGGCTGAACACTGGGGCGTTATCATTAGCATCCAGCACAGTGACGTGTATGACTGCAGTACCTGATTTCTGTGGAGATCCACCATCGAGAGCTGTAAGCGCTAATTTTAGATCATTCTCTTGCTCTCGGTCTAATTCTTTCACCAAAACCAATGCGGAGTGTTTTCGCCCACCTTCTGTATCTGTATTAATGGTAAAATGCTCGTTATTTTGTAAATCGTAGCGCTGTACATCATTTGTACCAATATCTGCATCATGGGCTTCAGTGAGTAAGAATCTCGCTCCTTTGACTGCCGATTCTCTTATTTCAAATGTTATCAAGTCTTCACTAAACTGTGGGGCGTTGTCGTTTATATCTTGCACATGAATGCTGACACGGTGAAGCTCTAAAGGGTTTTCCAGAACAAGCTCCTCTTTAAAAACGCAAGTAGCCTTCTTACCACAAAGACCTTCCCTGTCGATCCTGTCAGTAACAAACAACTCTCCGGTGCTCAGATTAATATCACAATACCGCTTGCCATTCCCGTCCGTGTCAATGCGAGCTTTACGCGAGGAAAGAGTGGAAGTCCCGAGGCCGAGATCTTTGGCTATATTTCCAATCACAGACCCGCGTTTCATCTCCTCTGCGATAGAGTAGCTCACGTCTCCATAGGCGACATGCAGCCCGATGAAAAGAAAAACAACACAATAGGGTTTCATAGAAAATCCTCTGCGCACTGTATTTCCCATCATTGACCAGGCGTTCATCCTTCCCTGACCAAATATTTCAGAGTGATCAAAGACGGTTGTATTCCTCGTTGTAATTATCTATTCGAATATCATTCACAAAGTAGGCCTTTTGTATCGTCCTTAACCCACAGACACCACACCACAATAACGCTCTGCAATGGTGGAAAAAAATGGATGAAGCTGGGGATACTCTCGGCCTTTGTTGGTGCACAGTGACACCAAGAGTTTCAATCAGATATAGCACTGCCAACTACAACAAACTGACAACTTTACTGTCTATAGCATGTCAAACCTATTGTTATTCAGCCACTTTGTGTTTATTAAATCTACAATTGAGTATAGAATGTGTAATAGGAGTATTTACTAAAAATTATTGACCATGGAACTGCTGTGATTGCTTTATATGTTGAGGCTCCAGTGTTATGTATGGACTATAGTCAGTATAGTAAATTTTGCTGCATTGCATTCTTCACAAGCTGCCTGTAAAACAATTCAGCTCTCCTGCAAAAGTCTCTGTGCTCCACAGTATTAATTGTTGTATTTGATTAATCATTAAAAAATAAATAATCTATCACAGTTTAGTTCACATATAGATATGTGCACAGAGACTGATTAAAAAAATGTAACAAAAAACATCTCTTTAGAAGACTTCCAGATTAAAGACCAGCATGAATCCACCTAGCATCACATGTCGGTACAAAGAAGTGCCACAAGAGTTCATAAAAGAGCAATATAGAGACAAATAACCCCAGCATTTCTGTAGTGGAAATATTGTTTGAAAGTGCTCATATACTCAATATTCGCTGGATTTTTAATATGTGTAATAAAAAAGATTTAAGTTGAAGCTACTGAAGCTATGAAACATATATCTTTAAAGTCCATCAAAAATACCAAAATTTAAATCTAACAACCAAATACCCCTCTGCAGTATTGTGCCAGGCTAAACATAACCAGCTGAAGAACATTTAAATAATTTATCTTAACATGTTAAGTAGACCATCCAGATTAACTAAAAACACACAAAAACAGTATTCTTATCACAGTCAAATCATGTTTATTATTCTGTTAGAATGTTGCTGTGTAAAAAGTTGACAAGAATCTCCCAAATAGATGGTAGATGGTCTAACATAACTTAACATTTTTCAAAACTTCCACCCTAAACTAAGACAATACTATGACAGCACTGGTGCCATTCAGTGATCCACACTTTTCATCAAGATTGTCATGTTGTGTCTCAATGAGCACAGAGACAATCAGCTTATTTTATATGACCCAATGCTATTTGCCAACAGAAAATAAAATGCAACATGCATTTCTAATAAAGAGCAATTTCTGACAAATTTTGTTATGTTTAAGTTGTGATCAAGTTTTAAACAGCAGTCTGGAGTTTTTTGTTGTTAAAGTTCACCCAGTCACTCAATCAGACAATCAGCAAAAGCAAAGGCTCCAAAGCAGCCTAAGGCCATCACCATTCCACTTGTTTGAAACGTAAAAATGGAAGACAAACATTTCAACTGAGAGTACAAATGCAGACCAGTTGCATGGTTAACTGTGTCTACAGCACAATGTTACAAAGTTAAAGTTGAGTTCTGGAATGATTAGAAAACATAATCAACCCACTGTACTGTCAGACAGAAGAGACCAACTAATCCGTACAGCTATGCTCCTATAGCTAACATTTCATCCTAAGTCAGTATGGACGCAAACCCACAGGACATCACTTGACAACATAAGACAGTGTTACCCTGACACATTTCAAAGCCACTGCACAAATAAGTGATGTGCTTGCTTAATATTTCTATACTCAATGAAATATTTGCCAGCCAAAAAAGGCTTTTGTTATTCTTAAATTGGCCCAGTAAGTCAAGAATGAAGTAGCCAAGACTTAAGAAGAGGTCAGCAAACAACATTGATTATAAAGTGAGGGAGGACAACTTTAATCATCATACATTCAGGTCTGAACTATATGCAACTGCTGCCACAAAGCTACTCTTCAAGGGTTGGGTGAAATCTCAAATCCTACATGTAAGTGCTTTGAGTTGGAATGTAACAAACTCACCATCAGTGTAATGTTTTGCATTTACACTGCTGCCAAAACAGTACTGTTCTGCAACAGTATGAAGCCAAATCTGTAAGACACATTTTTCTGAGGACATAATCCAGTTATTTCATACTCTGATGGAAAAAGTACCTCAGATTTGATCATACACTGTTTGATTAGTTTTAATGTCTGTCTGCAGATGATATTGCATGTTTACAAAAGGCAACAATTAAATCGTAGGCAACTGGACTCTGATTTTGTCTAGAAGACGTTTCGCCTCTTATCCAAGCGGCTTCATCAGTTCTCAACGCATCAGTCTGAGTAGTCCTCACTAGTCTGGCCACTAGTCTGACTTTTCCAGGTCAATTCCATTGACCTGGAAAAATGAGAAATGAGAATATCCACAGACTTATGTTTACAAAAGCTACTGATGTAATTAAATAAGACACATTTCACCATGGGGCACTGATGAAGATCAGTGACCAAAATCAAGCAATGAGAGGGACAACTTAATGTCAATAAAAAATGTCCAGTGATTTAACAACGTATCCTCTGACAAGCAGATGTGGACTGCCCAAAATGTTATCAAAACACTTGAATTGGAACATTTTTGATCTAAGGGTTCATGTGGAAGGTAAATTAATAGTGACAGTGAAATGCTACCAACACAGATGGTACTTCCAAAGACCATCTTCTTCAAATGCCTGTTTAAAATCAGCTGTAGTCAAATAAACCAGGAAGAGTGGTTAATCAAAATAGCTATGATATATTGGGGCCTACTTCTACGGGACTCCTCTACATGATCAAACACAACAGCAAAGTCTGATGGACTTTTCCTCCAAATCTGGTCAGCAGACAATGTGATTACATTGTGAGAGGACACAAACTTAAAGTCACTGCGTAATTAGGAGGGAGAAAAGCGCTGGGGATGGCAACTGCACCATCAAACACCTCAGCCAAGTTATCAGAAATCAGTAAATACATGTAACAGGTGGTGGAGAGAGAGGGCTTTTCAGGAAGAACATATTCTTGAAAAAATGGTACTATATTGCATTTCTTAATATTTTAGTCAAAATCTAACATCTAAAGAAATTCACTTAAACAAAACTCAGGAAGGAGAAAATGGAAACAGAATAAAATAAAGTGGTAAATTAGTCCTGAAAATGCATCATTAGACCAAATGGAGTTCAGCACCATGGACAGGGTACAATGGACTAAATTCAAAGAAGTTTCTTCTCAAAAGCAAAAGGTGCAACCGGTTAGCAGGTAGACATTAATTTCAACATGAGATAAGATTCCCAAATACAAATATGACCAAAAGCTGAAATGTAAATCCTTAAGAGATCACCGCGAACTTTTAAGAACACTATTAAAGAGTATGTCTTATGAAAACCCATGACAAAAGAGCAATGCAACTGAATAAAGTAAGAAACAAATGGCAGAATGGCTTCTTTGGGACTAAAAACACGAGATAATCTAAAATGCGTCCCTACCTCAGGAGAGCCATCACTATCTCCAAAGGCATCAGCGAAGTCTGATGGACTTTTCCTCAGAGTCTGGTCAGCAGGCAGTGTGTTGTCATTGTAAGATGACACGAACTTAAAGTCACTGGTTCTTGAACCTGTTGTCAGGTAGGCGTCATAATTGTAAGTGCTGCGTAAAGTTCCTGTGCCGTCAACATCTGCGTAATTAGGAGGGAGATAAGCGCTGGGGATGGCAACTGCTCCATCAAACAACAGTCTGGGCTTTCTCCTGCGACAAAACCTCACACCCAGGATGATGATGATGAAGGTCAGGAAAAACGTCGACACAGACACCAGCGCGATGATCAGATAAGACGTCAGTTTGGAATTCTTCTCATCATAAGAAATGTCCTTCAGTTCTGGCACCTCAGCCAAGTTATCAGAAATCAGTAAATACACGGAACAGGTGGCAGACAGAGAGGGCTGTCCGTTATCTTTCACTGACACAATCAGGTTCTGTTTCATGCTGTCAGACTCGGAAATGTCCCGCTGTGTCCTGATCTCTCCGCTGTGGACACCAATAGTGAAAAGGCCCGGATCAGTGGATTTCACTATATCATAGGACAGCCAGGCGTTCTGTCCGGAGTCCGCGTCCACCGCTATCACTTTGGACACCAGAGAGCCTCCGTGTGCAGCTTTGGGGACCAGCTCGGTCATGAAGGAGTTGCCCTCTGGCCCGGGGTACAGTATCTGAGGAGAGTTGTCATTCACATCCGATATGAACACACTGACGGTCACGTTGCTGCTCAGCGGAGGAGAACCGTTGTCTCTGCCCATCACGTGGACTTTAAAGCTCCTCAACTGTTCATAATCAAACGACCTCACAGCGTGGATCACCCCCGTGTCTCCGTTAACAGACACATAGGACGACACCGGGGCACCGTTCACCTCACCGGGTAACAGAGAATAAATCACTGTACCGTTTTGTCTCCAGTCGGGGTCTCGAGCACTAACGGAACATAAAGTGGAGCCAGGTTTGTTATTTTCACTCACATATGCGCTGTACGACTGTTCCTCAAACACAGGTGGGTTGTCGTTGATGTCTGCTACAGATAACTCAACAGTTTTAGAGGAGGACAGAGGTGGAGAGCCCTCGTCACTGGCAGTGATTGTAATGTTGTAATCAGACACTACTTCACGGTCCAGTTGTCCTGTGGTCACCAGAGAATAATAGTTTTTAATAGAAGGAACCAACTTAAAAGGGGCGTTTTGTTGAATGGAGCAGCGGACTTGTCCATTACTTTCAGAGTCTCTATCCTGCACGTTAATGATGCCCACCTCTGTACCAGGTGGGGTATCTTCTGGTATGGGATTTGTCAGTGACTTAATGAACGTAAGAGGGGCATTGTCATTCACATCTGTGATATCAATTATCAAGGTAGAGGATGACACTAATCCAAGACCATCTTTTGCTGTAATTTGCAGCTCATAGACTGACATTTCCTCATAATCTATCGATCCACTTACTTTCACTTCACCAGTTGTCTGATCAATAGAAAACACGTTATTACTTTCATCAGAAATATGATCAAATTCATAAGTCACCTCTCCATTGACTCCCTCGTCTGCATCTGTAGCGCTCACTGTGACCACTACAGTGTCTAAAGGAGAGTTTTCAGGCAGACTGGCTTTATACACGGCCTGGCTGAACACTGGCGCGTTATCATTAGCATCCAGCACAGTGACGTGAATAACTGCAGTACCTGATCTCTGAGGTGTGCCTCCGTCTGTTGCCACAAGCACAATCGTTAGCTCCTGCTGTTGTTCTCTATCCAGCTCCTTCTCTAAAACTAACTCGCTGTATTTCCCCCCTCCGCTTTTTGCAATAACATTCAATCTGAAGTATTCATTTGCCTCGATACTATAGCCTTGGATGGCGTTTTGTCCGACATCTGCATCGTGGGCCTCATCTAGACGGTAGCGACTTCCTTTGTCGGCAGATTCTCTGATTTCAAATTTAATTGTACTCTTTTTAAACTGCGGCGAATTATCGTTGATATCCTGAACGTGAACACTAATGCGGTGCAGCTCCAATGGATTCTCTAAAACAAGTTCCTGTTTTACAACGCAGGATGGCTTTTTGCCACAAAGCCCCTCTCTGTCAATCCTGTCGGCAACAATGATATCTCCGGTACTCAGATTAATGTCACAATACCGTTTGCTGTTCCCGTCTGCATCAATGCGAGCCTTTCGAGCACTCAGTTTGCCCACCTCAAGTCCAATATCTTTGGCTATATTTCCAACAACTGAGCCGCGTTTCATCTCCTCTGGAAAAGAATAAGACACATCTCCATAGACGGTTTGCAGCGCCAGAAGAAATACTCCCAGAGAAACGACCAGGCCGAGCACGGAAAATGCTTTGTGTCCCATTTTTCTGCAAGACCAGCGCCAAATCCACCACAAACAAGCCTTGTAAAATAAAAACAACCAGTCAAACGGAATCCTCCTCGGACATCAAGTCCAGTCCGATTATAAATGGTGCGACTTCACTGCTTTCACCAACAATCTATCGTGAAATACAAATGTGCAAGCGAGGATGGTAACATAATGTAACACTATTAAATAAAGCTGGTAGACAGCGACACTGTGCGCAAAAAGTAGGCATTACAAAAGATGTGAGTAACTGAGTGATCTGATAAGAAATATAATAATAGTAAAGTCCGGGCTGCAGTGCCATCCAAACATAAATCAATGACCGATACAAACATGAAGAGGGGAGGTTTCTGTTTTAAATACCATTATGTATTTACCTCCATAAAACTGCTATCATCGAACCGCAGTTATGAGAGGGGAAGTTATGAGGGTTGGCATGGTTTCAGCACCATGGATAGATACCATAATGTAAGGTAACGCACGTGACCAGAGCACATATTATCAATAGTCTCTAAAGACGTACCAAACAGCAAATTAAAATAATACAAATGAATCTGTGTTTTTTTTCTATATATGATACAATAATTCATGAGGCAAAAACCAACAGTATTCCACATGTTCTTGAACAGAAATGGTGAGCTACATTTACGGATAATATTACCAATAGGGAGCTGAGGAATATGACAGATCCATGAGCAACCACACTGGTTTGCATAACCTTATGTAATTAATACCGTTTCTTTAACGAAATCCTTGTCACTGTAGGCCAGGGGTAATGGTATAATGCAGTCATTACACGAAACACTGATCTCTGGAAAAAGTTATCAGCGCTGACCATACTTCTTTTAGATACATTCTGCATACCAGTTCCTATACCAGAGGGACAGGCAAACGAAACTATTCTGATAGACCGATTTACATTCATGGACATGGATGGATTACTGAATGGGTCTACCAGGCAAAGACCCAGGGGCCCAAACTCCATCTGCAAAATGTCACTCTAAGAGACATGTCCCGACCAGGAGGAGACTTAAAATGACCTCAAATATACATTAAACAACTATAAAGAGACACAAGATATGTAAAACAGCTGAAAAGGGACACACAGTGACTCAAAATGACTACAAAAAGGGGAAAAGCAACCACTAAGAGACACAAAACCACAGAGAGATGTGCAACCTGTACAATAAGATGTAAAACAACAAAAAGAGGTTATACAACTGCAAAGTCTGTGTGTCTTGCTCCTGTGTAGGAGAGGTGGTGGGGCCTTCTGCATGCCTGTGCCCAGGAGCCCACCATCTCATAATATGTAAAAGAAGAGCATTAGTTGATAATAGGAAGCAGTTAACATTGATATATGATAGTCAGAAGTCACTTAAGCATGTCAATAACACACGGTAGATATCACAAATGTGTTTGAAAGTATTTGAATAAAAAATATCCTATGCTTTGGAATGTGTTATCACTTAATGAAGGTCAGAGGCAAAAGGAAAACCCACTGTAATGCTTAATGTAAGAGTACATTTAGGTGTAACACAAAAAATGCAGGGAGAGTAAGGAGAGTAAGAGCATGGAGGCCTGCAGTAACTTTTAAATTCCACTGTATATGCCAAAGACCAAAAAAGTTGTTGAAAATCTTGGACAGAGAGTTAACTAAACGCATAAATGTGTTAGAGCGCCTGAAATTAGCTGAATATTTGAGGCAAAATAGGTCAAATGACACCTGACACCGGTTCCTACCTCAGGAGAGGCATCGCAATCTCCAAAGGCATCAGCAAAGTCTGATGGACTTTTCCTCAGAGTCTGGTCAGCAGGCAGTGTGTTGTCATTGTAAGATGACACGAACTTAAAGTCACTGGTTCTTGAACCTGTTGTCAGGTAGGCGTCATAATTGTAAGTGCTGCGTAAAGTTCCTGTGCCGTCAACATCTGCGTAATTAGGAGGGAGATAAGCGCTGGGGATGGCAACTGCTCCATCAAACAACAGTCTGGGCTTTCTCCTGCGACAAAACCTCACACCCAGGATGATGATGATGAAGGTCAGGAAAAACGTCGACACAGACACCAGCGCGATGATCAGATAAGACGTCAGTTTGGAATTCTTCTCATCATAAGAAATGTCCTTCAGTTCTGGCACCTCAGCCAAGTTATCAGAAATCAGTAAATACACGGAACAGGTGGCAGACAGAGAGGGCTGTCCGTTATCTTTCACTGACACAATCAGGTTCTGTTTCATGCTGTCAGACTCGGAAATGTCCCGCTGTGTCCTGATCTCTCCGCTGTGGACACCAATAGTGAAAAGGCCCGGATCAGTGGATTTCACTATATCATAGGACAGCCAGGCGTTCTGTCCGGAGTCCGCGTCCACCGCTATCACTTTGGACACCAGAGAGCCTCCGTGTGCAGCTTTGGGGACCAGCTCGGTCATGAAGGAGTTGCCCTCTGGCCCGGGGTACAGTATCTGAGGAGAGTTGTCATTCACATCCGATATGAACACACTGACGGTCACGTTGCTGCTCAGCGGAGGAGAACCGTTGTCTCTGCCCATCACGTGGACTTTAAAGCTCCTCAACTGTTCATAATCAAACGACCTCACAGCGTGGATCACCCCCGTGTCTCCGTTAACAGACACATAGGACGACACCGGGGCACCGTTCACCTCACCGGGTAACAGAGAATAAATCACTGTACCGTTTTGTCTCCAGTCGGGGTCTCGAGCACTAACGGAACATAAAGTGGAGCCAGGTTTGTTATTTTCACTCACATATGCGCTGTACGACTGTTCCTCAAACACAGGTGGGTTGTCGTTGATGTCTGCTACAGATAACTCAACAGTTTTAGAGGAGGACAGAGGTGGAGAGCCCTCGTCACTGGCAGTGATTGTAATGTTGTAATCAGACACTACTTCACGGTCCAGTTGTCCTGTGGTCACCAGAGAATAATAGTTTTTGATAGAAGGAACCAACTTAAAAGGGACGTTTTGCTGAATGGAGCAGCGGACCTGTCTGTTATTCTCAGAGTCTCTATCCTGCACGTTAATGATGCCCACCTCTGTACCAGGTGACACATTCTCAGGTATGGGGTTTGCTAATGAATCAATGTGTATAACTGGGGCATTATCATTCACGTCAGTTATATCTATTACTACCTTTGTCTCTGAGGACAGACCATAGCCATCTTTTCCCTCAATTAGCATTTCAAATTTTGTTTCTTCTTCGAAGTCAACATTTTTTGCGACTGTAATTTCTCCAGTATATTCATTTAATGAAAACATTTGTTTTGCGATATCACTTATTCCACTGAATTCATATATTACTTTACCATTCACGCCTTCATCTGCATCAGTGGCACTTACTGTCACTACTACAGTATCTACAGGAGAGTTTTCAGGTAGAGTAGCCTCATAAACGGCCTGGCTGAAAACTGGGGCGTTATCATTAGCATCCAGTACAGTGATTTGTATGACTGCAGTGCCTGATCTCTGAGGAGAGCCACCATCGACGGCTGTCAGCAGTAAGGTCACCTCTTGCTGTTCCTCACGATCTAATTCTCTATCTAAAATTAGCTCACTGTATTTTGAACCAACGGAATTAGTTAGCACATTTAAAGCAAAATTATTGTTTTGTTTTAAAACATAGTTTTGCACAGCGTTTTGTCCTATGTCTGCATCGCGTGCCGCATTTATTCTATATCGAGAACCTTTGGGAGCTGATTCACTTATATCCAGTTTAACGGCGTCCTTTGGGAAAACTGGTGGATTGTCATTTACATCCTGAATTTGCAAAGATATCCGGTGCGATTCAAGTGGATCCTCAAGTACCAATTCACATTTCAAAATGCATGAAATCTTCGCTCCACAAAGCTCCTCTCTGTCAATCCGATCAGCGACGACCAGTTCTCCGGTATTAACGTTTATCTCGCAGTAACGTTTACGGCTCCCTTCGAGGACAATACGAGCCTTCCGCGGTGGAAGTCTGCTTACTTGAAGTCCAAGATCTGTGGCTATATTTCCAATCACGGATCCGCGTTTCATTTCCTCAGGAAAAGAATAGCTCACATCGCCATTGCATAGCTGTAATCCCAAAAGCAAAAGAAGTGAGCCGCAGAAAAGGTTCACCTGCAGCCCGTTATATGCCATCCTTCAGCAACCAAAACAAATCAACAATAATAAAGACGTGATTCCTCACAAACACATGGGGAAATGCACATCTGTGAATGACCCAAGAGAAATAGTGTAAATGGCAAACAATGAGCAGAAAAAGGGTGGGTGGAGACGCTTGACGATTTCATATGTAGCCTGCTTCATTGATCGATTGGTAGACAGCGACACTCGCAGCATGTCCGAGAGATTACAAAATAGTCACTCTGAATGTTGTTGACATAGATAGATAGATAGATAGATAGATAGATATACTGTATATATATATAGATAGATAGATAGATAGATAGACAGACAGACAGATAAGTGCCAGGTTCGTCATGTGCATTGACATACTATATCACAAAGAAATACACACTGAAAAATAAGAGAAATAGAAACATCTGTTATGATGTTTTGCAATGCCATACAACGGGTCTGCATTGGACTGCATATAATGATAAGTGTTTCTACAATTCTGTGCATCTCATTTACGTTGGTAAATCTGGAAAAAAAATAGAAACACCTGAAACTATAATGCAACTGAATACAACAGCACCACAAACAGCCTAAAATGCTGAATCAACAATTATCAGCAAGTAAAAATATTGTAAGAAAGGAACAACTTAAGATTGTTTGATTCAATCATATTGCAAAAGGATCTATGTTTCTAATCACTTTGGATATCCAAACATAGAATGCTGTCCTAAATCCAACACAATATTTTGCAGTGGATAATTACATAAGCAGAACTGAGCAAAACCTATGAACCGGACATAAAAGATGTGCAAAAAAGCTGAACAACTATTTTATACAGCCAAGGTCTGTTTCACTCAGTGTGATTTCAAAGGAGCTACATCATGGGTTTGAGTTGTTGTGTTAAGGACCATGGACAGCGACGGACCATAAAACAAATTGACTTCACAGAATTTGGAATTGTGTAATGGTGGTTAAAAATTCAAATAGTTTTAATCAATCCAATGCTATCTTTAAAATTATTTTTAAAATGTGTGTAGACCACAAGGATATTACTTAATTATTAATAATTATAACTTACAGAAATGTGGTATTGACAAAAATGCCATAAATAATTTGTCACAGTATTCCACACGATGTACACTTATTCTTTGCAACTTGTACATTAATGCTCTGAAGCCTACCTCAAGTGATTCCTGTGATGCTCCAAAAGTTTCAGTAAAGTCTGAAGGACTTTTCCTCAGAGTCTGGCCAGCAGGCAGTGTGTTGTCATTGTAAGATGACACGAACTTGAAGTCACTGGTTCTTGAACCTGTTGTCAGGTAGGCGTCATAATTGTAAGTGCTGCGTAAAGTTCCTGTGCCGTCAACATCTGCGTAATTAGGAGGAAGATAAGCGCTGGGGATGGCAACTGCTCCATCAAACAACAGTCTGGGCTTTCTCCTGCGACAAAACCTCACACCCAGGATGATGATGATGAAGGTCAGGAAAAACGTCGACACAGACACCAGCGCAATGATCAGATAAGACGTCAGTTTGGAATTCTTCTCATCATAAGAAATGTCCTTCAGTTCTGGCACCTCAGCCAAGTTATCAGAAATCAGTAAATACATGGAACAGGTGGCAGACAGAGAGGGCTGTCCGTTATCTTTCACTGACACAATCAGGTTCTGTTTCATGCTGTCAGACTCGGAAATGTCCCGCTGTGTCCTGATCTCTCCGCTGTGGACACCAATAGTGAAAAGGCCCGGATCTGTGGATTTCACTATGTCATAGGACAGCCAGGCGTTCTGTCCAGAGTCCGCGTCCACCGCTATCACTTTGGACACCAGAGAGCCTCCGTGTGCAGCTTTGGGGACCAGCTCGGTCATGAAGGAGTTGCCCTCCGGCCCGGGGTACAGTATCTGAGGAGAGTTGTCATTCACATCCGATATGAACACACTGACGGTCACGTTGCTGCTCAGCGGAGGAGAACCGTTGTCTCTGCCCATCACGTGGACTTTAAAACTCCTGAACTGTTCATAATCAAACGACCTCACAGCGTGGATCACCCCCGTGTCTCCGTTAACAGACACATAGGACGACACCGGGGCACCGTTCACCTCACCGGGTAACAGAGAATAAATCACTGTACCGTTTTGTCTCCAGTCGGGGTCTCGAGCACTAACGGAACATAAAGTGGAGCCAGGTTTGTTATTTTCACTCACATATGCGCTGTACGACTGTTCCTCAAACACAGGTGGGTTGTCGTTGATGTCTGCTACAGATAACTCAACAGTTTTAGAGGAGGACAGAGGTGGAGAGCCCTCGTCAGTGGCAGTGATTGTAATGTTGTAATCAGACACTACTTCACGGTCCAGTTGTCCTGTGGTCACCAGAGAATAATAGTTTTTAATAGAAGGAACCAACTTAAAAGGGGCGTTTTGCTGAATGGAGCAGCGGACCTGTCTGTTATTCTCAGAGTCTCTATCCTGCACGTTAATGATGCCCACCTCTGTACCAGGTGACACATTTTCAGGTATGGGGTTAGTCAGTGATTTTAAATATATTATAGGGGCGTTATCATTTACATCAGACAAATCTATGTAAACATTAGCGTATGAATTTAATCCCAGTCCATCCTTTGCCATGACTCGCAGTTCAAATGAATTTTTCTTCTCATAATCCGTGGTACCAATTACTCTTATTTCTCCAGTTTTACTGTCAATAGAAAACAGTTTTTCATCTGTCACTGAAACATGACCAAAGGCATACGTGACGTCACCATTCACCCCATCATCTGCGTCAGTAGCCCTTACTGTAACCACCACAGTGTCGATAGGAGAGTTTTCAGGCAGACTGGCTTCATAAACGGCCTGGCTAAACACTGGGGCGTTATCATTAGCATCCAGCACAGTGACGTGTATCATCACAGTGCCTGATCTCTGTGGAGAACCACCATCAAGTGCTGTTAGAGACAACTCGATCTCTTGTTGTGCCTCTCTATCAAGTTTATTCTCTAAAACAAGTTCAACTTTGCTGGCATCAACCATTAGAATAAAATGTGCGTTCTTCTGTAGGCTGTACCTCTGAACAGAATTCTGACCAATATCCGCGTCATGTGCTTCCTCCATTAAAAAACGAGTGCCCTTCTCAGCGGACTCGCGTATTTCCATTCTTATCAATTCCGTTCTGAACTGTGGAGAGTTGTCATTTATGTCTTGGATATGTAGACTTATACGATGTAGTTCTAGCGGATTCTCCAGTATAAGCTCCAGGACTAAAACGCACGATGGTTTAGTGCCACAGAGACTCTCTCTGTCAAGCCGTTCAGCAACACTTAAATCTCCGGTTTTCAAACTGATTACACAATGACGTTCATTGTTGCTTTCGGAATCAATGCGGGCTTTGCGAGTTGACAGAGTCGCGACATCCAGGCCAAGATCCTTGGCTATATTTCCAATTACAGTCCCTGGCTTCATCTCCTCTGGGATAGAATAGCTCACCTCGGCACATACGGATTGCAGTGCAAGTAGACAGAAGACAAAGCGGGTAAGCAGGCCGAGCTTTGAAAATCCGCTGTATTCCATTATTCAAATGACAAATATCCGCAGCAAAGAGAAAATGCTTGAAGATACTTAGTTCAACTCGCGAACACGTGAGAGATGGACTAAATCAGACACATTCAAAGGCAAAAACCAGCAACACGATCCCACAGCAATTTCCACAGCCGCAACATAACTGCAAACACAAAGCTTATGAACAATTGGTGGAGACGTTCTGCTACATGGCATTGCAATTTTCTCTAGTAAACTGGTAGACAGCGACACAGTGTGTCCATCTGAGAGAGCGAAAGAGCATATTATAAAAAGAAAGGCTTTCTGTCGAAAACTTAATGGCATGTTATCAACATTCCCCCTATAAGCAGAAAGAGCACAACGTGACACTTCAGCAGATTAAAGGGCGTGTCTATGTAATAATACTTATTATTATCATTAAACCAAATTTCCGAAAGATGTGGCCACGATTTTTGCTAGACTTTAATCTTCAGACTTAAGTTCGTTTGTTGTAAAGTAGCTGTTTGCATCTGCGTCAAACAATGCAACATGCATGTAGCTTTTACTGTTAACGCTTCGCTATACGTTTTGACAAATAAATAACACTTCAGGCTAAACA
This sequence comes from Epinephelus lanceolatus, assembly GCF_041903045.1. Lineage (NCBI taxonomy): Eukaryota > Metazoa > Chordata > Actinopteri > Perciformes > Serranidae > Epinephelus > Epinephelus lanceolatus. Next base: position 24,042,816 of record NC_135740.1, on the reverse strand, counting down.
TTGTTTATTTGTAAAATGATAATTGTGTTTTAGTTTCCAAAACGTTTCATGACACATGCCACTTCAAAATAAAGTGATATCGATAGCAGCGTATACAGACATGTCTTAAAACTGCCATGCATGTACCAACCCTCCATGTTTTCAGGACCATGGACAGAGCGTTTTTGCCTAAATCAGGAGAACTGCAAACGCCTACTATCAAAGACACCCTTAGAAAAATCGTCAGAGGTTTCATTTGTAAAACGGGTTTTGCTTCCACGGCGAGCCAGGAACTTTACAGCCCGTTAAAAATGGCATTTCCTAATAAATAGACGCAAAGATAACATATCAGTGACGTGATTGGTCTTGTGGCAGAACTCAGATCCAAACATCACACATACTTGTGGTGGTCACAGTTAACATTGTGCTTGAGCAAACTAGGAATCCTGTACTTATTTCGTGGAAAGTTGCTGAAATGCCTCAATATGACTGGGTCCAGTTTTAAGAGTCGGTAGAGAAGAAAAGCGACGCATTTCTGATATCAAGCAAATTCAGAGCAAATCACAACTGCTTTTGTTTGGAACAGTATTACTTAACCATTGTAAAACCAGAGTGAATTACTGCAAGTCAGTCGTAACATAGCAGAAGCACTGTATTGGCTACTGTCATGTCTGAAAAGGGTCGGCGGGGTCCGAAAAATCAAAACAAGAATCATTCATTCAATTCCACAGAAAGGCGTCTACCACACACTTCAACTCAAAGTGAAGATTTTAATTTACTGCAAAGGGGTGACGGATAAAAGCATGTTACAAAAGAAGACTGGGAGTGATAAGGAAAGTGAATACATTTGGAAACCACGTCCTCTAGAATACACCGTGCGCTCCTTGGGCTGCATTTTACTACATTGCGTTTCAACATTTTTTTATACAGCTAATTTCGTATCCAAATAAGCAACAACAGAATCACCTGAAACGATGCGATCCAGTACACGTTTACCGCAAGGAAAGGCCTCAAACATTTGCTGGAGTTAAATCACCACGTACCTGGCAAAGAATCAACTACAACAGTATACGTCCCACAGAGAGAATATATGATTGTTGGATTGGACTCCAATGCAACTGTTTTCAACACATTTGCTTGTTTAGCAATAAAACGCAAACAGTTATTTTATTTTTCTTGTGCGCATGATCATGGGCAGCAACACACCCTAAAACAACTGCAGGACGAAAGTACATTAACTTGCAATTTGTTTTTGTTTTTTTGTTTGTTTTTTTGATGAATGAGGGTAAAATTGTATCTCATATGCGTACTTAAAAAGAAACTTCATATTTTGCATCGTCAAAATACTGACGCCAAAGCTCTTTGTGTAGCCCTGGAGGCATAATGAACCAGACAGCGACTGACGTAAGAAATAAAACATTTAAGTGTTATTCTATAACAAGGTATGTAAAAAAAGAAACATTGTGTCTACAAATTGATTTACAGTAACAATTACATTAGAAAAAACATTGGCTGGATCTTTAAAGTGCAAATAGATCAAATATGTAACACTAGTTCCTACCTCAGGAGAAGCATCACTATCTCCAAACGCATCAGCAAAGTCTGATGGACTTTTCCTCAGAGTCTGGTCAGCAGGCAGTGTGTTGTCATTGTAAGATGACACGAACTTAAAGTCACTGGTTCTTGAACCTGTTGTCAGGTAGGCGTCATAATTGTAAGTGCTGCGTAAAGTTCCTGTCCCGTCAACATCTGCGTAATTAGGAGGGAGATAAGCGCTGGGGATGGCAACTGCTCCATCAAACAACAGTCTGGGCTTTCTCCTGCGACAAAACCTCACACCCAGGATGATGATGATGAAGGTCAGGAAAAACGTCGACACAGACACCAGCGCGATGATCAGATAAGACGTCAGTTTGGAATTCTTCTCATCATAAGAAATGTCCTTCAGTTCTGGCACCTCAGCCAAGTTATCAGAAATCAGTAAATACATGGAACAGGTGGCAGACAGAGAGGGCTGTCCGTTATCTTTCACTGACACAATCAGGTTCTGTTTCATGCTGTCAGACTCGGAAATGTCCCGCTGTGTCCTGATCTCTCCGCTGTGGACACCAATAGTGAAAAGGCCCGGATCTGTGGATTTCACTATATCATACGACAGCCAGGCGTTCTGTCCGGAGTCCGCGTCCACCGCTATCACTTTGGACACCAGAGAGCCTCCGTGTGCAGCTTTGGGGACCAGCTCGGTCATGAAGGAGTTGCCCTCCGGCCCGGGGTACAGTATCTGAGGAGAGTTGTCATTCACATCCGATATGAACACACTGACGGTCACGTTGCTGCTCAGCGGAGGAGAACCGTTGTCTCTGCCCATCACGTGGACTTTAAAACTCCTCAACTGTTCATAATCAAACGACCTCACAGCGTGGATCACCCCCGTGTCTCCGTTAACAGACACATAGGACGACACCGGGGCACCGTTCACCTCACCGGGTAACAGAGAATAAATCACTGTACCGTTTTGTCTCCAGTCGGGGTCTCGAGCACTAACGGAACATAAAGTGGAGCCAGGTTTGTTATTTTCACTCACATATGCGCTGTACGACTGTTCCTCAAACACAGGTGGGTTGTCGTTGATGTCTGCTACAGATAACTCAACACTTTTAGAGGAGGACAGAGGTGGAGAGCCCTCGTCACTGGCAGTGATTGTAATGTTGTAATCAGACACTACTTCACGGTCCAGTTTTCCTGTGGTCACCAGAGAATAATAGTTTTTAATAGAAGGAACCAACTTAAAAGGGGCGTTTTGCTGAATGGAGCAGCGGACCTGTCCATTGGTCTCAGAGTCTCTATCCTGCACGTTAATGATGCCCACCTCTGTACCAGGTGACACATTCTCAGGTACGGGATTAGCCAGTGATTTCATATATATAACGGGGGCGTTGTCATTAACATCAGTGATTTCAATCATCACTTTGGAATCTGATGAAAGTCCATAACCATCTTTAGCATCGATGCGCATTTCATATTTAGAGTTACTCTCGAAATCAAGTGGTCCTATGACTCTTATCTCTCCAGTTTTACTGTTCAGTGAGAAAACCTTTTTAGCCCTTTCTGAGATGCGGCTAAACTCATATGTCACCTCCCCATTGACTCCCTGGTCTGCATCAGAAGCACTTACAGTGACAACTACAGTATCGAGGGCAGAGTTTTCAGGTAGACTGGCTTTGTAAACAGCTTGGTCAAACACTGGGGCGTTATCATTAGCATCCAGCACAGTCACGTGTATATTAGCAGTACCTGTTCTTTGTGGATTGCCACCATCAACAGCAATCATCACAAAATTTAAATCGTGTTCTTTTTCACGGTCTAGCTCTTTGTCTAACACCAACTCGACGTTCTTAGACCCGTCACCATCATCTCGAGCAGACAAAACAAAATGTTCATTATTTTGTAAACTGTATTGTTTTACTGTATTTTGTCCGATGTCAGCGTCGTGTGCTTCACTGAGACGATATCGAGCTCCTTTGTCGGCCGATTCGCTTATTTCCAATTTAATTGTATCCTTTGGAAAAACGGGTGAATTGTCGTTTACATCCTGGATGAGCAGTGAAATACGGTGCAGCTCCAAAGGGCCCTCCAGGACTAATTCGAATTTAAGCAAACATGAGACCTTCTCCCCACACAGCTCCTCTCTGTCGATCCTTTCCCTGATGACCAAATTTCCCGTTTTTAGATCAATATCGCAGTAGTGCTGATAGCTTTCCTCGGTGTCAATACGGGCTTTACGAGTGGACAATTTCCCCACTTCCAGCCCGAGGTCCTCTGCAATATTTCCAACAATGGATCCGGGTCTCATCTCCTCCGCAACAGAATAGCTGAGGTCTGCAGTGGTGATGTGGACGGCGGCAGCAAAGACGCAGAAAAAACTCAGCAACAATTTTCCTTTTTGGTCCATTGCGTCTCCCGAAAGAGAACACAGACACGCAAATTCCCCTTGTTACTGAAAAAAATAAAATTTAAAGGTAAAACTGCCGAACACCGCTCCCACAACAATGGCAGCCCCTGTTGTAATGCTTGAATTACTCCTTTTGCAGTGGGTGGAGAAATTAAACACCTCATATCTGTAGGCGGGTAGCGACGCCGTGAGTCTATTTGGAATATTACATTAACAACTGCAAGCCCAGCATAATTTGCCACAGTTGCTGCCATGATCAACACTGCAATACCATGCTCCATGTGAAGACACAAAGTCAAAGTATTTAACTAGGATGTTGTAAATTTGGTGCCACAGGTGCATTGAGAGAAAACACCATTCAGCACCATGGACAGCTCAGGAAAGGCGAGGAGTAGATCTATTGCTTTCTCTCATTTAACCTTTCTCTTCTTCAAGTATAAACAAGTCGGACTGATCACCGAGCATAAATATAATTTTGGTCTGTCGTTTAATGTGATGGGAGATATTACTGAATTCATAAAAGGAACACGGCAAAAACATTTTTGAATTCAAAACATCAGGAGGCCTACAAAAACCTCGGATCATATTTTCCCATTTACTCAATATAGAAGGCAATCTTTTTATTTCTCTGTGCACCCTTCGGTCATTAACAACAAATACATTCAACTATGAAATAAGGCGTGTCTGGCACGTCAGCAATGTCGGAAGACCAATCAACACGATTAATAAGATATCTATTTACCAGGTAAAAAAATCCATCAATTAGGATTTTCGAAAAGGTGATCAAAGGTGACCATATCACGTAAGAAAAGTTGCTTAAAATGTTGAAAAAAAAATGTCACTCGTGCACAAATGATTGTCTGGCTCATGTTTATGAAACGCACAACATATAAAATGACAAAATTAAACTTTGATTGCTGCAACTTTAAACTTTGATAGCATTGCAGGAATTAATATAACGGTATGTCCAACAGCAAGTGATGAACGTAATGGAAAGATTACCGTCATGGATATACAGTAAACATGTATTAGTTTATATGCAGGTGAAAAGGACGCTAGTCGTCATGGTAAAACCCAGGCTGAATTTGGTAAAAAAATAAAAAAATAAAAACAAAGTGGTTTTAGATATATGGGTTGCATGTAACCGCTGTTTAAACATAATTAAAATGACTATATATCAGTGTGGAGAAAGTCCTAATTAGAAATTGAAATGCAAATAAGCAAAAACGAGAATGGAAAGATGGAGAAGCAGATATTAAGTTCATGCCTATTGGGTGGTAACCTTGATTTCAAAAGCATACGATCCAGAGAGTGGGGAAAATTGTAATAAAATCAGAATCAGCCATGGACATAAAGTGCCACAGCCAAACATATCTGATATCAGGCCAACTGTGTTACTGAGGAAACTTATAAAAGGAAACAAAATAGCTGCGAATCGGTCATCCTATTCACGTCATAAATATGCGTAAGTCTATGCCAAAACACAAACTGCACACAAAACACATATGACTGCGCGTAGATCAAATGATCCAGTGCTGAAATATTTAAATAAAAGGCTTCCCTAAGTGCATGGCGACACAGTTGAAAGGTCGATATCAACGTAAAATGTTAGATACAAATATGTATGGGGCCTACCTCAGGAGAGCTATCACTATCTCCAAAGACATCAGCGAAGTCTGATGGACTTTTCCTCAGAGTCTGGTCAGCAGGCAGTGTGTTGTCATTGTAAGATGACACGAACTTGAAGTCACTGGTTCTTGAACCTGTTGTCAGGTAGGCGTCATAATTGTAAGTGCTGCGTAAAGTTCCTGTGCCGTCAACATCTGCGTAATTAGGAGGGAGATAAGCGCTGGGGATGGCAACTGCTCCATCAAACAACAGTCTGGGCTTTCTCCTGCGACAAAACCTCACACCCAGGATGATGATGATGAAGGTCAGGAAAAACGTCGACACAGACACCAGCGCGATGATCAGATAAGACGTCAGTTTGGAATTCTTCTCATCATAAGAAACGTCCTTCAGTTCTGGCACCTCAGCCAAGTTATCAGAAATCAGTAAATACATGTAACAGGTGGCAGACAGAGAGGGCTGTCCGTTATCTTTCACTGACACAATCAGGTTCTGTTTCATGCTGTCAGACTCGGAAATGTCCCGCTGTGTCCTGATCTCTCCGCTGTGGACACCAATAGTGAAAAGGCCCGGATCTGTGGATTTCACTATATCATACGACAGCCAGGCGTTCTGTCCGGAGTCCGCGTCCACCGCTATCACTTTGGACACCAGAGAGCCTCCGTGTGCAGCTTTGGGGACCAGCTCGGTCATGAAGGAGTTGCCCTCCGGCCCGGGGTACAGTATCTGAGGAGAGTTGTCATTCACATCCGATATGAACACACTGACGGTCACGTTGCTGCTCAGCGGAGGAGAACCGTTGTCTCTGCCCATCACGTGGACTTTAAAACTCCTCAACTGTTCATAATCAAACGACCTCACAGCGTGGATCACCCCCGTGTCTCCGTTAACAGACACATAGGACGACACCGGGGCACCGTTCACCTCACCGGGTAACAGAGAATAAATCACTGTACCGTTTTGTCTCCAGTCGGGGTCTCGAGCGCTAACGGAACATAAAGTGGAGCCAGGTTTGTTATTTTCACTCACATATGCGCTGTACGACTGTTCCTCAAACACAGGTGGGTTGTCGTTGATGTCTGCTACAGATAACTCAACACTTTTAGAGGAGGACAGAGGTGGAGAGCCCTCGTCAGTGGCAGTGATTGTAATGTTGTAATCAGACACTACTTCACGGTCCAGTTGTCCTGTGGTCACCAGAGAATAATAGTTTTTGATAGAAGGAACCAACTTAAAAGGGGCGTTTTGCTGAATGGAGCAGCGGACCTGTCCGTTGGTCTCAGAGTCTCTATCCTGCACGTTAATGATGCCCACCTCTGTACCAGGTGACACATTCTCAGGTATGGGATTAGCCAGTGATTTCATATATATAACGGGGGCGTTGTCATTAACATCAGTGATTTCAATCATCACTTTGGAATCTGATGAAAGTCCATAACCATCTTTAGCATCAATGCGCATTTCATATTTAGAGTTACTCTCGAAATCAAGTGGTCCTATGACTCTTATCTCTCCAGTTTTACTGTTCAGTGAGAAAACCTTTTTAGCCCTTTCTGAGATGCGGCTAAACTCATATGTCACCTCCCCATTGACTCCCTGGTCTGCATCAGAAGCACTTACAGTGACAACTACAGTATCGAGGGCAGAGTTTTCAGGTAGACTGGCTTTGTAAACAGCTTGGTCAAACACTGGGGCGTTATCATTAGCATCCAGCACAGTCACGTGTATATTAACAGTACCTGATCTTTGTGGATTGCCACCATCAACAGCAATCATCACAAAATTTAAATCGTGTTCTTTTTCACGGTCTAGCTCTTTGTCTAACACCAACTCGACGTTCTTAGACCCGTCACTATCATCTCTGACAGACAAAACAAAATGTTCATTATTTTGTAAATTGTATTGTTTTACTGTATTTTGTCCGATGTCAGCGTCGTGTGCTTCATTGAGACGATATCGAGCTCCTTTTATAGCCGATTCTCGTATTTCCAGTTTAATTGTATCCTTTGGAAAAACGGGTGAATTGTCATTAACATCCTGGATAAGCAGTGAAATACGATGCAGCTCCAAAGGGCCCTCCAGGACTAATTCGAATTTAAGCAAACATGAGACCTTCTCCCCACACAGCTCCTCTCTGTCGATCCTTTCCCTGATGACCAAATTTCCCGTTTTTAGATCAATATCGCAGTAGTGCTGATAGCTTTCCTCGGTGCCAATACGGGCTTTACGAGTGGACAATTTCCCCACTTCCAGCCCGAGGTCCTTTGCAATATTTCCAACAATGGATCCGGGTCTCATCTCCTCCGCAACAGAATAGCTGAGGTCTGCAGTGGTGATGTAGACGACGGCAGCAAAGACGCAGAGAAAACTCAGCAACGATTTCCCTTTTTGGTCCATTATGTCTCCCGAAAGAGGACACAGACACGCAAATTCCCCTTGTTAGTCATAAAACTGAAACGTACGGGTAAAAATAAGGTACACCGCGTCCCACAACAATGGCAGCTCCTGTTTTAATGCTTGAATTACTCCTTTTGCAGTGGGTGGAGAAATGAAACTCCCCATATCTGTAGGTGAGGAGCGACGCCGTGAGTCTATTTGGAATATTACAAATCAATAACAACAAGCCCAGCATGAGTTGCCGCAGTTGCTACCATGATAAACTCTACAACATTACATTTCACTCGTAAGACACAAATGAAAAGCATTATACTGGAGTGTTTTCGGGTTGGTGTAATAGGCGCATACAGAGAAAACCAACACCATTCAGCACCATGGAGAGCTCATGCACGGGGAGGAGTAGATCTAGTGCTTTCTGACATTTTATTTTTCTGTTCCTAAAGTATAAATAACACGGACTGATCACTTAACAAAAAATATAACCTTGAGTTTTCGTGTTAAGTGATAGGCTGTATTTTAACATTTATAAACGGAACGTGCCCAACCATGTTTTAGATATACGTAAACATCGCTAGGCCCACAAAATACTTGTGTCTTTTTTTCACATTTACTAAATCTAGATAGAAACGAACTATTTTATATTCTATTTCCATTATTCGCTGGTGAACAACAAATATGTAACTATGAAATCCGATTGGCAGTTGTGGTACTGAAGCAATATCTGAGGACCAGTCAATACCCTAGTAACCTTGACATTTACACACACAGAAAAAAACTTTATCTTTCCATCAGTTAGGATGATCTAAATCGTGATCAAAGCCGACAGTCAATGTCACATTTGCAACAGTCGCTTTAAATGTAATGACATCTGTCACTTTAGCACAAATGCTTGTTCAACTTGTTTGTATATATAAAATGACAAAATCAAACTTTAATTGTTGCAACTTTAAACTTTAAGTAGATGAAAAGAATGAATTAGGGCACGTCCAAAAGCAAGTGGTAAACGCCATAGAAAGATTGCGGCTACAGATATGAAGTAAACATGGTTTTGTTTATACCCAGGTGAAGAAGACGTTGGGCGCCATGATGAATACTGGGCTGAATTAAATTGGAAAACATGAGATATAGATTTTGATATCGAGATTAGATGTAAAGGCCGTTAAAACACCATCTGAAAGTCCATCAGTGTGGAGTAGGTCTCTATCACACACTGAAATGCAATCATTTATATGTCTAAAAAAAACTTTAATCGTGACACAGAGGCGACTTTTCAACTACAAAGTATTGAAATCCTGCCTACCGAGCAGTTGCCTTGATTTCAAAAACATGCGATTCAGAGATTGTTAGGAATTTGTATAAAATTAGAATCAGCCAGGGACTAGAAGTGTCAAACCCATGTATAATTGAAATTAGGCCAACTATATTATTGAATAAATCTATAAAGGGAAACAAAATACTTATCGACCATCCTACTCTTGTCATAAATATAGGTCTGAACCAAAAAACAGCATTCAATAGCCATATGACTGCAAGTGGATTAAATGATCCAATGCCCACGTAAGTATTTAAGCGTAAGGCAACTTAAAGTCATGGCGACAAAATCGAAAGATCACATCAACATTTAATGTTTGATACAGATATGTATGGGGCCTACCTCTGAAGACTCATCTGGCGTACCAAACGCTTCAGCAAAGTCCGATGGACTTTTCCTCAGAGTCTGGTCAGCAGGCAGTGTGTTGTCACTGTAAGATGACACGAACTTGAAGTCACTGGTTCTTGAACCTGTTGTCAGGTAGGCGTCATAATTGTAAGTGCTGCGTAAAGTTCCTGTGCCGTCAACATCTGCGTAATTAGGAGGGAGATAAGCGCTGGGAATGGCAACTGCTCCATCAAACAACAGCCTGGGCTTTCTCCTGCTACAAAACCTCACACCCAGGATGATGATGATGAAGGTCAGGAAAAACGTCGACACAGACACCAGCGCGATGATCAGATAAGACGTCAGTTTGGAATTCTTCTCATCGTAAGAAATGTCCTTCAGTTCTGGCACCTCAGCCAAGTTATCAGAAATCAGTAAATACATGGAACAGGTGGCAGACAGAGAGGGCTGTCCGTTATCTTTCACTGACACAATCAGGTTCTGTTTCATGCTGTCAGACTCGGAAATGTCCCGCTGTGTCCTGATCTCTCCGCTGTGGACACCAATAGTGAAAAGGCCCGGATCTGTGGATTTCACTATATCATACGACAGCCAGGCGTTCTGTCCGGCGTCCGCGTCCACCGCTATCACTTTGGACACCAGAGAGCCTCCGTGTGCAGCTTTGGGGACCAGCTCGGTCATGAAGGAGTTGCCCTCCGGCCCGGGGTACAGTATCTGAGGAGAGTTGTCATTCACATCCGATATGAACACACTGACGGTCACGTTGCTGCTCAGCGGAGGAGAACCGTTGTCTCTGCCCATCACGTGGACTTTAAAACTCCTCAACTGTTCATAATCAAACGACCTCACAGCGTGGATCACCCCCGTGTCTCCGTTAACAGACACATAGGACGACACCGGGGCACCGTTCACCTCACCGGGTAACAGAGAATATATCACTGTACCGTTTTGTCTCCAGTCGGGGTCTCGAGCACTAACGGAACATAAAGTGGAGCCAGGTTTGTTATTTTCACTCACATATGCGCTGTACGACTGTTCCTCAAACACAGGTGGGTTGTCGTTGATGTCTGCTACAGATAACTCAACACTTTTAGAGGAGGACAGAGGTGGAGAGCCCTCGTCACTGGCAGTGATTGTAATGTTGTAATCAGACACTACTTCACGGTCCAGTTTTCCTGTGGTCACCAGAGAATAATAGTTTTTAATAGAAGGAACCAACTTAAAAGGGGCGTTTTGCTGAATGGAGCAGCGGACCTGTCCATTGGTCTCAGAGTCTCTATCCTGCACGTTAATGATGCCCACCTCTGTACCAGGTGACACATTCTCAGGTACGGGATTAGCCAGTGATTTCATATATATAACGGGGGCGTTGTCATTAACATCAGTGATTTCAATCATCACTTTGGAATCTGATGAAAGTCCATAACCATCTTTAGCATCGATGTGCATTTCATATTTAGAATTACTCTCGAAATCAAGTGGTCCTATGACTCTTAACTCTCCAGTTTTACTGTTCAGTGAGAAAACCTTTTTAGCCCTTTCTGAGATGCGGCTAAACTCATATGTCACCTCCCCATTGACTCCCTGGTCTGCATCAGAAGCACTTACAGTGACAACTACAGTATCGAGGGCAGAGTTTTCAGGTAGACTGGCTTTGTAAACAGCTTGGTCAAACACTGGGGCGTTATCATTAGCATCCAGCACAGTCACGTGTATATTAGCAGTTCCTGATCTCTGTGGATTGCCACCATCAACAGCAATCATCACAAAATTTAAATCGTGTTCTTTTTCACGGTCTAGCTCTTTGTCTAACACCAACTCGACGTTCTTAGACCCGTCACTATCATCTCTGACAGACAAAACAAAATGTTCATTATTTTGTAAACTATATTGTTTTACTGTATTTTGTCCGATGTCAGCGTCGTGTGCTTCATTGAGACGATAACGAGCTCCTTTGAGGGCCAATTCGCTTATTTCCAATTTAACTGTATCCTTCGGGAAAACGGGTGAATTGTCGTTAACATCCTGGATAAGCAGTGAAATACGGTGCAGCTCCAAAGGGCCCTCCAGGACTAATTCGAATTTAAGCAAACATGAGACCTTCTCCCCACACAGCTCCTCTCTGTCGATCCTTTCCCTGATGACCAAATTTCCCGTTTTGAGATTAATATCGCAGTAGTGCTGATAGCTTTCCTCGGTGTCAATACGGGCTTTACGGATGGACAATTTCCCCACTTCCAGCCCGAGGTCCTTAGCGATATTTCCAACAATGGATCCGGGTCTCATCTCCTCCGCAACAGAATAGCTGAGGTCTGCAGTGGTGATGTAGACGACGGCAGCAAAGACGCAGAGAAAACTCAGCAACGATTTCCCTTTTTGGTCCATTATGTCTCCCGAAAGAAGACACAGACACGCAAATTCCTCTTGTTAGTCATAAAACTGAAACGTACGGGTAAAAATGAGGTACACCGCGTCTGCAACTATGGCAGCTCCTGTTTTAATGCTTGACTTATTCCTTTTGCAGTGGGTGGAGAAATGAACCTCCCCATATCTGTAGGTGAGGAGCGACGCCGTGAGTCTATTTGGAATATTACAAATCAACAACAACAAACCCAGCATAACTTGCCACAGTTGCTACCATGATAAACACTACAACATTGCATTTCACTCGTAAGACACAAATTAAAAGTATTATACTGGAGTGTTTTCGGGTTGGTGTAATAGGCGCATACAGAGAAAACCAACACCATTCAGCACCATGGAGAGCTCATGCACGGGGAGGAGTAGATCTAGTGCTTTCTGACATTTTATATTTCTGTTCCTAAAGTATAAATAACACGGACTGATCACTTAACAAAAAATATAACCTTGAACTTTCGTGTTAAGTGATAGGCTGTATTTTAACATTTTATAAACTGAACGTGCCCAACCATGTTTTAGATATAAACATCGCAAGGTCCACAAAATACTTGTGTCTTTTTTTCACATTTACTAAATCTTGATAGAAACGAAGTATTTTATATTCTATTTACATTATTCGGTGGTTAACAACAAATATGCAACTATGAAATCCGATAGGCAGTTGTGGTACTGAAGCAATATCTGAGGACCAGTCAATACGCGTAGTAACCTTGACATTTACACATACAGAGAAAAACTGTATCTTTCCATCAGTTAGGATGATCTAAATCGTGATCAAAGCCGACAGTCAATGTCACATTTGCAACAGTCGCTTTAAATGTAATAACATCTGTCACTTGAGCACAAATGCTTGTTCAGCTTGTTTGTATATATAAAATGACAAAATCAAACTTCAATTGTTGCAACTTTAAACTTTAAGTGGATGAAAATAATGAATTAGGGCACGTCCAAAAGCAAGTGGTAAATGCTATAGAAAGATTGCGGCCACAGATATGAAGTAAACATGGTTTTGTTTATACCCAGGTGAAGAAGACGTTGGGCGCCATGACGAATACTGGGCTGAATTAACTTGGAAAACATGAGATATAGATTTTGATATCGAGATTAGATGTAAAGGCCATTAAAACACCATCTGAAAGTCCATCAGTGTGGAGTAGGTCCCTATCACACACTGAAATGCAATCATTTATATGTCTAAAAAAACTTTAACCGTGACACAGAGGCGACTTTTCAACTACAAAGTATTGAAATCCTGCCTACCGAGCAGTTGCCTTGATTTCAAAAACATGCGATTCAGAGATTGTTAGGAATTTGTATAAAATTAGAATCAGCCGTGGACTAGAAGTGTCAAAGCAATGTATAATTGAAATTAGGCCAACTATATTATTGAATAAATCTATAAAGGGAAACAAAATACTTATCGACCATCCTACTCTTGTCATAAATATAGGTCTGAACCCAAAAACAGCATTCAAGAGCCATATGACTGCAAGTGGATTAAATGATCCAATGCCCACTTAAGTATTTAAACGTAAGGCAACTTAAAGTCATGGCGACAAAATCGAAAGATCACATCAACATCTAAATGTTTGATACAGATATGTATGGGGCCTACCTCTGGAGACTCATCTGGCGTACCAAACGCTTCAGCAAAGTCCGATGGACTTTTCCTCAGAGTCTGGTCAGCAGGCAGTGTGTTGTCACTGTAAGATGACACGAACTTAAAGTCACTGGTTCTTGAACCTGTTGTCAGGTAGGCGTCATAATTGTAAGTGCTGCGTAAAGTTCCTGTCCCGTCAACATCTGCGTAATTAGGAGGGAGATAAGCGCTGGGGATGGCAACTGCTCCATCAAACAACAGTCTGGGCTTTCTCCTGCGACAAAACCTCACACCCAGGATGATGATGATGAAGGTCAGGAAAAACGTCGACACAGACACCAGCGCGATGATCAGATAAGACGTCAGTTTGGAATTCTTCTCATCATAAGAAATGTCCTTCAGTTCTGGCACCTCAGCCAAGTTATCAGAAATCAGTAAATACATGGAACAGGTGGCAGACAGAGAGGGCTGTCCGTTATCTTTCACTGACACAATCAGGTTCTGTTTCATGCTGTCAGACTCGGAAATGTCCCGCTGTGTCCTGATCTCTCCGCTGTGGACACCAATAGTGAAAAGGCCCGGATCTGTGGATTTCACTATATCATACGACAGCCAGGCGTTCTGTCCGGAGTCCGCGTCCACCGCTATCACTTTGGACACCAGAGAGCCTCCGTGTGCAGCTTTGGGGACCAGCTCGGTCATGAAGGAGTTGCCCTCCGGCCCGGGGTACAGTATCTGAGGAGAGTTGTCATTCACATCCGATATGAACACACTGACGGTCACGTTGCTGCTCAGCGGAGGAGAACCGTTGTCTCTGCCCATCACGTGGACTTTAAAACTCCTCAACTGTTCATAATCAAACGACCTCACAGCGTGGATCACCCCCGTGTCTCCGTTAACAGACACATAGGACGACACCGGGGCACCGTTCACCTCACCGGGTAACAGAGAATAAATCACTGTACCGTTTTGTCTCCAGTCGGGGTCTCGAGCGCTAACGGAACATAAAGTGGAGCCAGGTTTGTTATTTTCACTCACATATGCGCTGTACGACTGTTCCTCAAACACAGGTGGGTTGTCGTTGATGTCTGCTACAGATAACTCAACACTTTTAGAGGAGGACAGAGGTGGAGAGCCCTCGTCACTGGCAGTGATTGTAATGTTGTAATCAGACACTACTTCACGGTCCAGTTGTCCTGTGGTCACCAGAGAATAATAGTTTTTAATAGAAGGAACCAACTTAAAAGGGGCGTTTTGCTGAATGGAGCAGCGGACCTGTCTGTTATTCTCAGAGTCTCTATCCTGCACGTTAATGATGCCCACCTCTGTACCAGGTGACACATTCTCAGGTACGGGATTAGCCAGTGATTTAAGGTAAATAACAGGGGCATTGTCATTGACATCAGTAACACCTATTACAACTTTAGCATAAGAGGTTAAACCTAAACCATCTTTAGCTTTCACGCTCATTTCAAAAGAACTCCTTTCTTCAAAGTCAATCACACCAGTTTTTCTGATTTCTCCAGTTGTAGGATTCATAGAGAAAACATTTACATCGTCATCAGATACGTGACCAAAGTCATACGTAACATTTCCACTGACTCCTTCATCTGCGTCAGTAGCACTTACAGTAATCACTATAGTATCTACAGGAGAGTTTTCAGGCAGACTGGCTTTATAAACGGCCTGACTGAACACTGGGGCGTTATCATTAGCATCCAGCACAGTGACGTGTATGACTACAGTACCTGATCTCTGAGGAGAGCCACCATCGAAAGCTGTCAGAAGCAAATTAATCTCTTTTCGTTTCTCTCTATCGAGTGTATTCTCTAGTACGAGTTCAACCTTGTTGCTGTCAACAGCGAGAATAAAGTTGTCGTTCTTTTCTAGGCTGTACCTTTGAACAGCATTTTGACCTATATCTGCGTCATGGGCCTCCTCGACAGAGAAGTGGTTACCCTTAAATGTTGACTCGCTTATTTCCATTTCAATCAAATTATCTTTGAACTGTGGCGAGTTGTCGTTCACATCTTGAATATGAAGACTTAGTCGATGAAGCTCCAGAGGATTTTCCAACACCAGATCAACCTTCACAACACACGACGGTTTCTTGCCACAAAGGCTCTCTCTGTCAATTCTCTCCGATGTGATCAAATCTCCAGTACTCAGATTAATATCACAGTACCTCTTACGAGTCCCCTCAAAATCCACACGGGCCTTTCGGGAAGATAATGTCCTCAGATCAAGACCGAGATCTTTAGCTATATTTCCAATAACAGACTCGTGTTTCATCTCTTCTGGAATAGAATAACTCAGGTCTCCATTAACGAGGTGAAGCGTTACAATAAAGGAAGCAAAGCGGAACATCGGGCCTAGTGCTGGAAATCCTTTGTCTCGCATCCTGACAAAAAATGCGTCGTCGGCTAGTAAAACTTACTGTCCACAGCGAAATAACGGATTAATCCAAAAAGCAGTCAGTAATCCAGCACTTGGCACCAGTGTCCAAAAGATATGTCCGAGGATTTAGCCGATTCCCTTGGAAAAATACAACTGATATCCATTCAGCACCAGTGGGTGGAGTGGTGTGTGATTATTTTCTGCAAGCCAACAGCGACACCACGAGTCGTTTATTTATCTTCAGTGTCATGTTAGGAAATATTCTTCACAAAACCTAAAATCACGCCACAGTAATCATCACTCATGTCCACACAGCCTGTGCAGTATATGTGGGGAAAAACATCAATGCAATGATAACATGCAAAGAAAAGGGACAAAATCGAATTGAATATGACCGTTTCATTTTGTCCTCAATATATTAACATAAAATACAACTTAAATGTCCCTAGTTAAGTTCAAAATGAAGAATTTCGGCTGCAGCACAACAGAAGTGCAAGGTACAGCACCATGGAGAGTGGCGGAAGAAATACTCAGTTTGCTGAAGGAAAAGTACAAATACCACAATTTAAAAATACTCCATTACAAGTTAAAGACCTGCATTTGAAAAAAATTACTTAAGTAGAAGCACAATAATACTATCAGCAAAATTAACTTAAAGTATCACAAGAAAACATATCCGTTCAGCAGCAAAAATGATATTTTAATGTCATTTTTAGATTGTTAATACTGAAGCATCAGTGTGTAAACATTATTTCACTGAAGCTGGCTGATCTGGATTTTGTTTTAATCTATATGCAGTTCTGCAGTTAAGTTCAGAGATGCCTATCTCGCGGGTTGATCCCTCAACATTGGTCACTAAATAAAGCAGTCTTGAAGTTATTGACAGGAAGGGAAAGCAGAGAAAGGTCTGTAACACAAGTTTTGTTTTTTGTTTGTTTGTCATTGTCGTCATTGTCGTTGTTCTGTTTTGTTCTGTTGTACTTTAGTCTAATCTTTAAATCTTTTCTATTAAATAACGGGCCATTTTACCTCTTTGAGCCTTGAATTATTTAAATAAATGCTTTAGACGGAGAATCTCTCTTTGGTTGAACTGCTTAAAACTCAGAGAAACATGTAATGTAACAAGGAGCTACAATAAAATGCTGCTTGATTTGTCATGAGTCAAAAGCCAAAAAGGTTGGGAACCACTGGTTTAATCTGTAAAAACGTCTTGCATTTTTAAAGGTTATCATATGTTCTTAAACTCTTACTCTGAAAACTAGTTACCAACTATAGCTGTCAGATGAGTGCAGTGGAGTAAACAGTGCAATATTTCCCTCTTAAACATAGTGGTGTCAGTGAAAACTAGCATAGAATGAAAACACTGAAGTAAAGTACAAGTCCCTCAACACTGTACTTAGGTACAGTGGTTGAATAGATTTGCTTAGTTACTGTCTGCTGTGGTCCATAGAAAATAAAGTGGCTCACGGCTGAATATTGGGATTTAACTTTTATTTAACTCACAAACATGTTAACGCACAGATTGTGTATGTCTGTGGAAAATAACGTACCTTAAACACAGACCACTCATTATTACTTGCTCAGCGTTGAGAATTGGGTATTGTTTACGAGTACAACTGAGCTCAATGACATTTGATTGTAACACTTAAGTGGCCCTAACAATGTAAACAATGGCTTTGTTTTGCTTTAACTTTGTCATAGATGGATTATACTGTTTTTTGGCTATACATGAACACATACTACTTAGCCTCTGACAAACAGGGCTAACTCACCTTTGGCCATCACACTGCAACATGCACTAACACTGTAAATGAACACTGACATAAAACTGAGGGTTAGCGCTCTAAGAAAATGACCTGAAGCCCCCAAGGAAATCTACAACAATCCAAAATGTACAAACATACAAGAATTAACATTTCACTAAATTACAGCTCAAAATACAGAAACTGAAAACGGACTGTTCTGTGAAGAATTTTGAGCTTTAAAAATATGTGTGTGTATAATTCTGAAGTTAAGTCATTGTTATCATCATCATCATCATTATCATAAACAATAACAATACAAATAATAATCCAAATCATTTTATTATTATCATTCATTGAGCCCATTAAAATATAACAGGGTGGCCAAAGGAAAATACACACCCACAGTTGCAGTTGAGCATGAGGAGTGTTACGTCAAGATTGGGACATAACGGTGTCACCAAAAGACCAGGATGCTGTATGTTAAACTTTATCTACTGTCCAGGGACAGTGTTGTGAGACTCCACACATTTCAGAAGGTTTTTGGTTTTAGTTTGCTAAAAAACAAAGATGGTCAAAATCAGTTGTGTGACAGTATTAAACTCTGAATAGGATGCAAACGAAGCATTTTAAGCAGTCTTATTACCCCCTGTTGACAAGGGAAAAACAAATATGGATCACAAAAACCGGAAATGATGGGCTCCATGTTTGTGAAGATAGAGTAGCAGAAATGTATGAACATCTGCTGACGCAATGTACAACACTGACTATGAAAAATGAACAAAAATATCCTTCACTGACAAAACAGTTCATGTCAAACTCCACAAAATACTGCATCGGAAGTCACAAACTAAACTGCTGAACAAAAAAAAAGGGAATACATAAATAGTGACAATAACAAGTTTGACATGTACCTGTAGTTATACCGTAGAAGAAGAAAGATGTGCAAAATAAATGACAAACAACAACCCAGACGTCTAAAAAGCACATCTCCACTTCTATCTTGTCAAATACCAACGCTACAATAAAATTTAAAAAAAACATGGATTGTTTGCTATGAAAACAACAAGGTAATTAATGAGAATAAATCTTAGGCACAAAAACAACCACTCAGAACAAGACATGTTTAATCATTCCCTCTAAAGTTGATCACTGAGAGAGAAGGTGATGAACTTTATTGTGCTTCAATCATTAAAGTTGCAGATTTTACTCGTCTGTGATTCTTTTAAATATGGTGGCAATAACTAAACCTTGGATAAGAATAAACAAAATCAGGAGTGACGAACTGCACCACGTTTAAAAACATCAACAAACAATTTATGTGCCCAAGTATCAACATATTTAAGAAGAGAGACCAAAACGCATTTAAGGACAAATACTGCACAATGAGCTGTAAATGCATCTAATGATGAACTGATGAATCTAAAAGAGGTGAGCGTATCAATATCAACGTCACACTTCCAGTCACAAATTGATCGGATTTGTTTGATGTTCCTACCTCAGGTGAAGCATCACAGTCTTCAAACGCATCAGCAAAGTCTGATGGACTTTTCCTCAGAGTCTGGTCAGCAGGCAGTGTGTTGTCATTGTAAGATGACACGAACTTAAAGTCACTGGTTCTTGAACCTGTTGTCAGGTAGGCGTCATAATTGTAAGTGCTGCGTAAAGTTCCTGTGCCGTCAACATCTGCGTAATTAGGAGGGAGATAAGCGCTGGGGATGGCAACTGCTCCATCAAACAACAGTCTGGGCTTTCTCCTGCGACAAAACCTCACACCCAGGATGATGATGATGAAGGTCAGGAAAAACGTCGACACAGACACCAGCGCGATGATCAGATAAGACGTCAGTTTGGAATTCTTCTCATCATAAGAAATGTCCTTCAGTTCTGGCACCTCAGCCAAGTTATCAGAAATCAGTAAATACATGGAACAGGTGGCAGACAGAGAGGGCTGTCCGTTATCTTTCACTGACACAATCAGGTTCTGTTTCATGCTGTCAGACTCGGAAATGTCCCGCTGTGTCCTGATCTCTCCGCTGTGGACACCAATAGTGAAAAGGCCCGGATCCGTGGATTTCACTATGTCATAGGACAGCCAGGCGTTCTGTCCGGAGTCCGCGTCCACCGCTATCACTTTGGACACCAGAGAGCCTCCGTGTGCAGCTCTGGGGACCAGCTCGGTCATGAAGGAGTTGCCCTCCGGCCCGGGGTACAGTATCTGAGGAGAATTGTCATTCACATCCGATATGAACACACTGACGGTCACGTTGCTGCTCAGCGGAGGAGAACCGTTGTCTCTGCCCATCACGTGGACTTTAAAGCTCCTCAACTGTTCATAATCAAACGACCTCACAGCGTGGATCACCCCCGTGTCTCCGTTAACAGACACATAGGACGACACCGGGGCACCGTTCACCTCACCGGGTAACAGAGAATAAATCACTGTACCGTTTTGTCTCCAGTCGGGGTCTCGAGCACTAACGGAACATAAAGTGGAGCCAGGTTTGTTATTTTCACTCACATATGCGCTGTACGACTGTTCCTCAAACACAGGTGGGTTGTCGTTGATGTCTGCTACAGATAACTCAACACTTTTAGAGGAGGACAGAGGTGGAGAGCCCTCGTCACTGGCAGTGATTGTAATGTTGTAATCAGACACTACTTCACGGTCCAGTTGTCCTGTGGTCACCAGAGAATAATAGTTTTTAATAGAAGGAACCAACTTAAAAGGGGCGTTTTGCTGAATGGAGCAGCGGACCTGTCTGTTATTCTCAGAGTCTCTATCCTGCACGTTAATGATGCCCACCTCTGTACCAGGAGATACATTCTCTGGTATAGGGTTAGTCAGTGATTTCAGATTAATCACTGGAGCATTATCATTCATATCAGTAACATCTATTATAACTTTGGCGTAAGAGGTTAGCCCCAACCCATCTTTGGCCTTTACTCTCATTTCAAAAGAACTACTTCCCTCAAAGTCAATCATACCTGTCACTCTGATCTCTCCCGTTTTAGAATCAATAGAAAACACATTTACATCATCATCGGATATGTGGCCAAAGTGGTACGTGATATCTCCATTCACTCCTTCATCTGCGTCAGTAGCACTAACAGTAATCACTAGAGTATCTACAGGAGAGTTTTCAGGCAGACTGGCTTTATAAACGGCCTGGCTGAACACTGGGGCGTTATCATTAGCATCCAGCACAGTGACGTGTATCACTACAGTACCTGATCTCTGAGGAGAGCCACCATCTAAAGCTGTCAGAAGCAAATTAATTTCGTTTCGCTTTTCTCGATCAAGTTTATTTTCCAGTACGAGCTCAACCTTGTTGCTGTCAACAGCGAGTATAAAGTTGTCGTTCTTTTGTAGGCTGTATCTTTGAACAGCATTTTGACCTATATCTGCGTCATGGGCCTCGTCGATGGAGAAGCGGTTACCCTTTTCAGCAGACTCCCGTATTTCCATTTCAATCAAATTGTCGTTAAACTGCGGCGTGTTGTCATTCACATCTTGAATATGAAGACTTAGTCGATGAAGCTCCAGAGGATTTTCTAACACCAGATCAACCACAACAACACACGACGGTTTCTTGCCACAAAGGCTTTCCCTATCAATTCTCTCCGATGTGATCAAATCTCCAGTACTCAGATTTATATCACAGTACCTCTTACGAGTCCCCTCAAAATCCACACGGGCCTTTCGGGAAGATAATGTCCTCAGATCAAGACCGAGATCTTTGGCTATATTTCCAATAACAGACTCGCGTTTCATCTCCTCTGGAATAGAATAACTCAGGTCTCCATTAACGAGGTGCAGCGTTACAATAAAGGAAGCAAAGCAGAAAATCGGACGAAGTGGTGAAAATCCTTTGTCTCCCATCCTGACACAAAAAGGAGTCCTCGGCTTGTACAATTTACACTTTCCAGTGCGAAACAACAGATGTCTAAAAACGCTTAAAAAAAATCCAACAATAGACAGCAATATGTACGATACTGGACGTTCAGAAAAGTAACTGTTTCTCCAGAAAATCTGCAGCTGATATCTTTGTAGCAGGAGTGGGTGGAGTGGTCAGAGCCTATTATCTGTCAGTCAACAGCGACACCATGAGTCACTTTTAATCTTCACACTAATATCTCATAAAATACTCTTCAACTAGTTTCAAACCACTTTATAGTTATTCACTCGCGTTCACATACACTGTGTGGTGAGCGTTTAATTTTCTTAAAATACAGACGCCAACAATTGTTTTTATTTGGCGCAGTTTTGGAGAGGTGCTGCTGACCCAGTACAGCTGGGCTAAATAAAATTTGGTGTGAAATGTTACCTTTGCTTCAGCTTTTAAAAAGTTATCAATATCAGCACACATGCTATAAATAAACAAATACTCCATCGGAATATCCAGAGGAAAAGACCAGCTTAACTTTGACTACAACACTTTAACATTTACTAACACGGTGGCATTTTACTGCGATTTAAGACTAGTTTGTTGTTCCATATTTGAAACAATAGACTGAAGCAGTCACATAAATTACAACAATCTGAAGTTTTTATTGCATATAAGTCAAATTATTATAATCATCAGTATAATTACAGAAACGCAGAAATCATGGCTGAGGAAAAGACGACATCTCAGTTTTCAGAGGTGCCCGAGAGCTTGAGAAATGTTTCAGCACCATGGACAGACACCTTCAGATTTGGCAGAGCTGATGTAACAAACATTGAAGCTATGTTGGTCTCCTGGTCAGTTTTTTTTTTTTTTACTATAAAAACGCTAGTTTGTGTCAGTTTCAGAAAATTATACACTGACTTAATGCCTAAACCGTTAGCATCCTACCCCTCGGCTGACTCAAAAGTAAGACTTTTGTTTATATCACTTGCTGATAAGCAACAGTCAATGGCACATGCTGATGACTGCAAAAAAACGTGTTTTGTAGCATATAATGCAAATGTAAAGACACAGGAGAGGTGGCGTAGAATATAATTCTATGACAGCGTCATTTATTACGACACTGTTATTGTTAAAAATGCTTTTGTGATGTTTGTTTGTCTCCCCACGAGGCCCAGGGTTGCGAATGTGATCAATCAAGTTGAAACAACATATTGGTCGCCAATGCATCATTCATAATAGCGCATTAGTCCTTCTTAAGAAAATCCACAAATATCAACTTAGTGAAACCAACGAAATGAATTACATATTAAGACGATGTTGTCAACGTATGATGTTCAAAAAGTATATTTCTTAGATATGATCCGAACAGGACCACCAAAAACCGATGGACATCTATGTCTTGACAGTAAGTATAAAAACTAAAAATCAAATTCTAAAAACGTTTCACAAATGCGCACTCAGTGAGGAGTCCCATGGTTTTACAGAACGACTGATGAAAATATGAAATCATTTTCTAACGTAATTTACAAAGTAAAACCCGACAAAAAGTTTGCAAGGAGTTAAATTCAGCAGCTATAAAAACACTTTAAGTAGAAAAACAAAACAACCGTCCAGAGGGAAATTAAAAACTATCAATAAACAAGCTAAAAATGCACTGTTGCCAAAGAAGTAGGTACTATGAGTGGTTCCTACCTCTGCAGAAGGCGAAAAGTCGTCGAAAGCATCAGCAAAGTCTGATGGACTTTTCCTCAGAGTCTGGTCAGCAGGCAGTGTGTTGTCATTGTAAGATGACACGAACTTAAAGTCACTGGTTCTTGAACCTGTTGTCAGGTAGGCGTCATAATTGTAAGTGCTGCGTAAAGTCCCTGTGCCGTCAACATCTGCGTAATTAGGAGGGAGATAAGCGCTGGGGATGGCAACTGCTCCATCAAACAACAGTCTGGGCTTTCTCCTGCGACAAAACCTCACACCCAGGA
Source organism: Epinephelus lanceolatus (assembly GCF_041903045.1). Taxonomy (NCBI): domain Eukaryota; kingdom Metazoa; phylum Chordata; class Actinopteri; order Perciformes; family Serranidae; genus Epinephelus; species Epinephelus lanceolatus. The sequence goes on along the minus strand of NC_135740.1, from coordinate 24,019,170 downwards.
TGATGATGATGAAGGTCAGGAAAAACGTCGACACAGACACCAGCGCGATGATCAGATAAGACGTCAGTTTGGAATTCTTCTCATCATAAGAAATGTCCTTCAGTTCTGGCACCTCAGCCAAGTTATCAGAAATCAGTAAATACATGGAACAGGTGGCAGACAGAGAGGGCTGTCCGTTATCTTTCACTGACACAATCAGGTTCTGTTTCATGCTGTCAGACTCGGAAATGTCCCGCTGTGTCCTGATCTCTCCGCTGTGGACACCAATAGTGAAAAGGCCCGGATCTGTGGATTTCACTATATCATACGACAGCCAGGCGTTCTGTCCGGAGTCCGCGTCCACCGCTATCACTTTGGACACCAGAGAGCCTCCGTGTGCAGCTTTGGGGACCAGCTCGGTCATGAAGGAGTTGCCCTCCGGCCCGGGGTACAGTATCTGAGGAGAGTTGTCATTCACATCCGATATGAACACACTGACGGTCACGTTGCTGCTCAAAGGAGGAGAACCGTTGTCTCTGCCCATCACGTGGACTTTAAAACTCCTCAACTGTTCATAATCAAACGACCTCACAGCGTGGATCACCCCCGTGTCTCCGTTAACAGACACATAGGACGACACCGGGGCACCGTTCACCTCACCGGGTAACAGAGAATATATCACTGTACCGTTTTGTCTCCAGTCGGGGTCTCGAGCACTAACGGAACATAAAGTGGAGCCAGGTTTGTTATTTTCACTCACATATGCGCTGTACGACTGTTCCTCAAACACAGGTGGGTTGTCGTTGATGTCTGCTACAGATAACTCAACACTTTTAGAGGAGGACAGAGGTGGAGAGCCCTCGTCACTGGCAGTGATTGTAATGTTGTAATCAGACACTACTTCACGGTCCAGTTGTCCTGTGGTCACCAGAGAATAATAGTTTTTAATAGAAGGAACCAATTTAAAAGGGGCGTTTTGCTGAATGGAGCAGCGGACCTGTCTGTTATTCTCAGAGTCTCTATCCTGCACGTTAATGATGCCCACCTCTGTACCAGGTGACACATTCTCAGGTATGGGGTTAGTCAGTGATTTCAGGTATATGACTGGAGCATTATCATTCATATCAGTAACATCTATTATAACTTTTGCGTAAGAGGTGAGTCCTAAACCATCTTTAGCTTGCACTCTCATTTCAAATGAACTGCTTTCCTCAAAGTCAATCAAACCAGTTGCTTTAATTTCTCCCAATTTAGGATCAATAGAAAATACATTTACATCATCATCAGAAACATGACCAAAGTGATAAGTCACATCTCCATTGACTCCTTCATCTGCGTCAGTAGCACTTACAGTAATCACTAAAGTATCTGGAGGAGAGTTTTCAGGCAGACTGGCTTTATAAACGGCCTGGCTGAACACTGGGGCGTTATCATTAGCATCCAGCACAGTGACGTGTATCACTACAGTACCTGATCTCTGAGGAGAGCCACCATCGAAAGCTGTCAGAAGCAAATTAATCTCTTTTTGTTTCTCTCGATCAAGTGTATTCTCAAGTACGAGTTCAACCTTGTTGCTGTCAACAGCGAGAATAAAGTTGTCGTTCTTTTCTAGGCTGTACCTTTGAACAGCATTTTGACCTATATCTGCGTCATGGGCCTCGTCGATGGAGAAGCGGTTACCCTTAAATGCTGACTCGCTTATTTCCATTTCAATCAAATTCTGTCTGAATTTTGGCGAGTTGTCGTTCACATCTTGAATATGAAGACTCAGTCGATGAAGCTCCAGAGGATTTTCCAACACCAGATCAACCACAACAACACACGACGGTTTCTTGCCACAAAGGCTTTCTCTGTCAATTCTCTCCGATGTGATCAAATCTCCAGTACTCAGATTAATATAACAGTACCGCTTACGAGTTCCTTCAACATCCACACGGGCCTTTCGGGAAGATAATGTCCTCAGATCAAGACCGAGATCTTTAGCTATATTTCCAATAACAGACTCGCGTTTCATCTCTTCTGGAATAGAATAACTCAGGTCTCCATTAACGAGATGCAGCGTTACAATAAAGGAAGCAAAGCAGAGGATCGGGCGAAGCGGTGGAAATCCTTTGTCTCCCATCCTGACACAAAAGGCGTGCTCGGCTTGTACAACTTATACTTCCCACTGCGAAATAATTAGAGCTATCCAAAAAGGCTCAGCAATTCAGCACTTCACTGCAACCTACGCAATGCAATATGTTCGGAAATGTAACCGTTTCTCAGAAAAATCTGCAGCAGATACTCTTTTACTAGTAATGGGTGGAATAGTGAGAGCCTGTTATCTGTAAGCCAACGGCGACACCATGAGTACCTTCTAATCTTTACACAAGTATGGCATAAAATATTACCCACAATGTCTAAAACCACATTAATACAATACCCACTCACGTTCAAATTATCTGTGTATGAGCGCTAAATCTTTGTTTATTTTCTGAAAACCCAACCGAGCCATTCATTATAACTGGCTCTGTTTTGTAGATGTGGGTGTTGCCGACCCCAGTTCAGCTGAGTTCAGTGACATTTCGTTTTAAATCTTTTCCTTAGTTTTCTAAAATACAGACAGGATATAGAGAAATGAATCTTACTATTTGAGCCCCCGAAAGAGAAGGCCAGGTACATTTTGTGTACGACACTGTAACATTAAATACCACTGTAACATATTAATTTGATATAGAACTGTGTTTTAGGATTTCATATTACGACAATGGGCTGAAATAATCACTGAAATAACAACGATCCGAAGTTCTCATTGCATAGAAATTAAATTATTATCATCAGAGGTATGATTACTAACATTCACACATCATGGCTGACAAGGAAAATGCGTCACCTCTTGAGCGCCCGAAGAGCGTTTCAGCACCGTGGACAGATACCTTTAGATTTTGCAGGGCTGGTGGCTAAAGGATATTGAATGCCGTGTTGTTCTCGTGGCGAGTTTTCTTAGAGTGCACTAATGTGAATGAAAAACGTTCTCACAAAAGAAAAAACCGACTTAGACTTTTACGTTAGACACCTACCCCTCGGCTGATTCAGCAATAAGAGCGTTCATGACATAATTTACTTATAAGTAACAGTAACACATGCTGAGGACTGCAAAAAATGGTCTGCAATGAAAAATGTACAAGACTCGCGAGAGCCTGCGCAAAGAGCTTGATTAAAATTTCAAACAATTCTGTGTCCGCGTCACTGAGAACTACACTTCCCTGGTTTGTTTATTTATTTATTTATTTATTTATTTATTTATTTTTGGAGGGGAATGGGATATATATTTTTTCCACTAGGCCCAATTTTTCGCCTGTGCTTGATGATGCTGAACGAACATTGTTTATAGAACTAAATTAGATGAAAAGGGATGACATTGAAATGACCACCAACATCTAAATGTTGATTAATGGTTGAAATACTGAGAGAAAAAAAAGTTTAAAATTAGACAGCAAGCCAGAAGTCCCATGGTCTTAAAAGACATCAAGCAAAAACATAAGATCATTTTACTAACGTAATTCACAAACTCAAGAGCAACCATGAAAAAACAAGTTTACCTCCATTATGGAAAAAATTTACCTCAGCAAATACACAATGACTTTTGTAGACATAACACACGAAGCAATCAGAAAGATTAAAATGAATCAATAAATAAGCCAAAAATGCACTGTTGCAAGTAGTTTGAATGGGTCCTACCTCGGTGGAAGGCTCTAAATCCTCGAACGGATCAGCAAAGTCTGATGGACTTTTCCTCAGAGTCTGGTCAGCAGGCAGTGTGTTGTCATTGTAAGATGACACGAACTTAAAGTCACTGGTTCTTGAACCTGTTGTCAGGTAGGCGTCATAATTGTAAGTGCTGGGTAAAGTTCCTGTGCCGTCAACATCTGCGTAATTAGGAGGGAGATAAGCGCTGGGGATGGCAACTGCTCCATCAAACAACAGTCTGGGCTTTCTCCTGCGACAAAACCTCACACCCAGGATGATGATGATGAAGGTCAGGAAAAACGTCGACACAGACACCAGCGCGATGATCAGATAAGACGTCAGTTTGGAATTCTTCTCATCATAAGAAATGTCCTTCAGTTCTGGCACCTCAGCCAAGTTATCAGAAATCAGTAAATACATGGAACAGGTGGCAGACAGAGAGGGCTGTCCGTTATCTTTCACTGACACAATCAGGTTCTGTTTCATGCTGTCAGACTCGGAAATGTCCCGCTGTGTCCTGATCTCTCCGCTGTGGACACCAATAGTGAAAAGGCCCGGATCTGTGGATTTCACTATATCATACGACAGCCAGGCGTTCTGTCCGGAGTCCGCGTCCACCGCTATCACTTTGGACACCAGAGAGCCTCCGTGTGCAGCTTTGGGGACCAGCTCGGTCATGAAGGAGTTGCCCTCCGGCCCGGGGTACAGTATCTGAGGAGAGTTGTCATTCACATCCGATATGAACACACTGACGGTCACGTTGCTGCTCAGCGGAGGAGAACCGTTGTCTCTGCCCATCACGTGGACTTTAAAGCTCCTCAACTGTTCATAATCAAACGACCTCACAGCGTGGATCACCCCCGTGTCTCCGTTAACAGACACATAGGACGACACCGGGGCACCGTTCACCTCACCGGGTAACAGTGAATAAATCACTGTACCGTTTTGTCTCCAGTCGGGGTCTCGAGCACTAACGGAACATAAAGTGGAGCCAGGTTTGTTATTTTCACTCACATATGCGCTGTACGACTGTTCCTCAAACATAGGTGGGTTGTCGTTGATGTCTGCTACAGATAACTCAACACTTTTAGAGGAGGACAGAGGTGGAGAGCCCTCGTCACTGGCAGTGATTGTAATGTTGTAATCAGACACTACTTCACGGTCCAGTTGTCCTGTGGTCACCAGAGAATAATAGTTTTTAATAGAAGGAACCAACTTAAAAGGGGCGTTTTGCTGAATGGAGCACCGGACCTGTCTGTTATTCTCAGAGTCGCTATCCTGCACGTTAATGATGCCCACCCCTGTACCAGGTGACACATTCTCAGGTATGGGGTTAGTCAGTGATTTCAGGTATATGACTGGAGCATTATCGTTTACATCAGTAACATCTATTAAAACTTTAGCATAAGAGGTTAAACCTAAACCATCTTTAGCTTCCACTCTCATCTCAAAAGAACTGCTTTCTTCAAAGTCAATCACTCCAGTTACTCTAATCTCTCCAGATTTAGGATCAATAGAAAACACATTTACATCATCGTCAGACACATGGCTAAAGTCATATGTCACATCTCCATTGACTCCTTCATCTGCGTCAGTAGCACTTACAGTAATCACTATGGTATCTGGAAGAGAGTTTTCAGGCAGACTGGCTTTATAAACGGCCTGGCTGAACACTGGGGCGTTATCATTAGCATCCAGCACAGTGACGTGTATCACTACAGTACCTGATCTCTGAGGAGAGCCACCATCTAAAGCTGTCAGAAGCAAATTAATCTCTTTTTGCTTTTCGCGATCAATTTTATTCTCTAGCACGAGTTCAACCTTGTTGCTGTCAACAGCGAGAATAAAGTTGTCGTTCTTTTGTAGGCTGTATCTTTGAACAGCATTTTGACCTATATCTGCGTCATGGGCCTCCTCGATAGAGAAACGGTTACCCTTTTCCGCAGACTCCCATACTTCCATTTCAATCAGTTGTTTTTTGAATTTCGGCGAGTTGTCATTCACATCTTGAATATGAAGACTTAGTCGATGAAGCTCCAGAGGATTTTCCAACACCAGATCAACCTTCACAACACACGACGGTTTCTTGCCACAAAGGCTTTCTCTGTCAATTCTCTCCGATGTGATCAAATCTCCAGTACTCAGATTAATATAACAGTACCGCTTACGAGTTCCTTCAACATCCACACGGGCCTTTCGGGAAGATAATGTCCTCAGATCAAGACCGAGATCTTTAGCTATATTTCCAATAACAGACTCGCGTTTCATCTCTTCTGGGATAGAATAACTCAGGTCTCCATTGACAAGGTGCATCGTTACAATAAAGGAAGCAAAGCAGAGGATCGGGCGAAGCGGTGGAAATCCTTTGTCTCCCATCCTGACACAAAAAGGCGTCCTCAGCTTGTCCAATTTATAACTCCCACTGCGAAACAATAAAAACCGTCTAAAAACACAAAATAATCCAACACCTCAGAGCAATGTACGAAATACAGCTTCTTCGGAAATATAACCATTTATCTGGAAAATCTGCAGCTGATATCCATATAGCAGTGGGTGGAGTAGTGACAGCGTTGCTTTCCGTCAGTAAACAGCGACACCACGTGTCACTTGCAATCTTCACACTACTATGCAAGAAATATTCGTCACAAAGTCTCACACGACATTAATATTATATTCACTTACTTTCAAATGTAGCTACTGTGCATGTGCGATAAATCATGAAATATGGTGTGGAATGTATTATCTTTGCTTTAGATTTCAAAATGTGTCTGTACATATAAGTAAGCAATACATTAATTAATGCTACTGTTTGAGCATGTGAAAGAAAATACCAGCCAAATTTGAGTACAATACTACCACTGTAAACGTTTGTAGTACTATAAAACGGTTGAGCACTCGATATAAAGACAATGAGCTGAGGCAATAGCATAAATTACAAGAACCCAAACGTCTCATTGCAAGTAAATCACATTCAGATAATCATCAGCATTATTAAGAAACCAACCCGGTCTCATTTCGAGGCACATCAAGAACCAGATGTCGCAACTGCAACACCAAGACATCTACAGTTGCGGGTGTGCCGTGAGCACTTGAGTATTTCAGCACCATGGACAGATACCTTTAAATTTGACAGGGCTGATGGCACTAACATACTGAACTTTGTTTTGGTGTCCTGGCCACTGTTCTTAGACTGTGCTATTCTGAGTTTAGACAATTTCACAAAAGTAAACAGCGACTTAAACTTAGACCTTAGCCATTAGACACCCACCCTCGGCTGACTCAGACAAGGGGGCTCTGTTTCGATCATCCCAATAAGCGACAACCACTGAAACAATAAGAAAACATGATAAGAAGTAAATAATGTAAAAGCAAAGTCCCACGACAGCCTGCGTTAAATGCTTGATCAAAGTAATTGTTCTGTGACAGGTCCACTTAAAACTAAACTTAGCTTGTAAAAAATGTTCTTTCAACTATCAAGGTTTTCCTTTGGGCCCAGATTGTCTGCTTGCAAACGATCAGGTTGAAGTCACTCCTTGGTCGCGAATGATTGTGTTTTTCTACATAGGAAATTACTTAAAATTAACATTGTCTACAAACAGCAACAGCATAAAATAAGGAACTGAATCACGTATAATTAACCATTCCGTCAAGGAATCACATTCAACGTTCATCTTTCTGACGGAGAACCATGAGATCAAATGACAAACGTTTAAACAATAACAGAAAATGAAAAATAAAAACACGTCTTACAAACAGACAAGTGATGAGTACCACTGTTGAAGCAAAAAAGGCAAAAATATGTAATACATTTCTGGTGTTATTTACGACGTTAACGTAGACCAATAAATGTTTCCCTACATGATACAAAATGTTTCCTTCAGCGGCTGCATATTCACTGTCAGAGACACAAACTCATGCTGGAGCGACACAGACATTAAAAGGACTCAATAAAATGTCATGCACTGTTGTCAGTGAAGTAAACGGTTCCTACCTCTGCAGACGGCTCTAAGTCGTCGAACGCATCAGCAAAGTCTGATGGACTTTTCCTCATAGTCTGGTCAGCAGGCAGTGTGTTGTCATTGTAAGATGACACGAACTTAAAGTCACTGGTTCTTGAACCTGTTGTCAGGTAGGCGTCATAATTGTAAGTGCTGCGTAAAGTCCCTGTCCCGTCAACATCTGCGTAATTAGGAGGGAGATAAGCGCTGGGGATGGCAACTGCTCCATCAAACAACAGCCTGGGCTTTCTCCTGCGACAAAACCTCACACCCAGAATGATGATGATGAAGGTCAGGAAAAACGTCGACACAGACACCAGCGCGATGATCAGATAAGACGTCAGTTTGGAATTCTTCTCATCATAAGAAATGTCCTTCAGTTCTGGCACCTCAGCCAAGTTATCAGAAATCAGTAAATACATCGAACAGGTGGCAGACAGAGAGGGCTGTCCGTTATCTTTCACTGACACAATCAGGTTCTGTTTCATGCTGTCAGACTCGGAAATGTCCCGCTGTGTCCTGATCTCTCCGCTGTGGACACCAATAGTGAAAAGGCCCGGATCTGTGGATTTCACTATATCATACGACAGCCAGGCGTTCTGTCCGGAGTCCGCGTCCACCGCGATCACTTTGGACACCAGAGAGCCTCCGTGTGCAGCTTTGGGGACCAGCTCGGTCATGAAGGAGTTGCCCTCCGGCCCGGGATACAGTATCTGAGGAGAGTTGTCATTCACATCCGATATGAACACACTGACGGTCACGTTGCTGCTCAGCGGAGGAGAACCGTTGTCTCTGCCCATCACGTGGACTTTAAAACTCCTCAACTGTTCATAATCAAACGACCTCACAGCGTGGATCACCCCCGTGTCTCCGTTAACAGACACATAGGAGGACACCGGGGCACCGTTCACCTCACCAGGTAACAGAGAATAAATCACTGTACCGTTTTGTCTCCAGTCGGGGTCTCGAGCACTAACGGAACATAAATTGGAGCCAGGTTTGTTATTTTCACTCACATATGCGCTGTACGACTGTTTCTCAAACACAGGTGGGTTGTCGTTGATGTCTGCTACAGATAACTCAACACTTTTAGAGGAGGACAGAGGTGGAGAGCCCTCGTCACTGGCAGTGATTGTAATGTTGTAATCAGACACTACTTCACGGTCCAGTTGTCCTGTGGTCACCAGAGAATAATAGTTTTTAATAGAAGGAACCAACTTAAAAGGAGCGTTTTGTTGAATGGAGCAGCGGACCTGTCTGTTATTCTCAGAGTCTCTATCCTGCACGTTAATGATGCCCACCTCTGTACCAGGTGACACATTCTCAGGTATGGGGTTAGTCAATGATTTCAGGTATATGACTGGAGCATTATCATTCATATCAGTAACATCTATTATAACTTTAGCATAAGAGGTTAAACCTAAACCATCTTTAGCTTTTATTCTCATTTCAAAAGAACTCATTTTCTCAAAGTCAATCACTCCAGTTACTTTAATTTCTCCAGTTTTAGGATCGATTGAGAAAACATTTATGTCATCATCTGATACGTGACCAAAATCATATGTCACATCTCCATTGACTCCTTCATCTGCGTCAGTTGCACTAACAGTAATCACTATGGTATCTGGAGGAGAGTTTTCAGGCAGACTGGCTTTATAAACGGCCTGGCTGAACACTGGGGCGTTATCATTAGCATCCAGCACAGTGACGTGTATCACTACAGTACCTGATCTCTGAGGAGAGCCACCATCTAAAGCGGTCAGAAGCAAATTAATCTCCTTTTGCTTTTCGCGATCAAGTTTATTCTCCAACACTAGTTCGACCTTGTTGCTGTCAACAGCGAGAATAAAGTTCTCGTTCTTTTCTAGGCTGTATCTTTGAACAGCATTTTGACCTATATCTGCGTCATGGGCCTCCTCGATAGAGAAACGGTTACCCTTTTCAGCAGATTCGCTTATTTCCATTTCAATCAGATTATCTTTGAATTGCGGCAAGTTGTCGTTCACATCTTGAATATGAAGACTTAGTCGATGAAGCTGCAGAGGATTTTCTAACACTAAATCAACCTTCACAACACACGACGGTTTCTTGCCACAAAGGCTTTCTCTGTCAATTCTCTCCGATGTGACCAAATCTCCAGTACTCAGATTAATATCACAGTACTGCTTACTTGTTTCCTCAAAATCCACACGGGCCTTTCGGGAAGATAATGTCCTCAGATCAAGACCGAGATCTTTGGCTATATGTCCAATAACAGACTCGCGTTTCATCTCTTCTGGGATAGAATAACTCAGGTCTCCATTAACGAGGTGCAGCGTTACAATGAAGGAAGCAAAGCAGAGGATGGGACGAAGCGGTGGAAATCCTTTGTCTCCCATCCTGACACAAAAAGACGTCCTCAGCTTGTACAACTAATAACTCCCACTGCGAAATAATAAAAACCGTCTAAAAACACCAAACGATCCAACACATCAGAGCAATGTACGCAATACAATATGTTCGGATATGCAACCGTTTGTCTGGAATAATCTGCAGCTGATATCCATATAGTAGTAGGTGGAGTGGTGAGAGCCTGTTATCCGTCAGCCAACAGCGACACCATGAGTAACTTTTAGTCGCAACTCAAAGAGGTAATAAAATAATGCCCCCAAAGTCACACACAACATCAAAATCATATGCACACACTTCGAAATGGAATTTGCATGTACGATATATCTTTTATTTTCTTAAAAAGACACTCGTGGGTCTCCCTCCAGCCCCGTTGTAGAATGAGTTCTAAGCAGCGGGATAGGTTCGAATCCAACCTGCGGACCCTTGCTGCATGTCATTACCTTTCTCTCTCGCCCATTTCCTGTCACTCTCCAGCGGCTCTAAGGCAAACGCCCTAAAATACAATCTAAAATAACGAAACAAGCTATCTATTCATTGTAATTGGCTCAGCTTTGGAGATAGGTGTTGCTGACACCCGTAACGCCGAACTCTATATTATCTTTAATTTAGAACTCTAAAAGCTCCCAAACAGAGGAAAAATGAATCCTACTGTTTGAGCCCCTGAAAGAAAAGACCAGCAAAATTTGAGTACAACACTGTAACATTTAATATCACTGAAAACATATTGTTGGGTAACACTTTCTTTGGATATTCACCTATAAATACTTTAGAAAGTATTTGTAACATTTCAGCAGCTAATTGGTTGAGAATCAACAATTTACACCGTTTTGCTTCATTCTGTAGATGTTAAACATATATTCTATGCAATATAGGCCGATATAATAATTCAGAATCATTTTTACATATTGTCAGAATAATTCAGGTGGAGTGGAATTATTCACTGAACCTATGTAGAACAGGTTCAGTGAATAATAGTTCAAGTTCAACAAAATGTCCCCGAGAATATGTAATGAACTGTAGCATATACTTTATAATCTGTTAAATATAGAGAAAAGCAAAACAGTTGAATTGTGTAATCTAAAATTATAATCTGTGTTAAAATGTTACAGACACTCTATCAACTACCTGTATGCAGACTATTCAAATAAAGTGTAAACTATTATTGTAATAAAAACTGTGGTTGCGCGGTCTCAATCTATGTCAAGCAATTACATAATTTATAACAATCAGAATTCCTCATTGGATATAAAACCAAATCATAATTATTATCATCAACAACATTATCATTGAAATTCAGACACCATGGCGGAGGAAAAAACTACATCTTCAGTTGCAGTGGTGCCTAAGGGCTTGAGCAATGTTTCAGCACCATGGACAGATACCGTCGTATTTGGCAAGACATTGAACTCTGTCTCCAGCCAGTGTTCTTAAACTGTAATTTTGTAACAACGAAAACACTGTCCTTTACTTCGACCTGAACCTTCAGCCACCTACCCCTCGGTTGACTCAGAAATAGGAGCTTTATCTCGATTACTTGCTGACGGTAAGTGAGAATCAATGGCACGTGCTGAAAAGAGGTTATAAAGCTAAAGATGTAAACGTAAGAACCTCTAACGCCCACGAAAAATTGTGGATTGAAAAAATAATTCTGTGACAGCTTTACTCGTGAGAACATTTTACTGGTAAAAACGTTCTATTAACTGTTGTTTCTGCAGGCAAAGATAAGGTTGAAGTAACTACTTGGTGGCGACAGATTGTTATTCAAGCAAATCGCCCTCACCTTACATAATTCACAAACAGCAGGATTATGAAATCAATAAAATGAATTTCATGATGAAAATTAACTATTCATATCCACATTCACACTTCATCTCCTGAGAGAGTTGACAGCTGTGTAGACATGAACGAAAAATGAAAAATAAAAAACACCTCGAGGCAGACACGAAGTAAAGGGTCCTTCTATGTTTAAAAAAAGAAAGAAAGAAAGAAAGCCTATGAAATCACTTTTCAGCGTAATCCAAAATATACGCAGTGACTACAGAAATGAAAGATCAATCTTAATGCAAACACTTCATTTGGACGACCACACAATCACTTTTAAATTTCGAGTACAAAAACATATGCTGCAGGCAAAAAGACAAAGGAAGGATTAATTTCTTTAAAGCCCAACATACAATGTGAAAATGTAACTACTTTAAACAGTTCCTACCTCTGCAGACGGCTCCAAGTCCTCGAACGCATCAGCAAAGTCTGACGGACTTTTCCTCAGAGTCTGGTCAGCAGGCAGTGTGTTGTCATTGTAAGATGACACGAACTTAAAGTCACTGGTTCTTGAACCTGTTGTCAGGTAGGCGTCATAATTGTAAGTGCTGCGTAAAGTTCCTGTGCCGTCAACATCTGCGTAATTAGGAGGGAGATAAGCGCTGGGGATGGCAACTGCTCCATCAAACAACAGCCTGGGCTTTCTCCTGCGACAAAACCTCACACCCAGGATGATGATGATGAAGGTCAGGAAAAACGTCGACACAGACACCAGCGCGATGATCAGATAAGACGTCAGTTTGGAATTCTTCTCATCATAAGAAATATCCTTCAGTTCTGGCACCTCAGCCAAGTTATCAGAAATCAGTAAATACATGGAACAGGTGGCAGACAGAGAGGGCTGTCCGTTATCTTTCACTGACACAATCAGGTTCTGTTTCATGCTGTCAGACTCGGAAATGTCCCGCTGTGTCCTGATCTCTCCGCTGTGCACACCAATAGTGAAAAGGCCCGGATCGGTGGATTTCACTATATCATACGACAGCCAGGCGTTCTGTCCAGAGTCCGCGTCAACCGCTATCACTTTGGACACCAGAGAGCCTCCGTGTGCAGCTTTGGGGACCAGCTCGGTCATGAAGGAGTTGCCCTCCGGACCGGGGTACAGTATCTGAGGAGAGTTGTCATTTACATCCGATATGAACACACTGACGGTCACGTTGCTGCTCAGCGGAGGAGAACCGTTGTCTCTGCCCATCACGTGGACTTTAAAGCTCCTCAACTGTTCATAATCAAACGACCTCACAGCGTGGATCACCCCCGTGTCTCCGTTAACAGACACATAGGAGGACACCGGGGCACCGTTCACCTCACCGGGTAACAGAGAATAAATCACTGTACCGTTTTGTCTCCAGTCGGGGTCTCGAGCACTAACGGAACATAAATTGGAGCCAGGTTTGTTATTTTCACTCACATATGCGCTGTACGACTGTTTCTCAAACACAGGTGGGTTGTCGTTGATGTCTGCTACAGATAACTCAACAGTTTTAGAGGAGGACAGAGGTGGAGAGCCCTCGTCACTGGCAGTGATTGTAATGTTGTAATCAGACACTACTTCACGGTCCAGGTGTCCTGTGGTCACCAGAGAATAATAGTTTTTAATAGAAGGAACCAACTTAAAAGGGGCGTTTTGCTGAATGGAGCAGCGGACCTGTCTGTTATTCTCAGAGTCTCGATCCTGCACGTTAATGATGCCCACCTCTGTACCAGGTGACACATCCTCAGGTATGGGGTTAGTCAGTGATTTAAGGTAAATAACAGGGGCATTGTCATTTACATCAGTAACGTCTATTATAACTTTCGCGTACGAGATGAGTCCTAAACCATCTTTAGCTTCCACTCTCATCTCAAAAGAACTGCTTTCTTCAAAGTCAATCAAACCAGTTACTTTAATTTCTCCACTTTTAGAATCAATAGAAAACACATTTACATCGTCGTCAGACACATGGCTTAAGTCATATGTCACATCTCCATTCACTCCTTCATCTGCGTCAGTAGCACTTACAGTAATCACTAAAGTATCTGGAGGAGAGTTTTCAGGCAGACTGGCTTTATAAACGGCCTGACTGAACACTGGGGCGTTATCATTAGCATCCAGCACAGTGACGTGTATGACTACAGTACCTGATCTCTGAGGAGAGCCACCATCTAAAGCTGTCAGAAGCAAATTAATCTGTTCTTGCTTTTCTCGATCAAGTGCATTCTCAAGTACCAGTTCAACCTTGTTGCTGTCAACAGCGAGAATAAAGTTCTCGTTCTTTTCTAGGCTGTATCTTTGAACAGCATTTTGACCTATATCTGAGTCATGGGCCTCCTCGATGGAGAAGCGGTTACCCTTGACCGCTGACTCGCTTATTTCCACTTCAGTCAATTGTTTTTTGAATTTTGGGGAGTTGTCGTTCACATCTTGAATATGAAGACTGAGTCGATGAAGCTCCAGAGGATTTTCTAACACCAGATCAACCTTCACAACACACGACGGTTTCTTGCCACAAAGGCTTTCTCTGTCAATTCTCTCCGATGTGATCAAATCTCCAGTACTCAGATTAATATCACAGTACCGCTTACGAGTCCCCGCAAAATCCACACGGGCCTTTCGGGAAGATAATGTCCTCAGATCAAGACCGAGATCTTTGGCTATATTTCCAATAACAGACTCGCGTTTCATCTCTTCTGGGATAGAATAACTCAGGTCTCCATAAACGAGGTGCAGCGTTACAATAAAGGAAGCAAAGCAGAGGATCGGGCGAAGCGGTGGAAATCCTTTGTCTCCCATCCTGACACAAAAAGGCGTCCTCAGCTTGTACGATTTATAACTCCGACTGCGAAACAATAAAAACCATCTAAAAACACCAAACGATCCAACACATCAGAGCAATCACTACAACACAATATGCTCGAATATGTAACCGTTTGTCTGGAAAATCTGCAGCTGATGTCCATATAGCAGTGGGTGGAGTGGTAAGAGCCTGTTATCCGTCAGCCAACAGCGACACCATGAGTCATTTTTAGTCTCCACTCAAGAATGTAATAGAATATTGTCCACAAAGTTTCAAACCACATTAATATTATATTCACTCACGCTCAAATGTACTGTGCATGTGCAGTAAATGTTTCATATTCTTCAAACACACACGGGGTTTTTATTCATTGGCTCAGCTATACAGATGTAGATGTCACCGACCCCAGTACAGCTTAGCTTTATGAGAAATGATGTGGAATGTATACTGTCTTTGCTTTAGATTTCTAAATGTGTCTGTACATAGGAAGTAGGCAATACACTAATGAATGCTACTGTTTGAGCATGTGAAAGAGAAGTCCGCTAAACTGTGAGTACAATACTACCACTGTAAAAAATAAATAAATAAATAAAAAATGTAGTAACATAAAAGTGTTGCGCTCCATATTGAGACAATGGGCTGATGCAACAGCATAAACTACAATAATTCAAAGTTGTCATTGCATTTAAATCACAATCCGATCATGATCAGCATTGTCATGAAGAACCCTACCCGGTCTCATTCCGAAGTCCAACAAGAACCAGATGTCGCAAATGCAACACCATGAAGGAGGAGAAAAAGTCATCTACGGTTGCGGGTGTGCGTGAGCGCCTGAGGAGTGTTTCAGCACCATGAACAGATACCTTAAGATTTAACAGGGCTGGTGGCACTAACATACTGAACTTTGTTTTGGTCTCCTGGTCACTGTTCTTAGACTGTGCTATTCTGAGTTTACGACAATTTCACAAAAGTAAACACCGACTAAAATTAATATATAAACCGTTAACCACACACGCCTCGGCTCACTTAGAAACAAGGGCTTTGGTTGCATCATGCCAGTAAGTGACAACCACTGACGCAAACTGAAAAGATGTTTAACAGCAAAATATGTAAAAGCAAAGACCAATGACATCCTGCATTAAATGCTTGATTAAAAAATAGCTCTGCGACAGCTCCACTCATAACCACTTTGCTGGTAAAATTGTTCTTTTAACGATCAAGATTTCCTTTCGGCCCAGATTGTTTGCTTGCAAAGGACAGGTTGAAGTCACTCCTTGGTCGCGAATGATTGTGTTATTCTACATAGCGAATTATTCACGATTAATATAATCTACAAGCAACAGAAGTATAAAATCAACAACTGACTCACAAGATAGAAATGACAATCCCATCATGTAATCACATTCAACGTTCATCTTTCTGAAGGAGAATATGAGATGAAATGACAAACGTTTGAACAATAACGAAAAATGAAAAATAAAAAACACGTCTTACAAATAGACAACACTTGAGGAGTACCACTGTTGAAGCACAAAAGACAAAATATGTAATAAATTTCTGGTGTAATTTACGACGTTAACGCCGACCAATAAATGTTTCCCTACATGATACAAAATGTTTGCTTCAGCGGCTGCATATTCACTGTCAGAGACACAAACTCATGCTGCAGCCACACGGACATTAAAAGAACTCAATAAAAAGTCAAACATGCACTGTTGTCAGTGAAGTAAACGGATCCTACCTCTGCAGACGGCTCCAAGTCTTCGAACGCATCAGCAAAGTCTGATGGACTTTTCCTCAGAGTCTGGTCAGCAGGCAGTGTGTTGTCATTGTAAGATGACACGAACTTAAAGTCACTGGTTCTTGAACCTGTTGTCAGGTAGGCGTCATAATTGTAAGTGCTGCGTAAAGTTCCTGTGCCGTCAACATCTGCGTAATTAGGAGGAAGATAAGCGCTGGGGATGGCAACTGCTCCATCAAACAACAGTCTGGGCTTTCTCCTGCGACAAAACCTCACACCCAGGATGATGATGATGAAGGTCAGGAAAAACGTCGACACAGACACCAGCGCGATGATCAGATAAGACGTCAGTTTGGAATTCTTCTCATCATAAGAAATGTCCTTCAGTTCTGGCACCTCAGCCAAGTTATCAGAAATCAGTAAATACATGGAACAGGTGGCAGACAGAGAGGGCTGTCCGTTATCTTTCACTGACACAATCAGGTTCTGTTTCATGCTGTCAGACTCGGAAATGTCCCGCTGTGTCCTGATCTCTCCGCTGTGCACACCAATAGTGAAAAGGCCCGGATCGGTGGATTTCACTATATCATAGGACAGCCAGGCGTTCTGTCCGGAGTCCGCGTCCACCGCTATCACTTTGGACACCAGAGAGCCTCCGTGTGCAGCTTTGGGGACCAGCTCGGTCATGAAGGAGTTGCCCTCCGGCCCGGGGTACAGTATCTGAGGAGAGTTGTCATTCACATCCGATATGAACACACTGACGGTCACGTTGCTGCTCAGCGGAGGAGAACCGTTGTCTCTGCCCATCACGTGGACTTTAAAACTCCTGAACTGTTCATAATCAAACGACCTCACAGCGTGGATCACCCCCGTGTCTCCGTTAACAGACACATAGGACGACACCGGGGCACCGTTCACCTCACCGGGTAACAGAGAATAAATCACTGTACCGTTTTGTCTCCAGTCGGGGTCTCGAGCACTAACGGAACATAAAGTGGAGCCAGGTTTGTTATTTTCACTCACATATGCGCTGTACGACTGTTTCTCAAACACAGGTGGGTTGTCGTTGATGTCTGCTACAGATAACTCAACAGTTTTAGAGGAGGACAGAGGTGGAGAGCCCTCGTCAGTGGCAGTGATTGTAATGTTGTAATCAGACACTACTTCACGGTCCAGTTGTCCTGTGGTCACCAGAGAATAATAGTTTTTAATAGAAGGAACCAACTTAAAAGGAGCGTTTTGTTGAATGGAGCAGCGGACCTGTCCGTTATTCTCAGAATCTCTATCCTGCACGTTAATGATGCCCACCTCTGTACCAGGTGACACATTCTCAGGTATAGGATTTGTCAGTGATTTCAGATTAATCACTGGAGCATTGTCATTAATATCAGTAACATCTATTATCACTTTGGCATAAGAAGTTAGCCCCAAACCATCTTTAGCTTTTACTCTCATTTCAAAAGAACTGCTTTCTTCAAAGTCAATCAAACCAGTTGCTCTAATTACTCCACTTTTAGAATCAATGAAAAACACATTTACATCGTCATCCGACACATGGCTTAAGTCAAATGTCACATCTCCGTTCACTCCTTCATCTGCGTCAATAGCACTAACAGTAATCACTAAAGTATCTGGAGGAGAGTTTTCAGGCAGACTGGCTTTATAAACGGCCTGGCTGAACACTGGGGCGTTATCATTAGCATCCAGCACAGTGACGTGTATCACTACAGTACCTGATCTCTGAGGAGAGCCACCATCTAAAGCTGTCAGAAGCAAATTAATCTCTTTTTGCATTTCTCGATCAAGTTTATTCTCTAGTACGAGTTCAACCTTGTTGCTGTCAACAGCGAGAATAAAGTTGTCGTTCTTTTGTAGGCTGTATCTTTGAACAGCATTTTGACCTATATCTGCGTCATGGGCCTCCTCAATGGAGAATCGGTTACCCTTTTCAGCAGACTCTCTTATTTCCATTTCAATCAAATTTTCTTTGAATTTTGGCGAGTTGTCGTTCACATCTTGAATATGAAGACTTAGTCGATGAAGCTCCAGAGGATTTTCCAACACCAGATCGACCTTCACAACACACGAGGGTTTCTTGCCACAAAGGCTTTCTCTGTCAATTCTCTCCGATGTGATCAAATCTCCAGTACTCAGATTAATATCACAGTATAGTTTACGAGTCCCCGCAAAATCCACACGGGCCTTTCGGGAAGATAATGTCCTCAGATCAAGACCGAGATCTTTGGCTATATTTCCAATAACAGACTCGCGTTTCATCTCTTCTGGGATAGAATAACTCAGGTCTCCATTAACGAGGTGCAGCGTTACAATAAAGGAAGCAAAGCAGAGGATCGGGCGAAGCGGTGGAAATCCTTTGTCTCCCATCCTGACACAAAAAGGCGTCATCAGCTTGTAAAACTTACAACTCCGACTGCGAAATAATAAAAACCGTCTAAAAACACCAAACGATCCAACACATCAGAGCAATCACTACAACACAATATGTTCGGATATGTAACCGTTTGTCTGGAAAATCTGCAGCTGATGTCCATATAGCAGTGGGTGGAGTGGTAAGAGCCTGTTATCCGTCAGCCAACAGCGACACCATGAGTCATTTTTAGTCTCCACTCAAGAATGTAATAGAATATTGTCCACCATGTTTCAAACCACATTAATATTATATTCACTCACGCTCAAATGTACTGTGCATGTGCAGTAAATGTTTCATATTCTTCAAACACACACGGGGTTTTTATTCATTGGCTCAGCTATACAGATGTAGATGTCACCGACCCCAGTACAGCTTAGCTTTATGAGAAATGATGTGGAATGTATACTGTCTTTGCTTTAGATTTCTAAATGTGTCTGTACATAGGAAGTAGGCAATACACTAATGAATGCTACTGTTTGAGCATGTGAAAGAGAAGTCCGCTAAACTGTGAGTACAATACTACCACTGTAAAAAATAAATAAATAAATAAAAAATGTAGTAACATGAAAGTGTTGCGCGCTCCATATTAAGACAATGGACTGATGCAACAGCATAAACTACAATAATTCAAAGTTGTCATTGCATTTAAATCACATTCCGATCATGATCAGCATTGTCATGAAGAACCCTACCCGGTCTCATTCCGAAGTCCAACAAGAACCAGATGTCGCAAATGCAACACCATGAAGGAGGAGAAAAGGTCATCTACGGTTGCGGGTGTGCGTGAGCGCCTGAGGAGTGTTTCAGCACCATGAACAGATACCTTAAGATTTAACAGGGCTGGTGGCACTAACATACTGAACTTTGTTTTGGTCTCCTGGTCACTGTTCTTAGACTGTGCTATTCTGAGTTTCCGACAATTTCAAAAACGTAAACACCAACTATAATTAATATATAAACCGTTAGCCACACACGCCTCGGCTCACTTAGAAACAAGGGCTTTGTTTGCATCATGCCAATAAGTGACAACCACTGACGCAAACTGAAAAGATGTTTAACAGCAAAATATGTAAAAACAAAGACCAATGACATCCTGCATTAATGCTTGATTAAAAAATAGCTCTGCGACAGCTCCACTCATAACCACTTTGCTGGTAAAATTGTTCTTTTAAAGATCAAGATTTCCTTTCGGCCCAGATAGTCTGCTTGCAAAAGACAGGTTGAAGTCACTCCTTGGTCGCGAATGATTGTGTTATTCTACATAGCGATTTACTCACAATTAACATCATCTACAAACAGCAGAAGTATAAAATCAACAACTGACTCACATGATAGAAATAACAATCCCATCATGTAATCACATTCAACGTTCATCTTTCTGACGGAGAGCCTCATATGATATGACAAACGTTTAAACAGTAACGAAAAATGAAAAATAAAAAACACGTCTTACAAACAGACAAGTGAGGAGTACCACTGTTGAAGCACAAAACACAAAAAGATGTAATAAATTTCTGGTGTAATTTACGACGTCAAAGCCGACCAATAAATGTTTCCCTACATGATACAAAATGTTTGCTTCAGCGGCTGCATATTCACTGTCAGAGACACAAACTCATGCTGGAGCGACACAGACATTAAAAGGACTCAATAAAATGTCATGCACTGTTGTCAGTGAAGTAAACGGTTCCTACCTCTGCAGACGGCTCTAAGTCGTCGAACGCATCAGCAAAGTCTGATGGACTTTTCCTCATAGTCTGGTCAGCAGGCAGTGTGTTGTCATTGTAAGATGACACGAACTTGAAGTCACTGGTTCTTGAACCTGTTGTCAGGTAGGCGTCATAATTGTAAGTGCTGCGTAAAGTTCCTGTGCCGTCAACATCTGCGTAATTAGGAGGGAGATAAGCGCTGGGGATGGCAACTGCTCCATCAAACAACAGTCTGGGCTTTCTCCTGCGACAAAACCTCACACCCAGGTTGATGATGATGAAGGTCAGGAAAAACGTCGACACAGACACCAGCGCGATGATCAGATAAGACGTCAGTTTGGAATTCTTCTCATCATAAGAAATGTCCTTCAGTTCTGGCACCTCAGCCAAGTTATCAGAAATCAGTAAATACATGGAACAGGTGGCAGACAGAGAGGGCTGTCCGTTATCTTTCACTGACACAATCAGGTTCTGTTTCATGCTGTCAGACTCGGAAATGTCCCGCTGTGTCCTGATCTCTCCGCTGTGCACACCAATAGTGAAAAGGCCCGGATCTGTGGATTTCACTATATCATAGGACAGCCAGGCGTTCTGTCCGGAGTCCGCGTCCACCGCTATCACTTTGGACACCAGAGAGCCTCCGTGTGCAGCTTTGGGGACCAGCTCGGTCATGAAGGAGTTGCCCTCCGGCCCGGGGTACAGTATCTGAGGAGAGTTGTCATTCACATCCGATATGAACACACTGACGGTCACGTTGCTGCTCAGCGGAGGAGAACCGTTGTCTCTGCCCATCACGTGGACCTTAAAGCTCCTGAACTGTTCATAATCAAACGACCTCACAGCGTGGATCACCCCCGTGTCTCCGTTAACAGACACATAGGACGACACCGGGGCACCGTTCACCTCACCGGGTAACAGAGAATAAATCACTGTACCGTTTTGTCTCCAGTCGGGGTCTCGAGCACTAACGGAACATAAAGTGGAGCCAGGTTTGTTATTTTCACTCACATATGCGCTGTACGACTGTTCCTCAAACACAGGTGGGTTGTCGTTGATGTCTGCTACAGATAACTCAACACTTTTAGAGGAGGACAGAGGTGGAGAGCCCTCGTCACTGGCAGTGATTGTAATGTTGTAATCAGACACTACTTCACGGTCCAGTTGTCCTGTGGTCACCAGAGAATAATAGTTTTTAATAGAAGGAACCAACTTAAAAGGGGCGTTTTGCTGAATGGAGCAGCGGACCTGTCTGTTATTCTCAGAGTCTCTATCCTGCACGTTAATGATGCCCACTTCTGTACCAGGTGACACATTCTCAGGTATGGGATTAGACAGTGATTTCAGGTATATAACTGGAGCATTATCATTCATATCAGTAACATCTATTATAACCTTAGCATAAGAGGTTAGTCCCAAACCATCTTTGGATTCCACGCTCATTTCAAAAGAACTGCTTTCTTCAAAGTCAATCAAACCAGTCACTCTGATCTCTCCCGTTTTAGAATCAATAGAAAATGCATTTACATCGTCGTCAGACACATGGCTTAAGTCATATGTCACATCTCCGTTCACTCCTTCATCTGCGTCAGTAGCACTAACAGTAATCACTAAAGTATCTGGAGGAGAGTTTTCAGGCAGACTGGCTTTGTAAACGGCCTGACTGAACACTGGGGCGTTATCATTAGCATCCAGCACAGTGACGTGTATGACTACAGTACCTGATCTCTGAGGAGAGCCACCATCTAAAGCTGTCAGAAGCAAATTAATCTCTTTTTGTTTCTCTCGATCAAGTGTGTTCTCCAGTACCAGTTCAACCTTGTTGCTGTCAACAGCGAGAATAAAGTTGTCGTTCTTTTCTAGGCTGTAACTTTGAACAGCATTTTGACCTATATCTGCGTCATGGGCCCCTTCGATAGAGAAACGGTTACCCTTGTCGGCTGACTCGCTTATTTCCATTTCAATCAATTGTTTTTTGAATTTTGGCGAGTTGTCGTTCACATCTTGAATATGAAGACTTAGTCGATGAAGCTCCAGAGGATTTTCCAATACCAGATCAACCGCAACAACACACGACGGTTTCTTGCCACAAAGGCTTTCTCTGTCAATTCTCTCCGATGTGATCAAATCTCCAGTACTCAGATTAATATCACAGTACCGCTTACGAGCACCCTCAAAGTCAATACGGGCCTTTCGAGAAGATAATGTCCTCAGATCAAGACCGAGATCTTTAGCTATATTTCCAATAACAGACTCGCGTTTCATTTCTTCTGGAATAGAATAACTCAGGTCTCCATTAACGAGGTGCAGCGTTACAATAAAGGAAGCAAAGCAGAAGATCGGACGAAGCGGTGGAAATCCTTTGTCTCCCATCGTCGGAAAAAACACAAGCCCACAACGTGTGCAAATTACTGTAGGCCTACTCAACAAAAAGTCAAATTCCAAAATAGGTTAATAATCCAACATGCTACAACATCGAACGCGATGAAAATCAGCCGGGGAATGAGGGGATTCTACTGAAAATTAACAACCGATTTTAATGCAGTAACAGTGGGTGGAGATGTCGGTGCAAACTGTGTGCTGGCCTACAGCGGCACCATGAGTCGCTTTTTACTCTTTACACCTGCATACAATATTCTCAACAATGTCTCAAGGCACCACATGTTCACCCACTTCAACACGAACTGTGTGCCACATGTAAAACATAAACGCCACAATATATTGTACAAAGATTGTTACAAAAAAGTAGCTTATGGAATGAGAGTTTATTTTATTGACCAATGTGTGTTTACTTCAAGACAAAAACCTAAATACTAAATAAACGTAAACATTATATTTGCACTAACAAACCATAATAGAAATGCACTTTTAAGCACCATGGGTAAAAACCAGCCACTATTTATTCAATAAAGACACACATTATTCATATCACAATAAATAAATGTCTGTACACAGTATGGAATAAAAAAAAAAACAACAACTTTTAATTGACTTTAAAATCAAATTACAAACGGAATGTGTTATGGGTTGCTAAAAAAAAGACTTATCAATTATTTTTCACTTAGTCGGAAGGCATATTCGGAATATGCTGTACCTGTATGCTTATGACTCATTTAAAGTTTTCTTGTTCTGTTACAAAATATTCCTTCTTAATATATCACTGAACAGAAAATTCATTGCATTATTATTATCAGTAGTAGTCGTACTATTAGTGGTAGTAGTAGTACTATTAGTAGTTGAAGTAGTAGTAGTAGTAGTAGTAGTTGTTGTTTTAGTTGCAGTAGTGGTAGTAGTAGTTGCTTTTTGTCTCCAGTCAGGGTCCCAAGCAGTCATAGAATGCGAAGTGACACAAGATTTGTTATGATTAATAATTCATACATTCTCTGTGTAAATCAAATGACAATTTCCTTATGATGGGGAAAGGGATGTGTGGCCAGAAATGGAAAAACCCAGCTGACAATTAGGCAGTAAGACAGAACAACTGCAAAAAACTCTGAGAAAATCACAGACCTAACTGTTTCAGCACCATGGACAGCGACACACATTGAAAGACATTTCTTCTTGGGCTCTGCTGAACAATAAAGAATAATATGTGATAACTTGAATGTATCATAAAGGCATAAATTCAGTGTTATGCTCATAGCAGCTTATGAAGTCTTGAGCTGTTAGCCCCAAGCAGAGATGAGGAGCAGGCTACAGAGGTCTGATAACCTCACTTCTGCCTAATTGCTGGCCCTCTGATTCTTTTAATTTTCAAAGTTTCTGTCTTCAGCACCAACCAGCGCTAACTCATGTGACAGCTATTTGATAGGTTTTGTGCATGCTCCCTCTCACCACAAAATGCTTTATACAACTTTTTTCACACATGCAAAAGTCCTCCCCCAAAACCAGTACAGACCATGATGTGTAAAATTGATTCAGGTTCCCTTTCAGAGACAATAAGTGCCATGAAAAAAATAATCACACGTAAGAAAAATAGTGGGCAACAAGGACATGCACTTTTCTAGTGTTCTTCTACATTTGGCATATGCTCCACTGAATGACACAGATGTTACAGTATTAACCTAAGCCACTTCTCTGTACAAGTTGCTGGTAAATTTCCTTCATGTCAAAAGCACAAATCATTTGCTAAGGAATCTTTGCTAATATCAGACAGAATCGACAGGTTGCTACACTCCAATGGATTGGGTGGATTCGAAGGACTGGACCCAGGCATACAGAAACTATAGATCATAAGGCAGTCAACTAATGCTTCTGAGAAACAAACACCCACTATTTTACCTTTTAGCTGTTCATTGCTTGATATTCAAACTTCAGTAGAACCAGCTGGTCAGAAGCTCCACCATCTCATCACAGTAATGCCTTTAAACTTGAAAGCTGGATTGTCTTCATATGTGCTACATTGTAGTCCCCAGTGCCAAGTCAGACATTTCTCCATACACTGGCTTCATGAATAACATACTGATATTGTAAATATTAGCCGTAAATCATGAAATTAATCAAATATGATACTAAACTCTAATGAGTCTCAGTTGATGGTGTCTTTGACGCAGTAATTCCATTACTGTGCTTGACTTAATTTCTCCATTTTCTCCTCTTAATGGTAAATGTCACAGTTCTAAATTTAACCTAAACTAGGGGCCATTTTAGCTGTTCATGATTTCAGCATCAACAAACTCGACTCACATAATATCAAAATGATCATGAAGTTATGTTAACATCATATGCAGCAGCATTACTCTTTCATGTTGGGTGATGTTAGCACAGTCAAGTCAGTGCTTATGTCAAAAAATATGAAATTAATTTAAATTAGCCAACATCCTGAATTTTGTTCTCATGAGTGTGTTAAATGTACATTTCTTCTTCGTTGTCACATGAAAGCGATTGTAATGTAATTTACCTACCAGTACAGAAGACAAGCAGGGAAACATTCTTCAGGTGTGTCCAGCATTATCCACAAGCAGCCCAGAAACCTGAGCACACAACACAACACCGACACATTTAGTTTAGAATACTGTACTTTCTACTGCCATGTGCAGCTTGTTATGGATTTACACTCGTCCTTTTGAATAACCTAGAAAACATACCGCACACTGCAATAGATCTTTAAATTAACATAAGAATTTTAGAATTAGTAAAACTGGTTTACACATACAATCCCAGATAAAGTGTGTTGATGGGCAGTTAAAAGCATCCAGTTAGTCTTTTTTATAGTAAGTAGGAAAAGGGCTAACTCAAAAGTATTGTGAACTTCAAAATGCTATACATTCCACACAAATATAGTACAATGACAATTGAGCTAACAATTTGTAATTGTGAGTTACCATGCTTTCAAGATTTTAAAAAAGAAATCACCATTATTAGCACAGATATTTAATGCACCTCTTCTTCTTTGACACAGCACACTTTCAAAGTCACTGACAAAAGTTGTGTCCATTCCCTCTGCAGATGAAGAAAAGAAATATAAAAGAGAAAACTGTCACTGACATATTGGTAATTGTCATAAACTAATGTTAACAGAGCAAATTTCACAGATGTTAAACTCACAAAAGAACGTGAGCAAGATCAATAATGGTTGGTGCATCTACCAAATAGCATGTTCACTGCTTATAAAGATGTAGGATCATTGTGAGCTTGAAAACATAGCTAACAATTAATACCATGTACCTGTGGAGAGTTTCTGGTGTTACTAGGTTCATCATGTTCTGTGTCCTTTTGTACTGGCTTGATTTTCTTGTGCACTAGATGTGGCCTGACTGATACCAAAGCTGTGAACCTCACTGTTTGAAAATCATTGTGTTGGAGATTGTGTCAAAAGAAGAATGCCACGTGACTGATGACGTCAGAAGCTTCAAACCTCACTAAGGCCTCAGAAAGCAATTCTTCAGTTTGACGGTTTCTTAGCTGAACTATGTGATAGGTACATTAGTGGCATACGAGGAGAGGAGAATCATTGAGAAATATGGCGATGTCAGCTTCAAAGATATAATCATGACACTGAGAACATTTTCACCTGGTACCAAGTAATAATGTAAAAAGAAAGAAGTAATAGATTAATTTAATGAACAGCATTCTTCAATAAAATCACATGGCGAATCATATGTTACATAAATATAGCCCAGGAAGTTTAAACGCATGAGTCCAAAACGGATAATGGGCCCAAACTATAAGGTACAATAACACTCTGTATCTAGACTTTTTGGACAGCGCAATACTTAACTGGACATAATTATTTTACTATAACAGATTGCACATCATTACACGGCTTTGTTGAATACTCGAGTCTGATTATAGGCCAAAACGGTATTCTACAGTCTGTTATTTCTGAGTAGCAGACCTCTGCTATGAACATAGAAATAGAAAATGTCTAGATAAATAATACTGGATACATATCTCTTGCTATTTATATGGCTATGAATAACATACCGCGGCTATGAAAGCAGTTCTGATCATGGATGTTAGCGGAAGCAATTAAATAAATAGGAATTAAGGTATTAGCTTATTATATATTTAACAAAACCACGAAGACTTGATTAACTTTTATTGCACACATACGAGACTAAAACCATTAAAAACCGCAAGGTGTTGTAACGTCAGTGCTTTAGTTTTATAAGCCGCCAGATGTCACTATGACTGTTGACTTTGAAACCGTGACTTTTCTAATAATTTTCGGCACAGACAGAAAGAAAGCTCCAAAGCTTCATCCGCCATTATGATGCAGACAAGTGTTCCACCTTTGGGAGCGCTAACATGGCGTCACTTAGCATACATATGACGACGAAATTTGAATATGCTAATGCTAGCTAGCCATTTACCGGGTGACGTGGGGGTAGCCACGTAACAGGTGACTGTCCGGTAACTTAGTTAACCACTTAACATTTGTAAAATCAGGCTAAACAAATAAGCTAACATACGTTGAAACATGCTAGAATAGTTCTAAAGCTATCGGTTAACCACCACCATGTTTTTAGCCTGTAACGTTACGTCGGTGAAGAGGTAGGCTAACTACACTTACCGAATAGTAACATTAGAGAACTTAAATTCGTTGCTGCTGAAGTCCGGAAAAGAAACTTGTCTTTCGTTTTGTCTAAATGGTTGATCTTTCCCTTTTTACATTAATAAAAGAAGAGGAGGGAAAGTAATTTAATGTGACAAGCACAGCCAAACAGAGCAGCCGTGGGTCACTCACTTAAAGGGACTCCTCTGAATGACGTATTGGCGCTTAACCGTAATTACTTCCGCACACCGGAAACAGTCGTTTAAATATTCATATAGCTATTAAAATATTCAGTTCACCGAGTACCACGTTTTATAATTTAATGTTTACGTTTTCACGTTTATACTGCAATTCGGGATTTACGCTTAACACGTACAATAATGTTAGTCTGTATATATTTATTTTTTATTTTATGTAAGACTATTGCTATTCTGTTGTTACGGCAACAGCTTTGGTTCCTCTTTACTTCCGGTCAGCCACCAAGAAAAACATAAACATAGGTTCTTTATCAATTACAAGGAAAATCTAAAAGGTATATGATGATATATGAAGGTTAACGATTGCCCTCCGTCAGCTGGCCCATGGACAAATCTAAACATATTTTGGTATCCCGGCTTCATCATATTGTCTGAAACCTTAAATGAGGGTTTGTCCATGAACTCATGTGGGGTAGCCATTCAGGGTGGATAAAGTTGTTTTATTTTCTTAATATAATTCACAGCTCCACAAGTAGGGATTTATATGCCATAGCTGGCAACTCCTGCACTCTGGCTTAACTGTGAATACTGTAACTCAAAGAATAGTGACTTCATTTAAAATCACTGATGTGTTTGACCAGCTAAAAGACATGTGCAACAGCCTCAACATATTTCAGTTGAACACTGAACCTAGGCCAAACATGGAAAAGCTTCATTACCTCTGTATGGTTGACAAAGACTGATCTGTCTTCTCCTCACTTTCTGCAGTGCACGCACAGAATTGAGCTTCTTGCTCACTCCTCCTGGGTAAAAGCCCATCCATCCGCTGGTCAGCACTGTAGGAATAAATGCACTATTGTTGGAGCTACCAAATCTGGCTCCTGGTTGGACTCACTCAAAATCATCTTCTCAAATCAAGCTAAAATCTGGAAGTCACTTTCAGGAAAAAAAGAAAAAGAAGACTCTTACCTGAGTCTTGAATTATATGTTCACTGGTTTAGAAGGAACATTGTGCCTCCATATTCCTTTATTAATCAAACCCCTTAATACAACTGATTATTGTGTATTTTTATAAAGAGTACTCTGTTTGCATTGGAGAGGATGAGAGACATAGGAACAGTCTGAATTCTGGTTCATCATTATGGATGTGTCACAGGGATTTGAGAGTTCATCACTCGCCCTTAACATAATACAAGACGCTCTTACCTTTTACCTACATAGATTAGTTGAGTGGAGGGCGGTCCTCCAACTGGTGACCTTGTTCAGCTCTCTGTCCACATGGCTGAGACCTGGGGGCCTCCCCCTTTGGCTCCATGGCTGGCATTTACCTATTTTGCCCTTCCTGGTCCTATTTGCCCCACCGTTTTAATTGTAATGTATGCTTACCTCAACCACACACCCATTACAGTGACTCATCCCAACCACAGCCCCACATTTATACACCCCTACATTTGCACCTTGCCCTTCTTACAATGCCAAACTCCAACCATACCCCTGCCATACCCTTGATCCTTGTGTCTCCAAGCAGAAGTTTTCTTCTTAGTTCTGATTTACTGAGATGCCAAGGCGCAGAGAGATTCTGTTTATTATCCATTAGGCTACTGAAGATACTGAGGTTCTTATGACATTGTCAGTTAACTTTAGCTAATGTATACATGTATTTAAAGACCTTGTAGTTAAAAAAATGCCATCTTGTGCTTATCATTCCTGCTCTCACACTCTGGTCTTTACTTAAACTATTTCAGTGACTGGATGCTTCACACCACAATTGATTTAAAGATGAAGATTCAAAGATTTCCATTAAGAGCAAGTAAGTGTAGTCAACCTCACTGAAGCTGTCTGATAGCCCATTCTGAAAAGAGGTAGGGATAAAACATGGTGACAGGAGCCACTTTTTACAATTGCTGCCTTTAATGCAAAATAAAAGTGTCATCAAATCAAATACAGTTAGTCCTCTCACCCAACTTGCTATGAGCATAGGGAAAGGGTAAATAGAGCCACCACTAAATACTAACAAAAAAATGACACAAAATCAAACAGTTTTGAGATGATTTTAAACTTTATTAATGCCATCGATGAGCAAGGGCAAAATCTCATTATTAAAGTAAAACCATATGTTTGTGTCCTGTTGTTCAACATGTTGCCAAAACATTTTCAGGAAAGATTAAACTGGGATCTTTTTTTATTAGCTACAGAAGTATGTGTAAATGTGCTTTTGTGTATTTGTACAGTTTCGTTTTTTTTACCGTGTAACAGGGATCAGTGACACAGCTTGTTCCAACCTCCCTGGTATGTTTTAACTCAGGTATCTGTTTTGATTAAGATAACAATGTGATGATTTCACTTAGCATGACTTTGTTTTTTCATTCCCTCTGGTTTGCTTACGGCCATCTCAATGTGCTAAGGCCAAGATGGATTGACTAATGTTAACTATACTTCCTTCAGTGGTCGCATGATTGCTTTTGATAATATTTACGCATGGCACACCTCTTCACTAAACTAAATTGTTCCACATTTTTGTCTGAATTACATTAGGAAGTTATAAAAAAAAGTTTGTGTATTTCTGATATTAATGTAATTGCCTATATTATTTTGAAAAATGTTGTGGGTTTTTATCAAAACCATGCAAATATTTAAAACATTTGCACCCAATGCTGCACTATCTCGTTGTTTGTTTGTTTTTACTTTTTACATTTTATGAAAGAATAAAGTTTTTCTTTATAGGCTATATTAACAAGTGGAGAAATAAACCACATGAAAACAACATGTTTAAGGAATCTTTAACAGATACAAAAATAAAACTCGTGAGTTAAAATTCACCATCAGTGAAAGGGAAATTTAAAAGCAGAAGTGAGCTGAAATTAATCTGTCCTCCAGTCACAAGAAATAATGATACTCAAGATTATAAATTCACAATTAATGACAGTTTGAAAAACATCAAAATAATTATACAAGGAGGGGAAAGCCTAGTGGTCAAATGTGCTGTGATACTTACACCAGGAGATGGCGCCTTTTACTTAGGGCTCCCTCAGATAGACCAGGTGCAGCGGGTAGTAATGAATGGAAAAGGCAATGTGCTGCCATCATGTAGTATTTTCACACAGTAAGGTTTTCTAACATGGACCTCAGTGTTTACAGATTAAAGCTCTGACAGTGTAACGCACTAACATGTACGTCAATTCCCTGGTTAGATTTAACTATCTGACAATGATGGGGCGTCTCAAGCAGTGATCAGATTTTAGGTCCTGCAGGCGCTGCACCGTGATACATGAAGTCCGACACGCCATTCTGTTACAACACAGAGCACAGCCATTGGCACAGTAGCCTATCAAATGACCTCTGCGTTGTGACCGCAGCATTACTGTGTGTCTTAGGCTACTGCTGGCTGATTATTAAGTGGAGACCAGATATTTTTCATGCACATCTATGTCTGGTTCCCAAACGCAAACGCTTATACAGTACGATCAAGGCGTGTGTGCGTGCTGTATTTTATCTGCAGCTTTTCATTGCAGGTGTTCTGCCAAACTGTGCCTGCCCGCTGAGATCTGCATGCACACCGCGAGAGCGCGCACGACGTAAGGCGAGGACTATCAGACAGTGTAATGATTTCTAAATGCCATGCTACCTATGAAATGTACACTGTCCAGTCAAAAGAGGCTACAATATCAGCTGGTAACAGTGTTAGATCTTCAAGTGCCATAAGCCTATACTCCCCTCATTAAATCTGCCAGTACCAAATTTTACTTAATTGCTGTTTCAGAGAGCAGGGCAAGTTTTTTTTCTTTTTTAAGCCATTAAAACACAACAGTCATACTGATTTAATATCCCTTTTTTAAACTGAATATGGCAAGCATATTGTGGAACTGTGGGTTTATTATATAACCATATAGCCAACAGTCAATACAATGTCCTCACTGCTGTATTATTAAAATTTCCTCATGACTCCTGTCTAATTATAGCTATTAACTATCAATTCAACACCAATACTCAACCAACAAACAAAAGAAAATATAATTCCCAAATTGCAAACTAATCTTTGCATTCAAAGCAGTGGTAGGAAACGTTGCATGTGTAGCCCTTGCAAATGAGTTTCCCACACTGGCAGCAAGTTTTCACTGTCTGCTTTTTCATCTTGGAGGCAGATCAGTGACCTCTTGGACAGTAAATCTTGCTGCCACAGTCAATGAAATAGCAGCTCAGGTACCTTTACAGTCTTATGACTGCACACTGCAACCCCTGATTTGATTTCTGTTGTTTAGCTAGGGAATTGATGCCATCCTTTTTTATTTCAGGGTTATTTTGGAACATTATAGGCGCTTGTGCTTGCAGGCACAGATCTCACAACAGTGTCAAGGCACCCCGTGACCTCTGTTCCTTATGTGCATCATATATGACCATGCCTATGCTGTTTCACACTTTCACTGTTTCAAGATTCCCTCATGACCCTCCAAAGACTAACAGGTGCCTATCTCAGTGGGAACCTAGACAAATTTGGTGGGAACGCAGGCCATTCTCGTGACAATGTCAAGGTCCCCTTTGAATTTCATCCTTACTGTCACATAAAAATATATCTAATTAAATACGTCTGTCTGTCCTGGAAGAGAGATCCCCCCTAAGTTGCTCTTTCTGAGGGTCCAAGGACAGAGGAATGCTGTAAAGCCCTCTGAGGCAAATTGTGATTTGTGATATTGGGCCTTATGAATAAAATTGAATTGAATTGAACTGAATGCAAATTCCACAGAACAATCATTTATTAAGGCCAACTATCAAAGGCCAAATTTGCATTTGCACACCACTTGTTCATTTATATTTAAGCTACCAGTAGTCCAATTAAGATCATTTGCATTAATCATGACAGGCTGAAACAAATTTACTAAATTCTCAACCTACTGCCTGTCCCTGTTTCATTAAGTCCTTTGCACTTTCTCACACACACACTGTGTCTCTCACTGTGTGATGTGAGGTGCAGTTATTGCCACGGGCCAAAATTATTGTGCACATTAATCTCTCCATCTTCATTCTGGCTGCTTCCGAGTCACTCCATTTGCCTTCCTCAGCAGGATGATAGTTTATGCTGAGTCACTGCAGCTGGCAACATCACCAGCCAACACACCCACAAAGACAAACACATGCACACTTCAGCTCCAGTGTGCCCTGATGCTTAATCTGTTTTATCATGTGGTTACCCTTTTAACGTTAATAGAGTGTTTTAGTTGGATTTCACCATGTGGCCCTCCTCGCTTAGTTCATCCATGTTACGTAAATGAAAGTACATTCATGCACTGCACAGTTTAGAGTAGTCTATGTTTATGTTGTGTTTAACTGGTCTACATTTGTCTCTGTGGGCTGGACATCGTATAAACAGAGTGAGCACAGAGGCCCACTGCTCTGCTTGTACGGCTTCCATGTTCACTCTGCCATAATATATATCCATATTCATTAGCCAGAGATTCACTGCTCTGCAGACCAAACACTGCAGGCTACTTTCCTGCACACTGAGCCGGTTTGCTTGTTTGTTAATTTGTTTGTATAACTCAAACGAGCCAAAATTCAGGAAGACCAGAGCACATTTTGTGAATGCTCATGGGAATATGTTACTGTAGGCATTTTAAATGTGTGGGTGTTAGTGGTTTTTGTTAAAGTGTTGCTCTTCTATGAATCTGCTGTTGTTAATAGTGAAATGTCAGCGAGGAGTCAGAGACAGTGTTTGTGGTATTGCATCAGCAACTGCAGCAGCCAGAGTCATCTGTCTGTGGCGTATGAAAGGACACACACCCACACACACCTTGACCCCATCCTGTGTTCCCCGCTGTTTCAACCCTCCTCTGTTTGCTAAGTATATAAGGCTGTTGCCATAGAGACTATTCCCCAAATAGCTGTAACCATAGCAACATTTTTTTTCTTTCTCCAGGAGAGAATTAAATAAATGCGATGGAGCATTTCACAGGCAATTTTTTAAACATGAACTCTTGAACTTCTCTCTGTTGTCTCCCTTCTCTGATACAAGATAAAAACTGGAGGAAGGGAGACTTTATTAACTTTATATATTTCAAGAGCAGCATCAGTATTAGGACGCACATATGCACAGATGCCTAAATTACAAATTCCAATATGTTATTTTCATGGTCTAATTAAGTTTAATCAATATTTGTGAACATGAGCTACTCTATCTCAAAGCAAGAAACCAGTTTCAGATTTGTGATGTCATAGGGTATAAAGTCTGGATCTGCTCCATAGACAATGAATGGGAGCCTGGTTTTGTGGACCCACAGAAATGTTTTCTTTTTTATACCCGAAATGAACATTATTTTATTATAGTATTCTCAGTGTTGAAACAGAAAGTGTAATCAAATACTCAGAACAATTCCCTGGGTGCATTCAGCATCATCTAGAACAGTGGTTCCCAACTGATCCAGCCATGGGGTCCAAAGTTGTCCTTAGTCATTCGTTTAAGGTCCACAGAGTTTAAAATATTCAGCTTCATACTTGTGTTTGGCCATGTCGTCGAGACAGTTTGCCGTCTCTGTCAAGTAGCTGCTTGTTGCATTTTAATTTAGAACCTCTGTGCCAGATATTCACTAGGTATAGTGTGGTTTTTACACACTTGACACATTTGAAAGTCACTTTGGTCCATTCAGAATGGAGCTGGGACCCTCTTTTGGACCATGACCCACCATTTGGGAACCACAGATCTTTCCCAGTTTATTGTCTTTGGAGCAACTCCAGACTTTATACCCTATGACATCACAAATTTGAGTTTAAGCACTCTAGTTTTTGGATTTTGGGAAAGAGTGTTTACTTATATTTTTGTATTAC
Organism: Epinephelus lanceolatus; assembly: GCF_041903045.1. Classification (NCBI taxonomy): domain Eukaryota; kingdom Metazoa; phylum Chordata; class Actinopteri; order Perciformes; family Serranidae; genus Epinephelus; species Epinephelus lanceolatus. Next base: position 23,984,587 of record NC_135740.1, on the reverse strand, counting down.
TTTTGTCTGAATTTTGTTTATTCTGGACACATGGAATAACAAAATAGGAAATCAGTTGTTCCTAGAGCTCTAAATGACCCTTTAGGAAAGTATTGAGCTGTCTGAATACATGACTGGATATAAGTATTGATTATCAATGCTGCATTTTATCTAGGCCAGCATGACCGATGTCTCTCTATTGTGGACTTTTTTTTTCTCCTACAGACTTACCCACTGGGATACAATAAATCTACTTAGCCACTCTATTAAATTATAGTGCGTCTGGAAGCTTCTTCTCACAAGGGACTGTTCGGACCATCTGTGACCGTGGCTTTCAACAAGGAGAAATGAGGCATCAGTGCTGGGCAGGTCATTCTCCCTGTGTGTGTCCTCTGAGTGCTTTCATTGCAGAGAAAGAAGTGGGATGTGAGCATGTGTAGTAGAAGAAAGCAGCCAATAGATAGTTTGTCAGTTCTGTTCTCACTGTTATAAAGAGATATACTCTTTCTTCATCTTTAGGGATTCAGTCTTTCTCACTGTTCTGGAGTGTTACATTGACCCCTTTTTTAAAACTCTCCGGAGGATAAAAGCCTCTGTAAAACAAGAGCATGTCTGATACTGATTTCTAATTAAGGTTTTCATTACATAAGGCTATCTTTTAATTAAAAATCGTCTTATTCATTACACAGTATTAAAAAGAATTCAAATGAACTGTGTAATCAAAAAACTTAACATTTTTAATAAAAACCTAAACAAAGCTAATATAAAAATTCAGTCATATTCTGTATTTCTCCCCCTCTCCTGTAGCCAGTTAATTACATTGCAATAAATTCATTCAAATGACAGGCAGTGAGAAAGAGAAAGGCCACACACACACACACACACACACACACACACACACACACACACACACACAAATGCCAAAAGACAATAAATCCACATTTATTTTTTAAGAAAGAAAACTTTATTAGTGATTTATAAACAAAACACATTACCACTGTATCCATTTAGGTAAAATAAAAAAATCCAAAAATAAATGAAATAAATGAAAATCACTACTTCACTGTCACAGTTGATGAGCGGGTGTACAAAAAAAGGGTTTTACAACAGATCTGGGCTAGTCCGCTCAGGACAGCACATTGCCACCATAGTTCACCACCATACATTGGGAAAGAATGACAGCATGAACGCTCACTAAACACAAGCATACACTACATATACTTTTTTTTACACTGGAATATTTTTTTCAGACATTTTTCTTTCTTTTTTTTAAGAGTGAAAGGGAAGTGATAGCTCATCATAGGATCATACATATTTCAGTTACAATATTACAGTGTTAGTTAGATCGTCATGTCAAAGCTGGACACAGAGAGTGATTTTTTTTTCCTTTTTTCTCTTGCTTTGCTTGTTTTCAAAAGCAAAAATCATATTTGGTAAAAGAAAAAAATAACAAACTTGCGTTGAAAGGTATCACACTATAGCATTTACAAATATCTAAAGAGGTTTAGTGGATGCCATACAACATCTGTGGAGCGTGAAGATTGTAGTACATAGATGTTTGGCAGAGACAGAAGTACATACAAATATCTCCTGTGCGAGTAATGAAGAAAAATGATAATACAAAATAATAAAATCATAGCCATCTATCTATTTATATATATATTTCTCTATATAGTATGTGTTTCCTTAGAGCAGTACATGCAGCAGCCACTTAATGGAGTGACGTCATACTGAGCCGCAAAACTTTGGGGACGTGGCAACAAGTTACAGGCAGGGGAGGGGAACCAACAGAAGCAGGTCTTGAGGCAAGAGTGTGCCCCTTTTTCAAAACCTCCTGAGAGAGGATTGGTGGGATACAGCTGCGGGATGGGAATCCCTAGATGCCCGTACTTTGAGCAGGTTTCAATTACTAATGCAGAGACAATCTATGAAAAGTCTACGCTACATTTACAGCGTACATAAAAGCTAATATGTGACTCAACGATCCTAAACAATCAATTTGGAGAACAACTTTCTTCTCTTGTACGTGGAGGTGGAGGGCCAGCCCACGGCATCTGTCTCCTCACTTTCTCCCGGCCCTCCACCCCTGTAATCTGCTTCATCCCACCTGGTCCCCTCTCATTAGTGGCTACAAACAAGAAATAAACGGTGTACTGTAGTATTCGCAAGTTAAAAGCACTGAACCGTTGTGCACTTAGAGAGACATCTGACAAGAGTTCAGGGCGTCGACCCCCGACTGGGCTTCCCCAGGCCTCATCCACATTACTCCATGCTGTTCTCAGCACACCACAATGTTCAGAGCAGGCCATTTCCCAGGATCAATCCTGAGTAGGGGGGTCAGAGCGGGGGGTTAGGGGCAGTGTCCAAGGGTAAATGGGGGCGGGCATGACACGCAAAAAGCAGTTAAAGTTATGAGGAAGAAAAGAAAAATATGCAGGAGTTTGTAGTAGTGAATCTCTCAGAGAATAAATGAAAACAGAACAAGTTCACAAACTTCATCATCACGTGAAGAGGCAGTCTGTGGGGATGGGTGACCATGAGGGGAAGAAAAGGCAGTTGGGAGAGGAGAGGATGGCTCGTGGCAGCTTGGGGCAAGTACAAGCAAGTGAACAGTTGTAAACTCAAGGTATCAGGTAAGGACTGGTTGCTACCAAACATTCAAAGCAGAAAGCATAGGCTTTTGCTGCGGCAGGGGGAGAAGAGAAGGTGTTATCAAAATCTCAAGACTCCTCTAATATTCTATAAGGTTTCATCAGAGTCCACTGACTGAAAGCGGAGTCACAAGCCAGCTCAGCTGGATTCTCCTCTCGGTGATCCTCAGGAGAATGTGAGGTATCCTCCCATCTCTTCATCTTTCCGGTGCTCTCTGCATTCCTCAGTTGGGGTTCTGGCTGGAGATGAAGCTCTCTGTGTCCTTCAAATGCAGTGAGCAAATACAGAGTGAATGCAAAGGATGCTGCTTCCATCCTGAGAGAGTTGATGTACACATGCGCACCACACACAGGCGACTGTGCAGGGCAAAAAGCTTGCAGTGTCTCGTTTTAAGCACATTTCTTTGATATCAGTTGATTTTCTCTCCTTTTTTTTCTTATTTCTCTCCCTCTCTCTAGGTCTCAAGTGCTTTCCACATCTACTTTGTCATGGTAAATACGTGTATCTGTGTTTGCATGTTTGAATGTGTGAGCATGCGAATGTGTGCATGTGGTTTCTTCGAGATCTCGGGAAACACTGTTGGTAATTACCAGAGGAATCTGCAGCAGTGTCTTGTAAGCCTTAGTTTCAGTGACTCTCTCCTGTGCTATTTACAAGTAGTGTGTGTCCAGCTCCAGATGGTATACATCTGTCTCAATCTTCTTCGTCGTTCTTCTTTTCCTTGGCTGGCACAGAGCTTTTTGTTGTTCTTGTACAAAGTATTTGTGTTCTCTCAGAGAGAATGGTTTACACATCAGTTGGGGTGGGGGTAAGACAGAGGTGCCAACGTGCCCAGTGGGTTAAAGGACAAAAAATTGAAGACAGGGGCAAAGAGTGGTTCTTCCTTATTGGAACAGGTGACTGACATGAGTTGACTCTGGGTGTATAGGCACATAGGGGCGTGGAGCAAAATCAATCATTTTATTGTTTATCAAGGCAAGATCGAAAATTTACCTCAGTAAGGGAGTGAAGGTAAAATCAATCTTGGTAAGGCCAGGTTCTTTGAAATATTATCAGTGAAAATAGGTAATAAAATGAAGTTGGAAAAATCTATAATAGGTTTCACATTTTCTTTTTGCCCAGTGGACTTTGGTTGGTACCTCTGTTTTAACAACGCCCTCTTCTTCTTTGTTGTTTTCTCTTTCCGCTCCTCTACTCATCTCCGTCATCCTTGCCCTTATCCTTCTTGTCTTTCTTCTCCTTCTTCTTCTTCTTTTTCTTCTTGGCTTCCTCTTTCTTCCCAAAGGTGATGAAATCGCTCTTGTCGTCCTCTCCTCCCTGGTTCTGTCTGATGGATATTATGGCGGGGGAGCCGGGGATGATGAAGGCTTCTGGGGGGACCTCGCCAGGTTTCAGGTGTTGTGGGGGTGCACCGGGACCGCCGGGGCCATAGCGAAAGTGCCAGCTGTTGCTGTCTACGCCAGCACCCATTGGGGGGGACACCTCTCCCCCTTCAGCATCTGAAAGAAACACAAAGAGATAGATGATGGGTTATTATTTGTTTTCGATTTGCTTGGTTATAAAAATAAAAAAAATGTTATGATTTTCATAGACCTTTCTTCAGAAACACTGGGTGAGCTTTACTGAGTTTTGTGCACCTCCACTGTGATGCATTGTGCACCTAAATTAATGTTATGAATGCTATTTATAAAACACAGCAGCTGGGAAGCACAGCGTGCCAGTCATCTGAGGCACAGGTTGTGTTTGTCCTTCATGCATGCAAATTTAAGGAAAGACTGAACAAATAACCGGAGGAGATATCATAAGGGAGGTTGATAGAACAAATTCTGCTGGATTTACAAAAGTTTGCCCAATCTGTGTGATCAGTTAAAAATGATCGGTCTCTGAAGAGCAGGTGCAAATATGAGCAGGTGTGTACAGTAAAGAGGCAACTGTAATGACTGACATTGAACAGATATTGTCTTTTTTTAATGTATGGCTATAGTAATCTCACGTTCTTTCTAAAAAAAAAAACTGCCACTAACAAAAAACTAATTTAGCACAGATTTCACTGAATATAGGGTGGCTTAAGTAAAAGGCATACTGCATTGGTTTGTTGGTTATAGTTTGTAAATACACTCGCTAGTGAAAGTGAAAGTGAAAGCCAACCCCAGATTCACTCTCATTTGGCATTTTGCCACGCTATATTTGTGTTTTCTTTTCAGTGCTGTGTCTCTTGGATGCCTGCTGCTTATGGTCTGACACCTGGTTGCTACCTTTTTTTATAAAGCTCCAACCTCATCCGAGACATGAGGTGGTACATCCCCATAAACATCTCAAACACAGAGAATAGAAAGAAAATATGAACATACAGCCAGAACACAGTCTCTGCAGAAAAATAACTTGAGTTATGGTTGAGCGGGATTACTTTTGTATGAACCAATACACTTTTTTATTTTAGATAAATCCTAAAAAATATACTTTTGAAGTTGAACTTGTAGTTTGCCGAGCTGCCACTGCACCAAAGCAAACACGTTCTTAGGATGACAGGTACATTGTGGCGGTGTGCATCTTTTTTATAATTTTTTTCTTTGTGAATTTCACCTAATCAGTAATAAAGACCCATATATTTTTTTAAAGAGATTACCTAAAGCCTGTTGTTATGTAATTAACAGGCATCTGCATTTAGTATCACCACATTTTGATTCCTTCTCTGACAAATCCCCCTACTGAACTGCAGCTTTTGAACTCACAGAACCCGCCCGCAGGATGAAGTCGAAGCAGCTGACCATAAAAAAAGTGCCCCGCACTTTTCTGAACATAAATCAGGCCTACTGTGTTAAAACTTTGACTGCAGGGAGAGTTCACCAACCTCCACTGCAGCTACTGTAAAAATCTAATCAGTCAATAATGAGTGGCATTCCTTGAGGAACAGCCATGACATGCTATAAAAGGTGGTAGGTGGTGGGACTTAATGGGAGGTTTCAAGAAGAAACTGCTAAGTGGGCAATGAATCAAAGACTCCCTCCTGGCCAAAGCTAACATCCATGGCACTGTTTGATGAAGCATTAAACACTTCATCATTACGTTGAAGGCTGAGGAAGGTAATAAAGTATTTTACAGGAATTTAACTTGAATCTTTTGCACAAAAGGAAAGCAAACATGTCAGTATTCAGTAACTGACAGGTGTAACTGTACACATTAATGAGTGATCACACCCTTGCTTCATTGCATGTATCGTTATATTATTATCTACGTGCAGTATGTAACGAAACTAAGCAGTCTACCAGCAAAGGACCCCGTCACTTTGCTTCTTTCCTCACAGCAATGACCTACTTGCCACACTTGCCTCACATATTCCTTTTATTTCTCTGACTCCTTTTCTGAGTTCTTTCCAAAGGGGAGATTAACTGAGCAGGGCTCCATCCAACCAGAAGGAACAGTGTCTGGAAGAAGAAGCCTGACCTCATGCAGTACCCAGGGCAGAAAATACCATCTTCTAATCTTCTCTTACTGCACTATTACCCAGCCAGCCTCAAAATATACACTCTGTGTTTGGGTTCGGCTTTCCTCATGCTGCATCCCTTACCCAAAATGAACTGTCATCCTAAATAGTATAATAGTATAATAATGGATGAAGAGGATGGAAGTGCTGGTTAAAGTGGGCTGTAGGGATGGACTGATATGCCTAAATCGTACATTACATCACTGAGAGAGAATAAGATTCTCATAAACAGTTAATGCATGGGGAGTTAATGCAGGGGACACATCCCGCCTCAATATTTAGTACATGTGCATACCCCCAATAAAAACATTAAATTAGCAGAGGGCTAAAGACATTTCAACCATGAATTGAGGCAGCAAATTCACAAATTGGTGCATAATAATTCACCAGAATGCAGGACATTAAAGTATTCAATGCTCAAAATTCCCTGGGGGAGGACTCCATGCCCCCAGTTTTGTATGTGCCACCCTAATGTTGAATCCAAACCTACGCCCTTGATTGCATTGTTATACAATAGCAGGATGAACTATTTTAGCCATAAGTTACTAGCATTAATAAACTTTTAGTTGTGATATGGTGGAGTTTATTTATTCCCTTTTTCATATATATCGTGTTCCAATTTTATCCCTGCTTTCAATTCCTATTTTGCTCGCTCTTCTTACTTGTTTTCCTTTCAGTTTTTTTGAAACCATTTTCAATTACCAGCTCTCAGTGAGATCTGCTCACAGTAAAGGATTCATGGAGTAAATCCATGGCAAACATGACGTCTCCTGTTTGGCATACAATTCTAATCAGTCATAGAGGCACGCACACTGCTGTAAAGCTCCTCCTTCTGCAGGGAAACTGCCCAAGTCGAAGCAGACAATGGCACTGAATCTAATTTTCTTAATTGTGTTAAGTTAAACGCACACAGATTCTAGTCTGAATTGGAGCTGAGATGATAAGTTGAACAACAAATAACACAGCCAATTGAATAGCTTTGGGTTTTGGACTGTTGGTTATGCAAAACAAGCAATTTAAAGATGTTACCTTGGGCTTTGTGATGAGCATTTTTCATGATTTTCTTATATTTTATGGACAAGACTATTATCTGATAATTGGGAATGTAATTGGCAGGTTGTTATGTAATGAAAATAGTTGTTAGTTGCAGCCTCAGTCTGATTTGTCATGATTCATGTTTAATTCCCTCACATATATTTTAAAAATCAGACTGGGACCACAGTGCAGGAATTAAGTGGGTCATGCATTTGAATTGTTTCACAATGCTATTCCCTAAAAAGCTCTCTTGCTTTCAGCGACTGCGACAACACAGCTGCAAGAGCCGCAGAGAGAAGACTGAATTTGACAAAGAGACTGAGAAGATTAGGACGGGACAGGCTAGATCCAGTCACTGCTTCCTCCACATGAAGACATGGAGACAGCGAGAGTCACATTCATTTACAAGGCAAGAGTCTCCCCCCAGTTGATAAGTCCTCATCTGACTCCCCAAGCAGAAACATGGCCCTGATTCTATAATCTCACAAAGGAAGGCAGAAACAGGAGAAAAGCAGCACAAAAATATGTGCTGAAAAAAATGTAGAATACTGGAGTGCTGGCGATGCTTTGCTCTAAAGTGTCCACTCTCTTGCCTCTAAGAAATTACCTGTCTAACTCGATGTGGGAACTTGATTTGACACCAGTGCCCCCTTTGCAAACTTACATTCACAAACAAAACAATACCCCGGAGAGTGATGAGTCATGCTGAGAGCAGACAGATGGAAAAGGGTAAGGCAAGGCAGGGCAGGGTGACTCTCCTAAAAAGGGTCAATATGTTGTGCTGGATTTAAAAATAAGACAAATCGTGGGGCAAACTGTAGTCTGGCTTAGTTAAACTGTGGTGCCACTGAAAAGGTCATATTGTAATAGACTGCTGCAGGGATGACGTTTTTTTGTAGGCTAGCGTCGCCCTGGTTCCCTTGTCAGAAAGCCAATGGGACTTTTCCAAATGGATTTTGGATTACCGCAGAAAATAATCTCTGAGGTAACAAAAGTCTATGATACTTACATGTTTTGTTCAACAAGATAATATTCAGAGATAAAAAACACTTTTATGACTTTTGCAGTGTAAATGCAATCGCCAGAAGTGAAAAGGTAATGTTAGGCTGTAAACAAACTACACCACAGTTGCATGACTCTGATGTCACCACCACAACAAAGCTGTAAAAGTGTTCTAAATCATGCTTGCTGGCTTGCATACCGAAAATCGGATCGGATGTAATAGAACATCCTGGTATCTTTGGCATACTGCATTTGACATACTAAATTTTTTTCTGGTACACTTTATATATAGGTAGTATGGATATTGGAACTCAGAGCATGTTCTGTAGTCTCATTTAGCCACTTGCTGGCAGCCACCTTTTTTAGGACACATAAAGCTTAAAAATTCATGAGCAGGGTATTTACTGATGTATTAAGTTGTAGAACAAAACATGAAAATATCTTAAGCTTGCGTCAACCACAGATCTTATTTCAGGCATCGAACCCAAAACCCATTGAACAAACCCACTGACTTCAAGACGAGTGAACCAGAAGTGCTACAGTGCCAACTCATTTCCAGGTTTTAGGACTCATTCCTGCACCCCTCTAAGTCATTGCTCTTTTAGGAAGGTTCCTTTTGTGCTTTTTCTGATTAACATATGTCATTTTGGTACAACAGGCAATATGGGATTTGACTTGTGATGCCAGCTCTACTGACTACTTTAATCTGTCTTCTTATACTGTACTCCGTGCCTCTTCCCTGCGTCTCTTCCTTCATAATTGTAACAGACTCATCTCGCCCAACACTGATCTCCACACAGCCACTGCTTCAATCTGATTTGTCGATGGCTGTTGCAGAGCAAAACTTCCCCTCTTTTCTTCTCTCTGTTCCTCTCACACGACCAACCTCCTTCTCTTTTCTTCGCTACCCTCTCTCTCTCTCTCTCCATCGCTCATTTCCTCTGACCTTTCAACTAATCTTGCGTGAAAACCAAGCCAGCCAGCACCCGTCCCTCCCAGTTATTGACAAGCCTTAATCATGCTTATCAATGTTTATGGTAACATTAATGTGATTGGGTATTAAACAGCTTGTCCATCAATGATAACTACCAGGCACATTAGAGACTAGGATGGTTTATTTGTTTCACACTGATGACTGTTGCCCCCGGCTCTGTTACTCTCTCCATGTATCTCTAACCTCTGTATTTGAAAGCCTCTGTATTTGAAATGCTGGAGTGACACAAGCCACTTTAATCGATAATTTTGCATTCACAGACAGATTTTTTCCTTCTCTTCCCCTGAGTTTGATCTCTGCAATCTTCAATCCGGCATCTCTGCGTGTGAATGTCCCTTCACTCCCCTGTTGCCGCCCAAGGTTTTCACAGCCACTTAAATCACCCAAGCTCCATTTTGCCACGTCTAATTTATTCATCCCCTTGTCTCGCCCAACCATCGGCCAGTTGGGCAGAAGCGCAGTGGAGCGCAGTGCAGCGTTACATAACTAGCTGAGGAGGAAGAGGAGGAGGAGGAGGAAGAAGAAGAGGGGCCAGGAAGTGCAGGGATGCAGATATGAAACACGATGCTCACCACCAAAATGGAGGGTGGGAGGAGGGGGGGGAAAAAAGTATTAAAAGATCCTGAAGGTGCGATTCTTTTTTTTCCCCTCCACACTGCAGTGGTAGAGAAATCTGTGATTGTTATGATAGCAAACAGTCAGCTGGGACCACACCCTTCTTCAGGATAGCACCTGCGTTTGTTAGTATGCCGCTTAGTGTGTGCGCATCGTGATAAAAACAAAATGTGATGTTGCTGTCTATTCAAAACCTAATTGTTATTCATGTGTCTGTGTTTTCACTGCTATGCCTGGGTGGTGATAGAAGAATACATTTTGTGCCTGCATAAATTACCATATATTCCCCGATCTGCTAACAGTAAATGAAATAAATAAAAAAACAAAACCAAAAACGGTTGTGGTTAATAATACAATAATGATGGCTTGCTGTGGGTTTGTTAAGAGTGATTATGTCTCTGCATATGCATATTGGAGTGTGTAATAGTGTGTGTGTGTATGTGTGTCTGTTTGGGTTTCATGCCAGGTTGAACACCTTGCTGTCTGCTCCCAGCTGGATCAAGTGGCAGATGGTGGACACAAGCAATCCCAAGTGACAGGGCTTAACACAATAAATGTAGGTGCATGGGTGGGAGTTGGAATTGTTATCATTGTATCGGTGTGTGTGTGTATATGTCAGTATGTGTAGGTGCTATAAAAAATAAAAAATAAACGGAGAAGTAGAAATTGATTTATTCTCCTGAGAGAAAGAGAGGGAGAGAGCTGGCAAGATATATAAAGACTCAGAGAGCGCAGGATGGGAACAAAAAACAGAGTGACAATAAAGGAAAGCAAATAACTGAAGTGGAGAACAGGAAACAGATGGGGCGGAGGGATTTAAAAACTGTGAAAAGTCGCTGACAGCTTCTAGACTGTTCTACCTTGCCCTTCTGCTTGTGCCAAAAATGGTTTCACACCAAATGTACTTTAACCTAAAGACTGCAGCTTTAATTTAAGCTACGGAGCCTTGACTTCAATAAACTGACTGTTTGTGTCTTTTCTTTGCCTCCGTTTTGTGTCTTTTTATCCACTACTCAAAAAACACGTTTATACACAAGTAATTTAATAGAGCAAAAACATTTTGAGGGAAAAGTAATGCTGAGAAAATAACATTTTCTATTAACATAATGAGGGGATAATGCAAATTAATGTATCTGGTGAGTCACAAAAATGTAGATACTGAATGTATCAGCAAACTGTCAATGAAAACGAGTTTCACTTATCGGTAAATTGTTCGCTAACAAATATGGCTGGGTATTGTTTAAAAAATTATGATACCAGTACCCTTAAAGTGATACCAGTAGAGTGCTTCAATCAATACCCATAATGTGAATGGACTTTACGTAATGTTACATAACAGTTAAATGACAAAGTTGAGCTGTTTCGGTGTGACTTTGTTGGGACTGATTAATGCAGGGGTGCCAAACATACGGCCCATGGGCCAGAACCAGCCCACTAAAGGGTCCAATCTGGCCCACACAATGACTTTGCTTAACATAAACATTGCAGAGAAGTCATTAATTCCACTGCTATTCCTAGTTGCCCAAATGATCCAGTTCCTATTTCTTCACAGAGGTAAATGGGAAGTCAGTGTGCTTGGACCTTTCAGTGCTTAAGAGATATTATATTTAGCACCACTATCAACTCATTATGGTAAAAAATACAACTACTTTCAAGGACATCTAAGAACAGAGAAGATAAATTGTTGTTGTTGGCAGGTTTGAGGAAACATAAATCTGGTTTTAGTTTTAGCTGAGAAGATCAGCAGTGCAGCTGTGAAAAGTAGCTACCTTATTGCTAACGAAATTGCTAACAGACATATAGTTAAAATTATTTATCAGTTATTTTGCTGTCATATTTCAGCCTTCATCTCAGGTTGTTTGTCATTTGTTTTGTAAATGGATTTTTCATTAACTGTGAACATTTCGAGGATGTAAGCTACCTGTGATGACTTTGTACGCCCACCGCCCTCCCCTACGAGCCCCTTCCAAAGCCTACATGGTACATGAATGTAGTGTTCCATTACCTTAGAGAAACAATATCTCTGAACATAATCGAGGCAGCCATTATGTTGCCACAACAACGTAATCAAGAAGGCAGTATAGAAACATACAAAAGTCATTTCTATGAGAAGGGGTTGCGACAAAATCCCTCAAAATGTACGTATTCAAACTTGTACCCACCCCTCCTGATGACACTGACAAAGTTATGGTGCTAGATGCTACAAAGTGGATCATATAGTCAAGCCTTGAAGCACTGAAGGAGCAAAATGAGTAGTCTCCTCTTGCCCACCATTTTTTCTTGGCATTTTGCCTCCACCCTTGAGTCTATTTTTGCCCGCTGCAGTTGATTACTGTTAACCTTAATCAAATCTGTCCTCTCTTCCCTCTGTGTGTATGTTTCAGCGCGTATGTGTGCGATCTGTGGCGATAACGAAAACAGTAAACCTGCATCCACCTCTGCAGTACACCACCACCCCAGTGAATGTAGGTCACTCTCCTGTTACTCACTCCTCTGCTCCCTCCTTCCCTTTACACCTCTTACCTCCAACTCTCACTTTCCAAACACGTCCCTCCCTCCTTTAACTTCGTCACCCCCCCTGCTCTTCTGTAGCTTTTGCCTGTCGTGTATGTGCGTTTCAGTCAGCACCTCCATTTATCTTGTCCTTCACCTGATGCCAAAATGTTTTTTTTTCTCTTTCCCCCTCTTTCTCCCTCCTTCAGCACCTTTTGTCCCATGCCATATGTTTGCACTCCCCTCTTCTTAACAGCCCCCCCTCCCTTCCTCTCTCTCCTGCCAATATTAGGGGCCATGAATGGTTGCCGTGGAAACTACATCCTCCAGTGAAGCAGTAGGACATTGGTAGGAGTCATGGTGACAGTGCTTGTGCTGATGGAGAATAATGCTGCAAGCTCTCTCCCTCTCCCTCCCTGTGTCTAGTCTAACCACTCTCCCCTAGCAACAGCAGCCTTGTACTGCTTCCTTCCTTTCCTTTGCAGACTTTGCTACAGTCAATCACTCTGATTTACTCATCATCAATCCCTCCCAAACAGTTTATGCTCATCGCGTCTCTACCTTCCTCTGCACCTTATCATTTATTGCTTATTCTCATTTCTTATCACCCCCTTGCTTTGCAACCTGCACATCTCCCTCCTCCCCCTCCGTCTCTCTCTGCATCTCTGGTTGCAATGCTGCACAGCTCTCTCTGAATCCCTGCGTATCTTTGGTTTAGAGACAGAGATGTGAAATAGTGGGAGAGACAGAAGAGGAAGACATAGGGGGATTGGGAAGCAGATAGGGAGAGCGAGTTAGACAGCAAGCAGAACCCTGATTTCATTAATGTGGGTCTGTTAATCTGGGCGTGGGCTGCGCTCCATCTGTCACAGCAGGAGCAGCACACAAAGCAGGCAGCCAAAACACACTCAGAAACACGGCCAGGCACACACGCACGTTCACACGAAAAAACACTAAACAAGATGCAACAACACAAATGCACAAATCGCTCCCGAATCAGAGGAGGGAGAAACAGGGGCGTTGTCTGCTGTACCTCCATGTCTCATGTCGAAGCAAAAAATAGACTGTGAGGCAAAACATCGCCCTGCAGGTACAGCACAACAGACTGAAAGAACTCCCTCAACAAACCAAACTCCCGTATACTCCTGCTCTCCACCTAAGGACTGCAGCCTGCCTCGCAAACAAGATGATTTAGTTATAAATAGCACAGACTGTGACTCACAGTGATGTGACAGGCCACATTGAATCAATATCTTCATTTCTCTCATTTCTGAGACATGATGAACAGAACTAACTTCAAAGTCAGAACACAAATCTTTCCCAATCTTGTCCTCCAGTCAGGGAGCTTTAGATATACATGTTTTTCATATTATCTGCCACTCTTAGCCCAGAATTACCCTTAATCCAACCCTAAAATCTGACCTGAAGCTAATATAGCCCTCAGCTAATATGCCTATTCTTAACCTGGCTAACAATGAGATAAAAAATGGACAGCTAGCCTTTAGGCAAAGCATGTGCACAATGTGTTGTTCTCCAACTGCCACAGCTTAATTAGACCACCCTAAATCCTCACCAGCTGATCTTGTTATCACCGACCCACCCTGAAGACGTCACGACTGCCTGTTCTGCTGTCTCTCTCTGTCGCTCTATCTTTCAATCGCTCATGTTTTGAAGTGCCTGCAGGCTGTAAGTCCTCAGCCAAGGAAACAAATCGATGGCAGAGCGGAGGAGGCTGTGTGCGTGTGTGCGTGCGGATAGGAAGAGACAGTAGCTAGTGTGTGGGTAGTTTGTCTGCCTGCCCAGCCCACCGCCTCCTGTCTATAAAAGACACGAGTCTCGGCCAATTCTACTTTCTTGATTACAACAAATCACCTCTTTATCTAAACTTAATTACACCGTCGTCCTCGCTCCACTCCTCTTATTGTATGTACTTCTGTCTAGTTATCTCACCTGCCCCCTCCTTCATTTTTCTCCGCAAGGCCACTCTTTTCTTAACTTCACTCTTAATCCTTTACGACTCCACTTCCCTGTCATCCCGAGGAAAGTCAAGAGTTGACAACTGTATTCTCCTCAGTGCACGGAGGGCGCTGACACTGTGTGTGCCGTGGAGTCTTCGGTCATAAATCTTGGTTAGGGGCTGGGAGTATGGCATCATATGCAATGACATTCACATTACAATGTCCGTGAAATGTCATCTAGCATTGAGTATGCTGTCATTTAGGGATTTGTTTTGTTCCAGCGTTCCTGTTCTTGAGATCGAGCTTGCACTGTTTTCTAATATGCTTCTTTGCAGTGCTTTGTTTGAGCCTTGGTGAGGTCTTTTCCATCCTGATGAAGGACAGATGACCAAAAATTATTTTGTCTTTATGTCAACAGAGGGGTGACAAAAAAACAGAACAGCATGGAACGCCTTTATTGGGACCATCCACAACTTTTGACAATGGAAAGGCAAAATTACACCATTCTGAACTGAACTGGACTGCTTGGTGAAAACAGTCTGTTCTACCCTTGCAATATTTCTGACATTCTTGACAACAACAATGTGTCAAATGCTGGAAAATGTTAAATTTAGACTTAATGGTTATCAAGCAACGAGCTAAGTTGACGCTTCCATGTGTGTCGCTTGCCTGCAGCTGCTTCACAGCAAAGACGTTGCCAATAATTACTATTCTGTTTTGAACACCACTTTGAATTTGACTCGTATCTGCAATTTCATAGGCTGTCTTGCAGCTGAAATGCCTGGTGGCTTAAATTCTTAAAAAGACTGCTTCCTTCATGAGAGTAATAGTGAAATATATCACTACAAAGCATTCATCTGCTTGTTGAATGTATGCAGTTGTGTAATGCACAGATGTATACTCTACACGTTATCAAAAGCTTACAAATACACAAAAATGTTCGATCCTTTATCTTTGTCTTTGTGAGTGTGAGCATAAGAGAGCTGGACAATGAGAGAGATCCACATTAATAGATGAGGGAATGCAATTGTGTTTTATTCTTCTTCTCTAATGTGTTCTCTAATGTTTGTCCTCTGTGGCTCAGTGGCTTATGCCTCTGTAAACATCTCGCTGATAGTACAATCAACTATTGGCTCTCCCTCGCCCTCTTTTTCTCTGCATTGTCTCCCTTCCTGATACAGAGAGCAGAGATATCCATCTACGCCTACGTAGCATGTGTCATTTCCTCTCCCTGCAGCAGTGGGAAGTGGTAAGAGTGGGTCGTGGCGATCTCGTAGCTGATATCTCTGTATTCCTCATTTTATGACTCTCTCGTGGTTTGATACACTCTTTAGGAATGTACAGTTTAGTACATGTATAGGATGGTCCTAGCTGGTCTGAATCTGTGTCATGGACAGGGTTGCACAGAGATCCATTAAACTAGATTGTAGATGGTTGTTACAGCACTTTGGGTCCATGTGTGCCATGCGGACCTCTCACTTTATATACATTTATTATTGTACTGTGCCTGTTGAAGGTAGCTGTGACTGGTTTAGGTGAGAGAAGCTGAGTCTTACCAGCAGCGCTAGATGCAGTGGGCCAGTTCTGAACCAGGACACCTTGGGCTCCTTGCATTACTGAGGACTCTTCCATGTGCACTGAGCTGCAACACACAAAACAAACATGCACACTTTTACACACTTGAAAAGTTACCAAATTTATGATATTACAGATGTTCTGATACCATTTATCTACTGATTCCGATACCTGGATTTACGTATTGGGCCAATACCAAGTACCAATCTGATACCAAAATACCAAAAATAGTGGGTTAATTTTTCAATGAAAACTGATGGTTTTCCAGGGTGTTATACTACTTTGAGGTTTATTAATAAATTACGTGGTATCAGATCGGTGCTTGCATATTGACCGATAGACTATCAAGCATTTTAGGTGGTAGCGGAGGCTTTTCTGACACTGGCATTAGGCGATTATTTTAAATACTAAACCACGCTAAATTAAACTGCAAAACAAAAAGAATGAATACATATAATTTAATACTTTGTGAAGCTCTACTTTGTGATTGTTTCACGTGACTTAAATGTAATCTCCCACATATTAAATTCTCTTGTCTCCATATGCTTCCTATAATACACAATATTACAAATACAGACCTTGGTACTGTGGGTGTGGGGGGGTTAGAAAATAATGTTCAGATTAGGATTAAAGTATTCACCCTACATTTTTCTCTGGCATTCTCTGGATTATGGATTACAGATGGCCGCTCTTACATTTTCACACACACTCTGGGATTCGGCACCCTCCCCTCTACTGAAAAACACCACACTCTCTGTAGTGCTGAACAATAGCAACAGAAACGCTGCTACGAACCACAGTTCTCTCTCACAGCTTCTGCCTTATCTTTAGAAAGGGGAGGATTATATTTTCTAGCTCTGACAATAAGATTTTAGTCATGACGATCCAGGTGAAACTTGTTATCTTTACAAAGGGCCACTGCTTAGTGATATGATCCAAGCAAGGAGGGCAACATCTCTCTTTAAGTGCCTCTTCACCTAAATTATACAAGTAGATTGCAGCAGCTGACATGATCCATTACCCATGACATGAACAGGATATTCAACCATAATATGAAATTGTCTGTCTGTGATTTGGATGCACCACCCATTTAATATTACCTTCAGCTGCTGGGTGTTAGCAGCAGATTAAAGTCTTCTCGATTAAATTTTGTTCAAAAGAAGATAATTCAGATACAGATATAATTCTACTCAAATATTTGTTCTAAAACCTCTAGACTCTCAATCTCTGCCTCCTGCTGTTCCATTTTAATCCACCTGTCTACTCTTCTCCCCACTGTCTCCGAGTGGAAATTTAGGTCTTTAGAAGTTTAAACCTTCACTGACGTCTTTAATGTGTGCTAGTCTCTCTTCTCTGTAATTTGTTTTCTTCTGAGGCAACAATAATGATTCTACTCCAAGAAAACAAGGAGCTTTCAGTCTTTACAAACAATTTTGGGAACCAGGGAGTATTAGAATATAATTGTGTAAATAAGAGTATAAGTCTGTAGCTTATTAATGTTAAAAGACAGTTAATATGTATCAATCTAGATCCTTGTGTACAGCAGTTCTGTGAAGAAAACAGAAGTGATTTGGTGATGGAGGCCATTTTAAATGCTGCTAAGCACTAGCATCATCAAGGTGCACTGATCAAATATTAATGGAAAACACTGGGCTGATAAAACACTTTTCAGCTTCTCTCTTGTCCCTCATCATTTCATTCTCTCCTGCCGTCTGTAAACACATGCGTCCTCATCATTTTCCAGTATGTAGACTTTCTGATAGGGCAAATTTCGTTTGCTTCAGATTAGGGGTTTTACGATATACCAGCAGTGATGACAACCATGATATTTTAAAAAAATAAATTATATTGTTAATGTGTGGTTAACAGGTCCATAATAATAGAGAGGTGCCTTGTTGTTGATGTTTTCTTTGGTGCTGCTGTGTTATTGTCGGTGTTATTATAGTTGTCTCTTTCTTTATCTGACAACTGCTGTACAGTACACGATGAATTTCCAAAAGGACTAATATCTGTCTCTTGTATAACTACAGTGATCACAAAATAAACCCCGACACAACCCCCTCAAAAAAAAGCACAATTAGTAGGAAATCATGTGCATTTTGACAGAGATTAAATTAAATTAAATAGGTCAGCGCCATTACATGGAGTTTGGGTGTGATATCCAAAATCTCTTTTACGAGCTCTGATTATAAATGAACATCCAGTGAGGCTCGGTAATGGGACATGCGGGATAGTCAACTTAAAACACATCAGAGGTAGTGAGTCACGAGAAAGATTTAATATGTTAGACGGGTTCACACAAGCACATTAATGCTCATTAATCCCTGCTGTAATTATGAGGGGATCTGTGTAACATTAATGACACTCGGATGGTACAGAGTTAATAATCTGACTTGGACATCAGAGTGCACACATGAATATGGATATACAGGATGGGTGTCTACAGTATACAGATGATGTAACACGTGGGCTGGGAAATATATCAATATTATATCGATATCAACACGGTCTCACAAAAATACATGTAAACTGACATGACCTCTTAACATCTCTCAACTAAATTATGCCCTGGCAAGACGAAAACAATATCAACGCAGTGTCTATTATGAAATGTTGAGGTTTGGTTATGCGTGCGTTTATTTTGAAAGAGACTGTATGTAAACGGCAAATTTACCGTCAAAACATGAGTGTATTTTGAAAGAAGACAATGCATGTAATAGACATAATTTGACACGGTTTCCCAGAACGTCAACAACCTAAGCACCCAGGGTACCTTTCATGCCGTGTCTGGACATAAAAGGTCCATGACCAAATGTCAATATGTGACGAGGTCATAGTGAGAATGTGTTGTTTAGAGAAACAAATTCACTTGGTTAGGTTTAGAGAACAAAATAATACTTGGTTAAGTTAAAAGAAGATCATGGTTTTGGTGAAAACAACTATGTGCAAGATGCAGATTAGGATAACGAAGGCATGATCCACCCTACTCTTCCCCCTGACAGGCTTGTACTTGTTACCTTTGTTGGTTGGATTAGTTAGGTATATGCATGAGGAGTGAGATTGGTTAGGGTTTGGGTAAGAATGTCAGGGTAAACCAGTCAGAGGCAGAGTAGGGTGGGTCATGCCTTCACCATCCTAGGAAACACAAAGTTGCGTACGGGACATAAGTGGTGTGAAACTTCCATACCTTGTGTAAATAGGTAAAGTACCTGCATAAAGTACTTTGTCTAATTATGCAACATCCATAAAGTCATGTATCTACGTTGACTTTGTTTCACACAGGACATGAACAGCCTTCTGGTTGAAAGTCCATGTTTGTTTGATCCATCCCACCCCCTCGTCCCTACCACCTATTTAATATGTGTGTCCATCACAACAAAAGATCCTTACTGACTTTGCATTGGCATTGTTTTTGTGTTGCCAACACATAATTTTAACATATTTCCTGCCCACAACCAGGTAATGTGTTGTTATGACTTTGTGTCCATCATTTCTACGAGACTGGGCTGCCATATTGTGATATTAGACAAGATATCGTCTTTTTTGAACATCATAATAGAGTAAGTGTTGTGTTTTCCTGGTTTTAAAGGCTGCATTATGTAATTTCTGAACTTGACAGACTCTAGCTGCTCTATTATTTGCCTTTTCCCATTTGGTCATTGTACCAACATTACAGATAATTATTATCAGGAATCTCACTGTGCAAATATTTTGTGAAAGCATCAATAGTCAACTCTACAACATCATTGCAATATTGATATCAAGATATTTAATAAACAATATTGTGATATTTAATTGTCTACATATTGCCCAGCCCTGCATATAGGCATGGGTCTCAGGAGACTCATATCAATGAGCAGCAACATAAGAAGGCAGTGAAAGATGTGCGCTCTTCATCTTTTAATGTGGTTGTCTCTACCATAACACCGCCATGGATACAGAAATAATCATTTGCATGTGTGTGCACATGGTATCATTATTATTATCATTATGATGGGCTTGGGTGTTACAGAGAAATACTACTACTATTTTCTGTGGCATAGAGATTGTAAAGCCGCTTGTTGTCTGTTCAAGGCCACTGTCTCAATCCATCTATGCCATATCTATCTATAGGAAGTGGATAGACTAGATGAATATGATCAGTGGTAGGTAGATAGACATGTCGTGGGTAGCCCATTAAGCCTGGGACTTTTGTAATTATGGTGCCACCTCATTAGTATGACCCTTGATTTGCTCGGGTCCATCTGATCCCACAGCAGGTAGTAGCCCAGTGTTTTATGGGTAATCTGATCACTGGTGTGGTCATGCAGTAATCCCCATGTCTCTGATAGGCCATCTTTCCTCCTGACTACCTGCCCTTCATCCATCACTGACCCCCGCTCTGCTTACCCTTCCCTCCTGTCAGTTCTCCATCTGTCTATGGTAATATTGAGAGAGCCGTGTCCAACTGCATTTCTCCTCACTATACCTCTTCTCTCTTATTTCACATTCAGTTTTTTTTCCAGTTTTGATGATCATTACAAGAGTAACTGTTTCTGCTTATGAAAGCTAGATTTTTTTAATCAAATCTAAATCATTTGCTTGTTTTCTCACAGTTAACTTTAACTGTGTGTTTAACAGAAATAATGTACACTGAGAAGTGTGAATGTAAGTGGGTAAAATATGGTGGCATTATTCTGTTTTTGGAAAAGACTGTTACTCAGCCCCACCCGTTTCCCCTCAGCACTGTAATCTCAGCTAAGCAACAGCTGCCAGCAATGATGATCTCAGACATCTTTACTGGAATACATCAATGAATGAACCTATGTGCCTCACCTGCCTTTGTGTAGAGCAGCAATGATTAATCCATTAAATGATTAGTAGTTAACAACGAAAATAATTGCCAACTAATATGATAATCAATTAATCAGTTTGAGTAATTCAAAATCTAAATTCTCTGATTCCAGCTTCTTAAATGTGAATATTTCCGTTTCTTTGCTCCTATATGACAGTAAACTTAGTGTCTTTGGATTGTGAAC
Organism: Epinephelus lanceolatus; assembly: GCF_041903045.1. Classification (NCBI taxonomy): domain Eukaryota; kingdom Metazoa; phylum Chordata; class Actinopteri; order Perciformes; family Serranidae; genus Epinephelus; species Epinephelus lanceolatus. The sequence continues at coordinate 23,963,782 of NC_135740.1, read as the reverse complement.
AAAACAAGACATTCAAGGAAGTCGTCTTGGGCTTTGGGAAGCACTAACTGACATTATTCACCATTTTCTGACATTTTATAGACCAAAAAGCAAATCGATTAATTGAGAAAGTAATTGACAGATTAATCCACAATGCAAATGATCATTAGTTGCAGCCCTGCCTCTGTGGCACAAAGATGGGTGGGGCTTTGAAGACAATAATACATTCTGCCTAGTGGCCATATCATGGGTACCCTTTCCATGTTCAGTGTTTTATTCCATTTCAACAAACCAAAACAGATCTACAGAATGACTCCTCGGTATGAAATGAATGTCTTTGGTTTCCACTGCAGGATGACAGGGCTTCTCCCCTGACTTTCCCTTTTATTTTACTTAGTATTGCAGGTGCATGTCATTTTAATGTTTGTATGATTTCACATCTTAAATGTGCAGTGTGCCTCAACGGCAAGCTTACGCCATTTCTGTGGACTATGTGAGAATATGTTTCATGACTCCCAAACCCAAGTGTGCACTTATGTTGGGTTAAGTTGTCAGGGGTAGCAATCAGTCTTAATGAAGAATGGGTGGTTCTTAAGATCAGTGAGTTAGAGAGTGGTGCAGGATCTGGTTATTTGCTTATCAGGTGGGATAATAGTGTACATGTCTTTTTTGACATAACATGACAAAAGTGACTGGTGAGGTTCGATGAGATGCTGCAAAGTGACAGAAAATAAATGGGATGCTTACCTCTGCATTACACCTCCTGCTCTCAGGGAGGCTGAATATCTCCAGTCTGCACTCGGCACTTTGGGCTGCAAGAGAGAGTGAGAGGAATTGAGTCTTAAGTACAGGCGAAAGCCAATACTGTCTCATTAATAAGTCATGGAGAGAACTGCTAGTGCATGCGCGTCACGCACACACATAAACACACAAACTCAATCACGCACACACACACACACACAAACACACACAGTCATAGCGGTGACAGCTTGCCGCTGCCTGTGGAGAGAAGTGAGTGATGAATTAAAGCTTGTAGGTGCACTCATCTCCTCCCATCCCCACACCCTCTCCTCTTCCCCCTCCCTCCCAACTCCCATCCATGTCCTCTGACAAAAAAAAAAAAAAAAAAAAATACTTTGAAAGAATTCACTCCAGCGGCCCACTGACCCTGGTACTGTGATACAGACGCCCTGAGGCTACACATCCAGGGTTAGTCCACTTAGCCTAGGCTGGTTGTGGTACAGTCCATTACCATGGAAACATTGCAGAACTCTCATACTGCTCTATGTACCAACAACGACATACTCAATTCAAAGCTACAGCTGCCTACTTAACGCTCCCCGTCCCTTTCTTTATATTCTCTATTAAAACATTTGAAAACGTATAAGTCTTCACATAATTACTAAAATGCGTAGATGTTTTTCAGTGATGCTGGATCCTGGTTTCTAAAAGACCTGCATCGTCTGCTGTATTTTTCCTTTTCACCCTCCCTTCCTGTGCTCTGCCTCTGTATATTCACCACCCCCTCCCCTGTGCTGCTGAGTTCTTTCTCCCTGTTATATCCTCTTAACACTGATCAAAACCTTGAGTGTCACTGGCACACAGTCTGCCTGAGTCAGTCTGACACATCTCACCATGGTAACTGTGCAGAGCTCAGTCTACATTTTACCCTCCACCAACCCGCCCTCTGTCATTTCACTCCTGTGAAGGTCACAGGTGGAGGAAGGAGGGGATGGGGGGAGGGCAGATATCAGATTTACCCCCTCGGCATATAGACCTAGACACACTACAAAAGAAAGACACAATGGGACACCACACCATTACAACCTCTGCCTGTCTGCCAGTGATGCAATTCATTTGTGACATCTTTAAATGAGACTTCAGTGTTTGTGCTTCTAGTAAAGTCCATTATCGCAAATATATAAAAATACAACATCATAAAACCTGACAACATGTTGTTAGAGGACTACAGTTCAGTCGTGGTGCAGCAAAATGTGCTGTTTACCTGAGCACACAACTGAGATGAGATTGTATTTCCTCTAATCTCAGCCTAAACCACGCAGCTAAACCAATCTGATTGAGAACACTGAATTCTCCGTGCTCGGCCGTGCAGTTCATAAGAGATCCATTTGCAATCCCATTTCCTTTCAAATATGACAGATGTTCACTTGCTGCTGAAGCTGCATTGACCTCTATGAGTCTGCAGTGGACATTCATCACCCTTGAAATCCAATATTTGGTCTTAATGAGAGAAGCCTGGTATTCCTCCTGGAGTCATTCAAACAGAGCAGAATGTCTACAGGGATACGGAGCGCTGCAGCATGGGAGACACTTATCGTACTGAAAACTAAAGGTGCACCTGATTATTTTAAGCAATCACTTGCTAGGTCGACAGTTTAGATTGATACTGAAAGGTGAAAAGTGTTAGTATATTGTCAAAAACAATTAAACAAACGCTCCTTCTCTAAGCTTGCCTTTTGCATAACATGAGTGAGACAACAAACATTAAATAAGAGCAGATTGTCCACAGTTGGGACTTAATGCTTTTGCTAAATGTTTGCCCTGTTGCAGAATGGCAGTGGCCGAAGGGAGAGGTCTGTCTGGCCGTATGGTGTTTATGGGGGTAAATAAAAACACACACACTGGCACATACACACATTAGATACAAGCATCTGGAACATAAACATGTCAGCAGTCTGATTTACTCCCAAGGGAAGACATACATGCAACACTAGAATCCACATAGTAAATGTAAACAGACAAACAAATCTGACTCATACCGAGGATGAGAATTCAATGCATTCTGCTTCATCATTTAAAAGGAAGAAACCAAATAAGATGGATATAGAAAAAAAAACGAGTTGAGTTTTTAGTGTATTCATTTGCTTGCCTGACCATACTTTGAAAATCAGTGAATAAACAAAGCTTTTAATTTTGGCTACTCAACCCTTTTCTCGCCTTTTTCTCCATTCTTCCCTCTCCCTCTGAGTGAACACTTCTAGCATGGATACAGAGCTCACACCTCCGCCATCAACACTGTGTCCAATCACCTTTCATCCCCCGCCTCATCTGCGCGGAGCCAGCCAATCCACGCACAGTGCTGAGAAACACATCGCTGCCAGTTAATTAATTACATAGCAAGAACAAACATGACTGGCATTTAATGAGGGACACGTCAAGTGGTAACTGAACAATTACTTTACACATTTCTTATTCCTTTTTTTTTTACCACTTATTTTCCCAAAATGTTTTTTCCTGCACTGCACAGACAAACCCAGAGAGGCTCAGGGGCAAACACGAGTATGTAAGAAACAAATAATGTTTGTTTTATCTTATTAATACTGTTGGTTTTACTACAATCAGAAATGATGCAAACAACTGTGTGCATATTGTAAACAACCTTTTAGATGGGAAATAAAACATGGAAAGCTCAATCTAAATGAAATTCAGACAGTCTCTGCCTCATCTCTGCCTTCTTCACCGATTCCCAAACTCTGGCTTAGCACCAGAGAGGTACGTGACCAGAAGAGGATATTTTGGTGCAGTGGGACTGGTGGCCCTCATAGCTGGCGAAAGCTGCACTATTTCCCAGACTCTCCCCCTCTATAGAGATGACCACTGAATGCCCTCTGGACCTACTGGACTTGAATACTGTGGCACACAGCCCGCAGTAGACAAATAGCACTGGCAGTGTGGGGTCATAGGTGAACAAGCAGCTGAAATCTACTGGTTTGTGGTGAAAAAAAAAAGAGTAACTAGGAGAAGAGAAAGAGGCCGAGAGAGTCAGAGAGGTGGATCTTGAAAAAATATTTTGATTAGCTTTCTGCAGAACTGTGGAGGAGAGGTGCACTTTAACATCTCATACTCTGAATCACCAAACAACTGTTTTTTGCAAGCGTGGAGCACACACAAAGACATCATCTACCACATCCAGCAAATCAGAGTGCACCCACTCAAAAAAATACACAGCCCAGAGAGACAACTCACACTCCTGGATGCCAAGATGCAGAGCTTAAGATAACCAGGACGTAATGTAAAGACCAGCAAAGGCAACAATGGAAGCCTACAAAGAAACAAAATGGTGATATCTCTCTTTCCATCTTGATAAACACAGATTATGGAAATGTATTTGGGAGACCTTAAAGGACTAAGCAGAACCCCTTTTTCCAAAAACGTCTTGGATGCAAGGGATGTAAATACTGAATAAATGTTCATTTCCCACTCTGTACTTTCTGTCTGAAGAAGCAGCAAGAAAATATATTTTTTTAAACATCACAAGCCAGAGGAACAGATGTAAGGCTTTAAGCTGTAAATGTCAACTGCAATCCTACTGCAAGAACACCGCCCTAGAGCAAACCCTGAACCATAACTCACTGAGAATTTCCCTTTTATGGCTTGTGCTTTGTGTGTCATTTATTGCTATGAGGCGATCTAAAATTACAAACACAGAGATCACACCAGACACACACCTGAATGGCAGTTGCGTCTGGCATACTGAGACGCCGTACAAATAACTGGCTCTGTCCGCTGTGGCTGGTGACGTAGCCCGAGCCCCAGGTGCCACTGTGTGGCCGTCCTGTGTTGTAGAACATAAAAGTGTCACTTCCTGACGTGGCAGTCAGGCATGTCTTGTAACAGTATGTTTTGGTCAAAGACCCATTTCCCCGCACTTCAATATAATGCGGTTCCACTTTGAGGTCGCGGCGCAGGGCCACGTTGTTGTTGGGTTGCCCTCCAGCTGCGCCTCCACCACCTCCTTGTCCTCCTCCTCCTCCTCCTCCACCACCTGCAGCTCTTCCTCCACCCCCACCGCCACCAGCCGAGGTGCCCCCCTCTGGAACACTCTTCTTGGAGACACAACACGGGGAGCAAGAGCCAGGCTGGGTGCAGTAGGCATGGCAACGCACAATGGCCAGCACAAAGACGGTGACCAGGAACACGAAGGTTGTGGCACTCAGGGCAATGATGAGGTAGAGGGTGACATTGGAAAACATTAGGGGGCTGTTGGGCCTGATGATGCGCTTGGGGTCAGGGGCCAACTTTGGGGGCAGCTCCATCACGTGCACATGGATGGTGGCTGTGGAGGAGAGCGGTGGTAGGCCGTTATCGCGCACCATCACTGTCAAAACGAAGGAGGTGGAGTTGTCCTCAATCACGCGCCTTGTGGTGCGGATCTCACCTGTGTACTCATGCACCTTGAATAGGTCAAGGTCTTTGTTGGTCTGCTCCAGGGCGTAGAGCAGCCAAGCATTCTGCCCTGCATCCCCATCCCATGCCGTCACCTTGCTAACCAACACTCCCGCTTCAGCGTTTTTCATCAGCGTCTCTGTGGTGCGGCTCCCATTGGCAGGTGGGTAGACTATCCTGGGTGCGTGGTCATTCTGATCCATAATGTAAACATACACTGTGGCCACACGGCTGAGCGGAGGCACACCGTTGTCCTGGGCTTTAACCTGAAAGTGAAACTCTCTCAGCTTCTCAAAGTCGAAGGCTCGCAGGGCATAGGCTTCACCTTTATCAGGTTTGATGCTGACGTAGCTGGCTACAGGGATACCATGGTTGTTGTCATTGAGGACAGTATAGGTGATGCGAGCATTTTCTCCAGCATCAGCGTCTGTGGCCTTAACAACACACAGAGGTGCACCGGGGGCATTGTTCTCTGTAATATAAACAGTATACGATGTCTGTTCAAAGCGAGGTGGGTTGTCATTCACGTCTGCAACGTCCACTTTAAAGGTCATTTGAGAAGACAGGGGTGGCGTGCCTCCATCCACGGCGTTGACAGTGACATTGTAGGACGAGATGGTTTCCCGGTCCAGGAAAGCGGCTGTGACGATGGTGTAGTGGTTCCGGAAAGACTTGATCTTAAAAGGCAAATTGGGCATGATTTCCAGGGTGACTTGTTTATTTGGTCCAGAGTCACGGTCATTCACACTGATCAATGCTACAACCGTGTCAGCCCGGGCATCCTCACGTACGGGGCTGGAGAGTGAAGACAGTACAATCTCAGGAATGTTGTCATTGACATCCAAAACTTCTACAACTACTTTACAGTGCACTGCCACAGGAGCCGGGCCCTTGTCCATGGCCTGTATGTACATTTCATATGAGTTTGTCTCCTCATAGTCTATATTGTTTTTCACCCTGATTTCTCCTGTTTCTGTGTCCATGGAAAACATCTGTCTCACTCTTTCAGGTGTGTAACTGCTGAAGGAGTAAAACACCTCCCCATTTGAGCCCTCATCAGGGTCTGTTGCGTTTAACTTGATCACAAGTGCGCCCTTTGGAGAGTTTTCAGACAGCTTTACTTTGTACACGGAGCTGTCAAACGCAGGTACGTTGTCATTGGCATCAAGGATGCGCACATTGATTTTGGCTGTTCCAGTTCTCTGTGGGGTGCCTCCATCCATAGCTGTCAGGATCAGCTGATGGGAGGGCATCTGCTCGCGGTCAAAGGGCTTTTTGAGAATAAACTCGATGTGCTTATTGTTTGCAAAGGGTTTAATGGAGTCCAGGGCGAGGTGGTCGTTTGGGCTGAGGCGGTACTGCTTCACAGAGTTGGAGCCATCATCTGCATCCTGAGCTCCCTCGATGTGGAAGCGCGACCCGGGGAGAGCCGACTCCGACACCTCGAGCTGATATTCATCTCGGGGGAATTGCGGCGCGTTGTCGTTCACGTCCAAAATCTCCACCTCCACGTTGTGCACCTCCAGTGGATTCTCTAACACCACCTCCAGATTGCGCGAACAGGTGCCACTGAATTCACACACTGTCTCTCGGTCAATGCGGTCACTCACCACCAGCTTTCCAGTTTTGTGGTTGATGGTGAAATATCTCCGTCCGCTGTCCGATGTGATTCTGATACGTCGCGTGGAAAGTTTTCTCAGGTCCAGACCCAAATCCCGGACAATGTCACCGACCAGTGCCCCGTTCTCCAGCTCCTCCGGAATGGAGTATCGAATTTGTGCATTTGTAAGGCCACTGAGTACGAAAATAACCAAATACAAAGAAAAAGGCACATTCTCATTTATACTGTAACAGCATCGCGCCGTCACAGCCATCGCAGGCAGAATTTGCAGACGGGTTGGAGAGATCTTTCCGCCTTTTCAGCTTGCTGTGCGTGCCCACCCGCCTCATTAAAAACGAGGGAATAGTCCGTGCATAACTCCGGCTATGTGCAGGACGACCACCGCATCCTCTCTGGTGCCTGATGGAAGGGAATTTTCCCCTGTGCATCCATGTTTTCCTTTGTCTGTGCTGTTTTTAAAAATCTCTAACCTACAAGCAAGGCTGGCTCCTTTCACTGATGCTGCCTATTGCTCTCTCTCCCTCTCCCTGCGATGTGGTGATGGTGTCTGTGGGCAAAAGGGGAGGGGGAGCCACTCGCTCAAACGATGCTGGCTGCATTTCAGCACCTCCGAAAAAAAAGAAAATCATCGAGGACCATCTAATAAAAATAAAAACAGAAAACGATGAAATGACTCTGGGGTTTTATCTATCTGCACATCTGACCGCCGTACATGAAGCGGTCAGTGTCCTCTGCACGCTGATTTCGGGGACGAGATTTCGACACAATCGTTTTCCCCTCTTGTTGTCAGCGCCACCGCCCTTTTCATTGTGCGCTGGGAAACTGATTTATGAACCTGGCTGGCGATTAAATTTCCTCACTGATGCAAACCCACAATTACTCAGGAGCCCTCGAGCCAAATGGAAAGGCAGATTTTTGATACATGCAGAGTATATTAACAAATTAAAAGGAACAGATAAATGACAAATGTAAAAAAAAAAAAAAAAAAAAAAGGGGGGGGGGGTCTCTGTGGTTGTAGTGCAGCAGTCTCTCAATGCTCAGTATGTATGAGCCCATTTCAAGCAGCGATTTTAGTTTGCATCACAACAAAAGTAATGATAATAAATAAGAGGTGACAGGTGAATTGGGCGGAGGTGTTAGGAGTGTGTGGGAGGGGGGCTCTCTCCCTGTTGTTACCACACAACCATCAGAACAATAGCGAGGTGGATCTGGCTGTTTCACCTTGTGTCTGTTCATGAGTTAAGAGCCGGGATACCGTGGGGACATCTGTCACCACTAAACCCTAAACCTTTTCTGTGCCTTCATGATATCACTTTTCCCTACAGTGACAGCTGACGATGCTTTGCACTTACACCGCTACTGGATGTGAGATGCGGAGCTCTTTGCGGCGCAGGTTGTTTTATTCCCACATAAAACACAAAGCCCGTGATGTCATGACCGGTGACGACGCTAACCGGGTCACAGACAAGATGCTCCAGATGTGACCCCTTTCCACATCTGGCAAAAACACAAAGCTGGACTCTCCTGGCAGGCAGTATGCACACATAAACTGCGCTCTATTATCTAAAAGTAACCACATCAGTATTTGCTACAGAAATTAGATTTTTGCACATGCTGTTTCCTTTGGCAATCACCAATATCATTAATTAATAACTCCCAAATCACATCACAAATCCATAGGTGGCAAGAGTACATCATGAGCTTCAGCTCAGATGTTTTGACGCTGCAGACGGTCTGAACAGCGCATGTGCAGTGTAGCAGGTGGCGACACTAACAACCAAATCATCCTGCTCTGGCTATCCCTCTAATTACTTCAGCCTCAGACCCCATGTACTTCAATTAAATTCAGATTTATTGGATTCAAGTTAATTGGATTAGACCCTACCCCCTATTGCAGTCAACATGATGAAAGCTCTTTTGACACAATTTTATCTCAGTAGTGGAGCAACACCTGCAGAAAACACAACCAACTGAAGTTCAGTGATCCTGAAGAGCCACCAAGAACATCAGTGCAAATTAGTCTGAGGAGCAACAATGATGCATCCAGTAAGGTGCTGAGATCCATCGGTGTTCTCTAAACAAGTTCTATGCTGTGAAGAAGTGGCCTTGTGAGACCCTGAGCCTTCTCCATTCACCCCGGCCACTGGGCCAAGATGAGCCGTCCGCCGCCCACATAATCTTTTTCTTCTCCTGGTGCACTGCCACTCTCACCCACGCCCGGTCTGCCCACGGCGATGACAGCGCTTGGCATCCCGGGAGACGGGGAGAAGACAGTGACTCACTCGGATGCTGCTAGTGGATGGGTGGATACAGAGTGACTCTTCACACTCCAAGGCGACAAGGAGGAGGTGGCGAAACGGGGAGTTGGAAAAGCAGCCAAATGTCCGTTGAGGGAAGACAAATTATTACACAAAAAATCCCTTCTAGGCTTACAAACAGTGTGTTTATAATAGACTGGATTTGGATTTATCAGTTACAGTATAATGATAAAGTGTAGGGGAGAACAGGGTGGGTTGTCACATTCATTAGATCTTGCTACCTAGAGGGTGCTGTTAAAAATGTTGGTACTGACATTTTCAGAACTGGGTCAGAGGTCACCTATAGGGTCATTTTAGGAGTGTTTTTCATGGCAGTGGGTTTATAATAAGACAATTATTACCATTGAAAAGTGGCATATGAAGGGAGAGAGAAATATATATTAAATATTCTTTTCTTCTTTATGTTTTAACAATGCAGGAAGTGTGCTGTGGTATTTTAAAAATGTAACTTTTTATATTCATTTTTAAGATTGCCTCCATCTTTTTTTATTTTCCCCTTTGAAAAAAAGGGGGGACAACCACCCCCATAGTGTGTGACTATAACCCACAATGGCGATGGGTGCAAAGACATGTCAGTCAATACCTTTTGAATAGAAACACTTGAGGAGAGTAAGGTCACTCCATTTCTACCTGACATTTTAGGCTCCCATTCCAAATTAAAAGGTAATCTATAAAACATACAGTTTTTGAGGGATTCCAATTATGGTAAAAAGTGTGACAACCATCCCCGTTCTCCCCTATATGTTGTACAGTCATAATATTACGTCATAGTGTGTCTGCAAAACTTTTTTCAGGGTTATGTTATTTGACATTTAGTTCTCTGTCCCTCTGAGAAACAGAGATAACACAGTTTCTTTCAACAGGGTCTAATGGTCTCTGATGGTCCCACATGTCGTCTGCCACGCTAACCGTGACATTTAGCAGATTCTCCCCAGTGGGACATGTGGACCTGTGTGTTCAGCAATGACACAAAAATGAAAACAAGAGACGTTTATCTTGTCACCAACAAACACAGAGCTGGATTTACACCTGACCTTTGCACCCCTCTCTGTCATTCTCCTCCTTCTTTTCCTCTGCCTTTCCGATGTGTTGGATATGTTACAGCTCTCTCATACCTGTTTCAAAGACACCCATCTGTCTCAGCGTTAATTGCATGCCGCTGAGCTGTGGATTATTTGATTTTTCACTCAAGGGTGCTGCAGATAAAGCTATCACCATTATTCCACCTGCAGCAGATGCCTGTTACGCATCAACAAACACAGATTTCAAAGGGCTAATTGGCTAATGGTGTTTGTCTTGTCTTCAAAAACACACGTTGTCAGAACTTAGTTCCCCTTCCTCATCAGTTCATTTAACTGAATTTGACTTTTTTGTGTTCTCAACTCCTCCCCCTTCTAATCCCTCAAGATTCACACTTTCCTCTGTCGTCTCTCGCCTGCTCTCCTCACTCTGGAGAGCCTCCAGCTGCGTCTCTGTCAGACATCCGCTGGTCCAGCTGAGGGCTGGCTGAGGGGCATACTGGGGTCTTAAGTGAAAACACAAGAGCTCATACTTTTTGCAAACTAAAGGGTGAAAAAAACAGTGGCTTCACACACCTAGGCCTGTGATAGATATGGGGAAGATAGATCAATTAAACTTTAAAAACTGAAACTCCCTCTTTGTTCATTCTCCCAGAATATTAACACCCCCCACTGCATCAATTATGCAAGATGGCCACCGTATTAATAACACTCTCTTCACTAAGACTCAACCTCATTAATACTGTAAGCGGCCACTCTAAAAGCCATTCATATTACTTCCCCTCAGAGTCTGTTATCTGGAATCCCCCCCATTTTAGTGAGTCAGATGACAGCAGAGATCCACGGAGAACTGGGTCACGGCCGGGCTATCATCAAGCAGGACTCCTTACATCACTCCCTCAGTCAACACATATATAAACAGAGGCAGTCATGCAAACTTAAAGGGCATTTGTGCCTGTAGGCATGCACGCTCACACACACACACACACAAACACACACACACACAGGCAGTGTAAAACACAAATGCTATCTAAGGACAAACTTATTTTGTGTGAATGAATGTCAGAGCGTATTTTGGTGTTGTTTCCTCTCATTCCTAAATGGCAGGAAACAGCCATCCGGCGCTGTGATAATCAGATGTACTGACTGCAGGGAATAAGCGCATGCAGGCTCTTAGAGGTCATACTAGTACACCTACTGGTTCACAGGTAATGTTCAGTATGTGCCTTATTTTAAAGCATTTAGACGGAAAGGGAAAAGACAATCATAAACGTATATAATCAGAAACTGCAGCCCACAAGGTTTCAAATCCATGTTGTTCAAAATGTCATAAAGCCATGGTTTGGTACCACTTTGCATAATGTTACAGTAGTCATGGTATTACAGATTACATTGCTAGTGGTAGTATGTTAAAAGGCACACATACTGTTTTTCTTCATGCTAGTTCAAAGAGAAGGTGAGCGAGAAAAATAGAGGAAATGTCTGCAGGCTGTTGTGTAGGTGGGCAGCAGCGTCTGTGGTGTCAGGAAATGTGCTTTCAGATTTAGCTTAATAAAAAAAGATGCACTGAAACAAAGAAACAGACCTTTTCTTAGAAGAGACAGCAGAAACAGCATCCTAAACAACCATCTTACCAAATTGCGTATTTTAAAAGGTTAAAGCTGCCCTTAGTGGGTGTGGTCATAGGATGAAAAAATCAAAATATAGTTCTTGAGGAAAAAAAGAGATTTTAAAACCAGCCAGTTAAATTAACAATACTGTCCTTTGGTTATGTCCTCTATTGAAACCAAAATCTAAAATATGCATGACAACAATACTGTGTCTTCAGAAATAGTCGCTGTACTTAAGGAGTTGTGCCTCGGTAAACAAAAAGAGGCCGATGTCAACAGCACTGCAAATGTAATCCTACTGTATGGGTGGGAGAGGCAGACTGAGCAAGAGGGAGCAGAGGTGGGAGAGACAGTGAAATTGGTCCCTCTGTTGGATTAAACTGGTAGTACAAGGGTTGGACACGTGATCATCACCCCACTGCCCATCCATGTAGGCTTTCTCATTAAGCCAGAGCACTTAAACATAATCCCAGCCATGAGTGTGTGTGTTTAAGAGAGAGACAGAGAGACAGAGAGAAAGGAAGAAGGAGGGCACAGACGTCACACTGCAGTGGCAGTCATTTTATCTCTCGTTTTCAATACAGTGACCGCAATGGATAAAGCAAGATATAAGGCAAGGCACCCTCCAGAGGTGAGACGAGAAAGAGCAGTATAAAGCATGGTAGAAAGTACATTCTGTTATCTTTGCATGTGTGTATCTATCAAAACAGTGACTGTAAATTTAACATATATGTACACACTCGAGTGCAAAATGGTGTATCCACAGAGCAAAGCCATCTGAACTAACACTATGACAAAGCTCTGTTCCCATACCTTCCCCTCATCATACTTTTCTCTCTGCACAACAACTTTCCCATTTTTAAATCCCCGAAACAAAAGTCCCACAGTAACCACAATCCTTTTACTCAGGTGGACACAGTAAGCGGGTGGAGGAGGCATTCTCTGGGTATGTTTGTTTGCGCTGATCCCTTGTGTACCTTGCTTTCAAAAATAAAGGGCATGAGAGAACTAAAAGCAGCACAAATCCCTCCCTCTGGGGCCCTGTAAGGGTTAAACAGCTCCTTGGTTGTCCTGGTTCAGCCTGTGCATAAATCAAACAGATTCTCGTTGTGGCACTGAACAAAGCTATCAGGAAATGCAGGCAGGCTTTGGATACTTCCCTCTTAGGATGCCCTGGCTTTGTATACTTGCCGGATGGGAGAGGATGGAACCCGTGGTTCTGAGCATGACAAAGCTAATCTAATGACTGCAACAACATCCCGATGCCACTAAAGAGGGAGCAGGATGGAGAACGGGTTGCTGGAAGTGGGGTAGAAGGGGAGGGGTGGTGATAAGTTCTTCCTTTTTATCTGTGACCAATTGTAAGCCTGTGATGTTCTCACTCAGCTGCAGGGCATGTATTTAATGTGTTTTTTTGTCCATCTCATCCTCGGAAGCTCCAGTTTTCTCACTATCTCATGCTCAAGGCTCGAGTCTGCGCCGCTGTGTTTGTGACTTTCTCATAAACCCTCTCCCACTTTTTTTTTAGAAACGATTCTCTAATCTCACACACTTCTCCCTCACTCACTCGATTCCTTTACCCTTCGTCTGACTTGGCATTTCTGCTCAAGATGCTGCACATCTTCAGTTGGCATCTTTCTCTCTTCTTCTTCCTCTATTGTATCCACCCTGTTTCCTTTCTGCTTGCATCTTCACAGCACATGCTGGGACTGATGTCTGGGTGGGGGCGGGTACATACTGGCAGCTCCCTGGAAACAGACTAGTTCATCATTTCAGAACGGTCTCCATGGCAACCACAGATAGCAGCGCTAACCTCACTCACACAAAGGACACACCCTTGTAAGGGAGAAAAACAGGAAGTGCTCCATGAGACGTGTGTGTATGTGATGGACAGGGAGATGAATAAAGAACAGGAATAAATATATTTTTGGTTAAGCACCCTGCTGTTCTGTCACCTTGCATTAAAACTGGCGAGATAAGGACATTAGTACGTCATGCTCCTGGTCCATCTGTCTGATCCATCTGTGCACTCCACCAAAATGACCTAGGTGAATGCCTCTGCTGTAGGACTGCAATCTATGAGCTGTGAACCACTTAGCTGCATGCCTCAACAAGGATAATGTACTGTACAATTAATAATTTAATGCAGCACTGGGGGAGGCAGAGTTAGAAGCTGTTAACGCATACACACTCCAAACCCCAAGTCATCATGTAGCCTATACTGCCACAGAGCTCTCTCAATAGCTCTTCAATAGGTATGTATTATCATTACAGTGGTTGCATATAACACCCACAGCAGGCACTATCAGCCGTATGAAAAACACACGCACAGACTTGCGCCTCCACAAATAATCCTGGAACACGACACATGGACACAGACACACGATGTCCTGATGGTTACATGGATAAAAGCCTCTCTTCCTCATCCATCCTGTCTCTTAGCCCCGCCCAACTGGTTTGTCTGTGATTGACATTAGGTGTTGTCGGCCCCGCCCAGCCGCAGAGCAGAGAAGGAGGGGAGAGCTGAGCCGAGCGGAGCTGATACCTCGATCGGTACTGAAGCTCCCTGCTGCTGCTGCTGCTGCTGCTGCTGCAGCGACTAGCGGAAAATTACCTGCCCCTCCCCCCTCTCTCTCACACGCATTCACACAGAGCTGCAGCATACAGAACACATACTGAACCACTTTTACGCAGGGACAGCTCCAGGCATTGTTTCAGCACCCACAGTATGGAGAGCGTGTACATACAGCAGAGAATATATCAGGGAGACAGCGATGCAACTGCCGTAACCAAACACTCACTCTGATGCCGCATGTAGCGCGCTGCCATTTTTAAATCACACGCTGACCCACTTAACGGCATCACACAGACCTTACGCATTTCCTGCAATATGTAAAGTCTGTTTGAAAGCGCAGAAAGCCCTGGTTCAGTCTCCTCCACACTGAACCAACCTAACGCGCGGAGTTTTGACAGATCAGGCCACGTTTGTTTGTGCTGGACCACTCCCTGAAATGAGGTCACATCGTCTGAGTGACTCAAAGCATCACAGATTCACAACACAGAGTGCAGCGAGCTTCACTGAGAATATCCGACACAATCCACCAGTTAGGAGCAATGATAACATAATTATCATATACATGCCACATGGATGTACATAAAAAGCTACATTTAACCACTGACAAATTTAATCATAGCTGAGGCGCCTCTGGAGCCTATACTACATCAGCATGAGCGGATCAGGGTTGCCTCTGTCCTACTCTGTACACACATTAGGGATTTTATTGAGAATATATTAGATCGTGTTTACAGCGCTCGCAGGCTGATGGCACAAACGTCTGCAGAGATGGACGTTAATTCCTTGTTAGTTCTCTCAGCTGCTCCCCTTCTCAGGGAGGACTGGTGAAGGAGAGGGGGAGGGGAAAGAGGACTGGCAGCATGGAAGAGGAGGAAGAGAAAAAGGAATAGGCCTGAAATGAACAATACCCATGTTGCGTATGTGTCTTGATATTGCAGAGAAATAGAATTGGGAAAATAGAGCAGGCATGAGTAATACAAATAAAGAGAGAGCTACAAGCAGAACACATGAATCTAAATGTACAATACAGAATTTTGAGGATGTATGTTATTTTAATAAATAAATCTGTATTTAAAAAACATCCTAGGAGCACACAATTTCCCAGGCTCACTAGTCTTTTATACTGACAGTAAAAAGATGGCTTGGCAAAAACTAACCCTTTCTCCATGTGTTCATCTATTATTAGATATGCACTCTTACACATTACCCTTTAAAAGTATAACTGTGTTTCACAATACACCAGGGTCCTGGGGTGCAGCTCCTAACAGGCTATAATATTCAAAATTGGGGCATGGGGTAATAAATTGAAAACATGAGCCTGTATTAGAGACAACTTGATTCTAAAATAAGCTTACTTAAACAACAAAATAAGTATATTGCTCCGGGTAGAATACAAGTACAAACAATAGAGAATTAAAAGCTCCAATGAGACAAAGGATAAAGTGTGACTCAAGAGATGGAAACATCTCAGGAGAAACACATTCAATTGCAAGAGTGTATCAAGAATCAGTGAGCAATATCAAAAACAGACAATGAGAGAGATGATTTTAGATTAGAGAGGGCTAAAGGACTATGGGAATTAAAAAGCACATCACACCCATCCACCTACACAGGGATGTCACTTATTTTGCTTAAGCAGACCTCCTCTGAGCACAGTGTGGGCATGCACACATTGTGCTTGATCTCCCTCACTTTCCTGTTGTACTGGATGAGGTGAGACAAATTAAACGTTACGAATTTTTCAGTTCATTTTGACATGAACGCAGGTGTAAATAATACATTTTACAATAGCCAAATTCAATTTAGCTGCTTTGGGTTTGGGTGGTGCTGGGCAACTTATTGATACTGTGATATGAGACTATATCACAATATTGTAAATGTTGTATGATATGCTGTCACTGTCACAGTTTACAAGGACACTTGAACAGAAAAGGCCAGTCATTAATGTCATTAGCAACACTTGTGCTTTTCCTGCTATGACAAGTCAAAAATGCATGCTGAAAAAAAAAGGTCTATGAATGCACTGTGACCTCACATATGTGCAGCATATTCAACCTGAGCTGATAATTAATGAGCCAGAATAGCTGAGGGAAACACCTTGTGCTAGGCAGTATGCTCAAAATGTCCCCCCAAGACATTAATAAAAAAATCTGCAACAAAAAAAAAAAGTAAGGCTACAAAAGCATGCACCACTGTCCAAAATAATTACTACCAACAAACCGCCATTATTATTATTACCACTAGTCCAAATATTACAGTGTACTGCAGTTCTGCTTGTTGTTTGTGCAGGTGGTGTTGCTGTACCCCTGCAGCAGTTGTTGCTCAACAGCTGTGGGTAGGTACAATCAATGTCAAACGCTGTACTGTAGATTTCATTACTTTCAAATGTGTTAAAAAGTGGAAAAATAGAATGTAATATGGGTATTGTGTGGGCTATGTCACCATCAACTGATGCAGTTTTTGTGAATGTGTGGTCCTTTTTCATATGCTGGCTCCCTAAAATGGCACTAGGTCATCAAAACTTTGATTGCCCCCAGTGTCACATAGTTGATTATGGTCCTGGTGCAGAGCCTTTAAAACCCAAATATTACAAAAATCAAAATTAAGCAAATGCTCAATCAGCTAACTACATGCACAGAGAGAGAGAGTAATGTGGGCAGATTTACCCTGTGATCATGTATATTAAAAAATTAAAGTTTTGAAAGGCTGATGAAGCTGTTTGTACTTATGTCATCAAGAGTTCTAGTTTATTTGAGAGTAAGACACTGCCCTGAAACATGAAAGCTTGCAGCTTGGATGCAAAACTAGTACAAATGTGTAGCTTGTAACTGACTGGAGCAACCAAACAACACATTAAATGTGTAGGCCAAACATCTAAACTACAGCAAATCACAACAACAAACAACTTCAGGACTCGACTTATGATTTCACAGAGCACAGAAAGAAACTGGGTCACAATAGATCACCAAAAAGCTTATCACTAGCTCTGTTTACTTCCGCTTTCCAAACCTGCCATGAGCTCATTCACATTGAGGCAGGGACTGTAATTAGCCAAACGTTAATTGCACGTGTGACGTCAACGGTCCATGTAAAGCGTTTGTAAAGCAACAAAATCAATACTCACTCAGATGGACTGCGATTATTTCCACTATAAACAATACAACTCATGCTAAGTCCGACGTTATCCTAACTTGTTTAGCTACAGCCGAAGCAAACTGTTATCAGAATGTCAGCAATACAGCTTCCGGTCGTTAGCGGCAGCCTTGAGCGCAGTTCCGACCGGCACCCGGCGAGCGAAGAAGACACGCCATCTTGGATTTTTAAATGGGTTGTTAACATTCAGGAAATCTTCTGGACTCAATTGGACCAAGCTATTTTTCTGTCACAATACCACACGTATGTCACCGACTTATTTCGCCTGACAGGTTTCTACGAAGTACAGCTTATCTCCGGTTTGTTTAAATTGTCAACATACGACCGTTAAGTTACTTTACGGCCATAAATATCATGGGAATTCAGAGACACCTGTGATGGCTACCACAGTAAGTGAACAAAGTCATGTTTTCTGTCCTTGCAGTGTATGTTGAGTCTGTTAAAGACATTTCCTGCTTAGCTTGTAGTTAAACATGTTGAATAAGCTAATTTAGGCTGAGCTCGGGAGCCTGGATAAGGTATAGCAGTGCTAACGGTTAGGTCACTGTGTTTAGTTAGCTCTGTTGTAGGGAAACTAGAGTATTTGGAGCAAACTTTGAAGAAGTGGATTATGATAGGCTACATGGGTAGTTTGAGAAGTTGCTGTACGTTATAATAGTTCTGTATCCCCCCTTTTTTTGGCAGCGACTGGATTGTGAGAAGAATCCAACTTAACTGCAGTGAACAAGATGACCACCTGCTAGCTTACTACACCTGTTGCCCATCTGTCCTTCGAGGGAACAAGCTACACTTTCTCAGGAACCACCATTTTGTCTACTGACGGTAAGAACTGATACTCAAAAGATGGCTATGTTTTTTGCAGCAGGTTTTGAATTCCTTTAAGTCTAATATTAGCTGGCTAACTTAACCAACATTTTTTTTTTTATCAAGAAGAGGAGTTAAAAGTAACATTGTGTGTTAAAGTTACAACTGGCCTGGCTCAGTTAAAAACATGTTCTCAGCAAGTTTCTGTTATGCAAAAAAAACAACAATAAACGACAGAGGCAAAACAACAAAACATAGGCAGCTATATAGACAGTGCAAAGTAGAGGACTAAAGTGGACTGAGCAACATGGGATATGAGATTTAAATCAGTGGTTGCAGGTAGACTTTGTCCTTCCATTTTGTGATACAGACTTTATGAAGCATAATTTTGGTCACACTTGAGTACGCCTTCACTCTCCAGGTTTTTTGCGTGATGTTCTGTCAATAATTTCATGATTTAGTCGAAGCACCATAAATAAATATTGAGGATGAACATGTGTCTAGACTTCTATGACAGTTAGTGCATCTGAGCACCATTCCAACACAGAGCTAACAGAAAGCTATTAAGTCTGAAAATGTTGTGCACAACAACAGCACTGCATGAATATGTAATACATCTGTATGTGGAATTATATTCGTTCTCCATATTTTTTTTTAACTACCAAAGTTATATTTCCGAGACTGTGACGTCATAATAAGCACTTTCCTTTAAGAGTTGTTTGTACATAGCGTCAGTCTTCTGCCGCTTGAAATGCCGGACTGTTGCTTTTTATGACATTACTCACAAGTTGTGGTTTCTAGACACTTAATTATACAAGTTATTTTCATTATTATTTTCACTTTATCACATGTTGCTATAAAATTAAAATCACTTTTTTAGTAATAGCTTTTGGCAGCACAACAACCCCAGTTTGTGCTGTGCTCTGTGGACTAACAAGCACACTATTGTGACATAGAGGCTCCAGCAGGCCACCGCGATTTCAGTACCATGGATAGCGCTTCTACCAAATGCAGACAGAGAATGGAGAGAAACCAGGCTACTGACACCAATAATAGGGAGCATTCCATCTACAGTAATCCTTCGGGAGAAAACGATGTATACAAACATTACAAAACTTTGTCTATCAACGCATTGGGGAGGATTACATCTTACCTTTTCTTTATTAGGTAAAGTCTGAGTTCTGGTAAAAGTGTCTCCTCCGTTTATACTGATCAACTCCCCATCTACAGGTGGAAACGGTGCGGGGAAAACCACTACGTCACTCTTGAGTGTGTCTGAGCTGAAACACACGTCATACTGCTGAGTAGCTTTGGAGTAAGACCAGCTCCCGTCAGGGTGGGTGGTGATCATTGGGGCGCTGTACCTGCTGAAAGTGCCGTCTGTCCTGTGGCATTTGACAGCTATTAAACTGATGAGGCTGAGCAGAAAGATGACTGACACCGACACAATGGCGATCAGCAGATAGAGGTTCAGCGCAGAGAAGCTGTCCTCCTTCATGGGCACATGTCTGAACTGAGTCTGGATGTCAGCTGTGCTCTCAACCACCACCACCTCAATAGACACAGTAGCTGACAGGGAGGGTTCTCCGTTATCAGACACCAACACCACCAAGGGGTGAGTTTTCAGGTCATTGTCACTCATTCTCCTCTTCGTCCTGATTTCTCCGGTGCTGGTTCCGATGCGGAAGAGGTTGTTTCCTTTGGGCTCAGAGAGGTGATAAGAGAGCAGCGCATTGTATCCAGAGTCTGCGTCTACAGCCCTGATCTTTGCCACAAAGTATCCCGCTTCAGCAGAATAGGGGATGCTCTCACTGTTAACGGAGCCGTGCTCAGAATATGGCGCGAGAATTGTTGGATTATTGTCATTTTCATCCAGGATTAAAACGTTGACAGTCACGTTGCTGCTGAGCGGAGGAACACCAGAGTCTGTGGCCTGAACTTTAAACTGAAACGTTTTCAACTCCTCATAGTTAAAAGACTGCAGGCTGACTATATCTCCAGTCTCTGAGTTGACGTTTATAACTGACCCTATTATATTGTTTTTAGGATTATTATTGATTACTGAAAACGTTACCTTTGCGTTTTCGTCTACATCCGGGTCATCTGCAGCTAAAGTATAGATAACAGCGCCCACGGGACTGTTCTCTTTGACGAAAATGTTTATTACAGGCTCTTTAAAGCGAGGTGCATTGTCATTGACGTCAGACACGTGGACTGTAATGACGCTTGTACCGGAGAGAGGCGGGGTCCCTTCGTCAGTCGCTGTTATTGTTACATTATATTGAGAAGCTCGCTCTCTGTCCAGAGTTCCGTCTACGACCAAAGAATAATGATTTTTATATGTGTTTTTAATCGTAAATGGCACCGGATCAACTATCCTAACCTGAACAGCGCCATTTTTATCTGCGTCGTTATCTCTCACTGTTATAAGTCCGACCATTGTGTCCAGAGGTGCATCTTCCCTCACTACGTTGACTAAAGATGTTACTGATATTTCGGGTGGATTATCATTAACATCCGTGATTTCAACGAGCACTTTACAGTGAGATGCTCGTGGACTTGACCCTTTGTCTTTCGCCTGGACACGGATCTCAACTGCACTGCTTTTTTCATGGTCTAGTTCACCGTTTACCGTAATCTCCCCCGTTAGGGCATTAATGGCAAATTTATCAACATCGTTATCATTGTCTTGGTTAATAAAAGAATACAATATTTCTCCGTTAAGACCCTCATCTAAATCCCGAGCATGCACCGTAATTACTGTTGCACCATGCGGCGTGTTCTCGAGCACTGTGGCTTTGTACAGCGGCTTGTCAAAAATCGGAATATTATCATTTACATCTTGCACATTAACGGTGATATGTAACGTGCCTGATTTAGGAGGTTTTCCTCCATCTACAGCTGTCAGTGTTAGTTTGATAATAGGCTGTTTTTCACGGTCTAAGGCTTTCTGAAGCACCATTTCAGCCGACATACTCGGCTCTCCACCATTCTGTACATCCAGAGTGAAATGCTCATTTTGACTCAGCTTGTAGCTCTTGACAGAATAACCGCCGACATCTGCATCGAGGGCCTTTGGTAGTGCAAATCTTTCACCAGGAAAAGCCGACTCGGACACGTTCAACACAATCCCCGGTATCCGAAAAGAGGGTGCGTTGTCGTTTATATCCACAATCTTAACCTCAAAGCGATAGAGATTCAGCGGGGAGTTCACAATGGCTTCCACTTCCAGAGAACACTTCATATTACGAGAGCAGAGCTCCTCTCGGTCTATTCTGTCTTTCACCAAAAGTATCCCAGTCTTAGCATTTGTTTCGAAATATCTCGTATTAGGTCCTGAAATCTGAAAACCCCGAGATTCCAATTCCTGTACATCTAGATGCAAGTCTTTCGCCAAATTCCCCACACTGGTGCCCGGGCTCGATTCCTCCGTAACAGAATACACAATCTGTGCTGCTGCGAGTCTCCATATGTGAGATACATAGAACAAAAAATAAATCCAGTGCCGGAAAATACTCCCTTGGTGCATCCTGTCCACAGCCTGCTATACAAGTTAGGTCGAGAATTTCACTCCAGCGGTAACATTGCTCAAGAATTATACATCCAAATCAGAGCTCCTTAATACAGCAAGGGTGTTCTGTACTGCCACGGCGAACAAAGAATTGCAAACCTCTCTATTAAACGAAAAGGGAGGAGCGTTACACAGAAAAAAAGTGTTTTGCCTCTGTGGGCCGATAGCGACATCTTGTGGTATTTTTAAAGTCAGACGCAAGAAAGGATTAAAAGAAAGAATGAAATATTGCATCTGAAGCTTAATTTAAGATATTAGATCTCCACTTCTTTTTTTTTTAACACAAATGAAAAGCAATAAACACAATCACCTGGCATTCTAGCAAGAATGGGTGGGCCTTAATAAACATATTTAAAGAGGTTTCAGTAAGAGGCTGAATATAAGAAAAAAATGTGTTGCAAAGTCCAGAAGTGTTGCATGCTGAACAAGGGCGAAAGTAATTGACCAATAGGTCACAGAGGAACAAATTACAATGACAGCATTTTAAATGTGTAACCCTTACAATAATGGTACAAATGAATAATCTTAAATTGACCTAATAAGAAGATTGATCACACTCAACTGCATAAATGTCAAATGTCAACGACTTATTTTCTTTCTAGTCTTCAAATGGTCAGGTTCTTTAGGAGTCAAATTGCATTATGTGAAAAAGTTAACATCTGAATCAATCGCAGCCCTCTGTTTTTTAATGTCATCGCCCTTACCTTTTCTTTATTAGGTAAAGTCTGAGTCCGTGTAAAAGTATCGCCTCCATTTATACTGATCAACTCCCCATCAACAGGCGGAAAGGGTGCGGGGAAAACCACTACGTCACTCTTGAGTGTGTCTGAGCTGAAACACACGTCATACTGCTGAGTAGCTTTGGAATAAGACCAGCTCCCGTCAGGGTGGGTGGTGATCATTGGGGCGCTGTACCTGCTGAAAGTGCCGTCTGTCCTGTGGCATTTGACAGCTATTAAACTGATGAGGCTGAGCAGAAAGATGACTGACACCGACACAATGGCGATCAGCAGATACAGGTTCAAAGCAGAGAAGCTGTCTTCCTTTATGGGCACATGTCTGAACTGAGTCTGGATGTCAGCTGATCTCTCAACCACCACCACCTCAATAGACACAGTAGCTGACAGGGAGGGTTCTCCGTTATCAGACACCAACACCACCAAGGGGTGAGTTTTCAGGTCATTGTCACTCATTCTCCTCTTAGTCCTGATTTCTCCGGTGCTGGTTCCGATGCGGAAGAGGTTGTTTCCTTTGGGCTCAGAGAGGTGATAAGAGAGCAGCGCATTGTATCCAGAGTCTGCGTCTACAGCCCTGATCTTTGCCACAAAGTATCCCGCTTCAGCAGAATAGGGGATGCTCTCACTGTTAACGGAGCCGTGCTCAGAATATGGCGCGAGAATTGTTGGATTATTGTCATTTTCATCCAGGATTAAAACGTTGACGGTCACATTGCTGCTGAGCGGAGGAACACCAGAGTCTGTGGCCTGAACTTTAAACTGAAACGTTTTCAACTCCTCATAGTTAAAAGACTGCAGACTGACTATACTTCCTGTTTCTGAGTTGATGTTCACAACAGAAGTTAGTGGAATAGTTTTCGAAATGCCGTCTAATAATGAATATGTTACCCTTGCGTTTTCTTCTACATCAGGATCAACTGCTGTTATAGTAAAGATAGTAGCTCCCACTGCACTGTTCTCATTCACATATACATTAATCACAGGCTCTGAGAATAATGGGGCGTTGTCATTCACATCAGAAATGTGAACAGGAATAACACTGGTGCTAGAAAGAGGAGGTGTGCCTTCATCAGTGGCTGTGATGGTGACATTATATTGAGAAACGCTTTCTCTGTCAAGGGGTCCATCGACTGTTAATGAATAATAATTTTTGTAGTTTAGCTTGAGATTAAATGGCACCAATCCAAGAATTTTAGCACTAGTAAGACCATTTTTACCCCCATCCTTGTCAGTCACAGTCACCAAAGCGACCACTGTACCTACCGCAGCGTCCTCTTTAACTGGGCTCATAAGAGAGGTTATAATGATTTCAGGTATATTGTCATTAACATCAGTTACTTCCACTAACACTTTACCATGCACGCTTCGAGAGGGCATACCTTTATCTCTTGCCTGTACACGGATATCATATGCTGTATTCTCTTCATAGTCTACTTTCCCCTTTACAGTTATCTCCCCTGTGTCTGGGTTTATTGAGAACAAAGCTTCAGGATTGAAATTTCCTCTCTCAATAAATGAATACACAATCTCACCATTTATCCCTTCATCTAAGTCTGTAGCAGTTACAGTCACTATGGGTGTCTGAAATGGAGCATTTTCAGTGACCTGGGCCTTATACAAAGGTTGACTAAACACTGGAGCATTGTCATTTGTATCCATAACATATACTACTATTTTTAATGTTCCTGACCGGGCAGGTTTTCCTCCGTCCAGAGCAGTTAAAGTAAGGTGAATAACAGACTGTTTCTCTCTGTCTAAAGATTTCTGCAACACCAGCTCAGCAGATTCACTGTGTTGTCCGCCGTTCTGCACGTCCAATGAGAAATACTCATTTGGACTCAGCTTGTAGCTCTTTACCGAGTTACTGCCTGTGTCTGCGTCATTCGCCATAGGGAGCAGATATCTCTCCCCGGTGAAAGAAGATTCAGAGATATTAAAAGTCTTCTCCTTTTCACGAAAAGATGGCGCATTGTCGTTAATATCAATAATCTGTACCTCTATGCGATGCAGATGCATGGGGTGGCTCAGAATGGCTTCTGTATTCAGGGAACATTTTGCCGTATTCGGACAGAGCTCTTCACGATCAATCCTATCGCAAACAAATAGAGCACCGCTTTTTAAATCCACGTCGAAATATTTCCTAGAATTCCCAGATACAACTCGTAGATCCCGTTTTTCCAAATCGTGCACATTAATCTGCAAGTCCTTGGCGAGGTTTCCCACTACCGTTCCTTTGTCAACCTCCTCGGAAACAGAAAAGGAGAGCTGCGCCGTGGACCCGTCACACAGACAAAGCAAAGATATTATTTGTATCCAGATCGTGACTGTTAGTCCTCCACGTCCCATCGCGGCTATAGAATGAAAGAAATAATCATTTTCGAACATGTCCACACTTTAGGTGAACAATAGATGAAGCCCTCGCCGTGCTGTGACCATTTGTGTATTTCCTGACAAAGCACTGGACTCCTGCTTCGTACGGAGAGGAGGAGTCCGGGGGAAAAAGGAGCCACGCAAATATCGTGGTCTCGAGCGACACCAGCCGTTACTTTGGTGCTAATATAAAAATACATGGATATTCTATACTTAAAAAAGTCTGTATTTGTGCAGAAGGTCAAAGCAGTGGGAAAATCTATTTAAGTTGAATATCATACCCAAACTCGTTCACAACACAACGCAGTTTCTGGTGCGTAAGTAAGACTAATCAGGTGTGTGTTACCAGCGCAAAACATATTAAAGAAGCAATGCATAGTCTGTTATTAAGTCAGAAATAATTTAAAGGCACAGCAGCCTTTTTTCATGCACGAGGGGAAAGAAACACTATCCAGGGTTCAGCACCATGGACAGCGCCCCTGCCGGTCAGCAGTACACCACAGCTCTAACTTGATCAATGACTTCTCTGCTCCAAATGTTATATTAAATACTATTATTCAGTTTGGAGGAATATCCCACACAATTTCAACAACATCCAGCATCATACTAGTGAATGGCTTTTCTCAGGACCTGTCAGGTATTGAGGATTTACACTGACATGCCCCAAAGTGCTTCTTTGTATTAAGATGTTTTCACAACCATACATACACACGAAAAGTAAATAAATGTTGAAATTAACCAAAGTTTGATACCTAGCGCGTCTTTCAGTGTGAAATGACGCAGTCATCATTAAGAAATGTACTCCTAGATTGCAAACAACTCACCTTCTCTTTATTAGGTAAAGTCTGAGTCCGCGTAAAAGTGTCTCCTCCGTTAATACTGATCAGCTCCGCATCTACAGGCGGAAACGGTGCGGGGAAAACCACAACGTCACTCTTGAGTGTGTCTGAGCTGAAACACACGTCATACTGCTGAGTAGCTTTGGAGTAAGACCAGCTCCCATCAGGGTGGGTGGTGATCATTGGGGCGCTGTACCTGCTGAAAGTGCCGTCTGTCCTGTGGCATTTGACAGCTATTAAACTGATGAGGCTGAGCAGAAAGATGACTGACACCGACACAATGGCGATCAGCAGATAGAGGTTCAGCGCAGAGAAGCTGTCCTCCTTTATGGGCACATGTCTGAACTGAGTCTGGATGTCAGCTGTGCTCTCGACCACCACCACCTCAATAGACACAGTAGCTGACAGGGAGGGTTCTCCGTTATCAGACACCAACACCACCAAGGGGTGAGTTTTCAGGTCATTGTCACTCATTCTCCTCTTAGTCCTGATTTCTCCGGTGCTGGTTCCGATGCGGAAGAGGTTGTTTCCTTTGGGCTCAGAGAGGTGATAAGAGAGCAGCGCATTGTATCCAGAGTCTGCATCTACAGCCCTGATCTTTGCCACAAAGTATCCCGCTTCAGCAGAATAGGGGATGCTCTCACTGTTAATGGAGCCGTGCTCAGAATATGGCGCGAGAATTGTTGGATTATTGTCATTTTCATCCAGGATTAAAACGTTGACAGTCACGTTGCTGCTAAGCGGAGGAACACCAGAGTCTGTGGCCTGAACTTTAAACTGAAACGTTTTTAACTCCTCATAGTTAAAAGACTGCAGACTGACTATATCTCCAGTCTCTGAGTTGATGTTCACAACTGATGTAATAGGAATACTTTTTGAATCTCCATGTAATGAGTACGTTACCTTGGCGTTTTCATTTATATCAGGATCGACTGCAGTTATCGTATATATACGAGGTCCAACGGGACTGTTTTCTTTAATATAAATATTAATCACGGGTTCAAGGAAACGAGGCGCGTTATCATTGACATCAGAAACCTGGACAGTAATAACGCTGGTGCTGGATAGAGGCGGGGTCCCTTCATCAACAGCCGTAATCGTGACGCTGTAAGAAGAGAATTCTTCTCTATCCAGGGGTCCATCTACAACCAAAGAGTAATAATTTTTATAATTGGAAGTTAGCTTAAAGGGTACAGAGCCAATGAGTTTACAGTGAGTCTGACCGTTTTTTCCTCCATCTTTATCAGTCACCGTCACTAAAGCGACAACGCTCCCTATTTCAGCATCTTCTTTAACCGGGTTCATGAGTGACGTCACCACTATCTCTGGAGCATTGTCGTTAACATCAGCTACCTCCACCAGCAGCTTTCCATTTGCCTTCCGAGGAGAACCCCCGTGGTCTGTTGCTTGAACGTGAATTTCATATGCTGGCTGTGCTTCGTAATCCAAATTACCCTTCACCGTGATCTCCCCAGTTTCTGCATTAATAAAAAACACATCTGCAGGGTTGAAGTTCCCACGCTTGACAAAAGAATAAGTGACCCTCCCGTTGTCTCCTTCGTCTAAATCTGTGGCACTCAGCTGAATCACTAATGATCCAGCTGTCGCATTTTCATTTACCCGTGCTTTGTATAGTGTTTTACTAAATGACGGCGTGTTATCGTTGACATCCAGAACATTTACATGTATGTTTAAAGTTCCGGTTTTAGGAGGCTTTCCTCCATCTACAGCGGTCAACGTTAGTTTAATAGCAGCTTGTCTTTCACGATCTAAAGCTTTCTGCAGCACCAATTCAGCAGATGCACTGTGTTCTCCACCGCTTTGCACATCTAGGGAGAAGCATTCATTTTGACTGAGCCTGTAAGTCTTTACTGAATTGCTCCCTGTGTCTGCATCAAGAGCCAGGGGAAGCAAAAAGTGTTCACCCGTAGGCGATGATTCAGATATGTTGAGTGAAAATGACTTCTCTACGAAGGCAGGTGCGTGGTCATTTACATCAGCAATTACTACTTCAATGCGGTGGAGTACCATAGGATTACTCAGTATAGCCTCGAAGTTGAGCGTGCATTTTACCGTGTTTGGACAAAGCTCCTCACGGTCTATTCGCTCATTAACATAAAGATCCCCCGTTTTAAAATTTACATCAAAATATTTCTTACTGTACCCAGACACGATATTTAGATTCCTCGTTTGCAGGTCTCGAACACTGACATTTAAATCCTTTGCGAGATTCCCCACCACAGTCCCTTTGTCCACCTCCTCGGAAACAGAGTAGGATATCTGAGCCGCAGACCAGTCAGACAAAAACAAGACGAACAGCAAACGGAGTATTCCGTTATTCCTTCCACCGCCCATCACTGCTTTCAAAGAAAATGACGCGATGCAAAATATATACATCCATAAAACGCCAGTGGATCGGCCAGCATTTTTAATCCTTTCTACTCCGGTCCTCGCATTTTCATCGCCACTCGTGCTCCTCTCACAAAGCACTCGCAGTCTGCTGACGTTTCACACGGAAAGGAGGAGACTGAAAACTCCGAGCTCCCACAAACGTGTGGTCATCAGCGACCCCACGCGTTACATTTTGGATATTGAAATAGTTGTAAAACACATTTGTCACACATTGCAACACATGCAATATATTGTGTACGTGAAGGTTTTACATGGACTTCAACTAAAAGTTGCTTTAACTAGTTTTGTAACAGGGTTAAGACAAATAGTCACAGATTACTGAAATAACAGTGATCTATGAGAACAATGTAACACAGAAAAGGTACATCAAACTCTCATGAGTTCAAATGCATCAACAGTATTTTCCATGTGGACAGGAAATAAATTGATTTTCAAGCATAAATAATTTACCAATTCACAACCTATGATGGACAAAAAGACAGATAGCATAAGTCACGGTAGAGTTTATGCATTGAGAGCCGAAGAGGACAAAAAAAAAAGACACCAGTATCTTTTCAGCACCACAGAGACCACCCTACAAACATACCTCCAGGACATGATGCCATTTTCCAACTTGGGCAAACCTGTTATTTCTTTAAATGCACAGTGTGTAAATGTCTTTTGTGTTATATTGAGATATTCTTAACTAGGAATTTCTGAGATTCTGCCAAGTTTGCAAGTCATGTATGTGAAAGCAAGGAAGGAAGAGTTAAAGTCTGCAATCAACTCACCTTTTCTTTGTTAGGTAAAGTCTGAGTTCTGGTAAAAGTGTCTCCTCCATTAATACTGATCAGCTCAGCATCTACAGGCGGAAACGGTGCGGGGAAAACCACTACGTCACTCTTGAGTGTGTCTGAGCTGAAACACACGTCATACTGCTGAGTAGCTTTGGAGTAAGACCAGCTCCCGTCAGGGTGGGTGGTGATCATTGGGGCGCTGTACCTGCTGAAAGTGCCGTCTGTCCTGTGGCATTTGACAGCTATTAAACTGATGAGGCTGAGCAGAAAGATGACTGACACCGACACAATGGCGATCAGCAGATACAGGTTCAAAGCAGAGAAGCTGTCCTCCTTTATGGGCACATGTCTGAACTGAGTCTGGATGTCAGCTGTGCTCTCGACCACCACCACCTCAATAGACACAGTAGCTGACAGGGAGGGTTCTCCGTTATCAGACACCAACACCACCAAGGGGTGAGTTTTCAGGTCATTGTCACTCATTCTCCTCTTAGTCCTGATTTCTCCGGTGCTGGTTCCGATGCGGAAGAGGTTGTTTCCTTTGGGCTCAGAGAGGTGATAAGAGAGCAGCGCATTGTATCCAGAGTCTGCGTCTACAGCCCTGATCTTTGCCACAAAGTATCCCGCTTCAGCAGAATAGGGGATGCTCTCACTGTTAACGGAGCCGTGCTCAGAATATGGCGCGAGAATTGTTGGATTATTGTCATTTTCATCCAGGATTAAAACGTTGACAGTCACGTTGCTGCTGAGCGGAGGAACACCAGAGTCTGTGGCCTGAACTTTAAACTGAAACGTTTTTAACTCCTCGTAGTTAAAAGACTGCAGGCTGACTATATCTCCAGTTTCTGAGTTGATGTTTACAATTGATGATATTGGAGTACTTTTTGGATTAGCATCTAACAATTTGTAAGTCAGTTTTGCATTACTGTCCAAATCAGGATCAAAGGCATTTATTGTATGAATAACAGAGCCAACAGGACTGTTCTCTTTAACATAAACATTGATCACAGGCTCCATGAAGCGAGGTGCATTATCATTGACATCAGAAACATGAACAGTAATGACCCTGATACTGGACAGAGGTGGACTTCCCTCATCTGTGGCTGTAATAGTGACATTGTAAAGAGAAGTGTTTTCTCTGTCCAGTGGTCCATCTACGACTAATGAATAGTCATTTTTGTAGTTGGACTTGAGTTTAAAGGGAACAGACCCCACTACCTTACAGTTAGTTACACCATTGTTCCCTCCATCTTTATCACTGACTGTTACCAAAGCAACTATTGTCCCCAGTTCTGCGTCTTCTTTTACGGGGGTCATGAGTGACGTCACAGATATTTCCGGGGCATTGTCATTCACATCAATTATCTCTATCAGCACCTTAGCTTGTGCAATACGAGGGGAGGTGCCTTGATCCCTTGCTTGAACTCTGACCTCATAAGCAGGCGTCTCTTCATAATCTAATGTTCCCTTCACGGTGATTTCGCCTGTTTCTGAATCTAGATCAAAAATATTTGACTGATCAATATTTCCTCGTTTGATCAGTGAATACAGGATCTTACTGTTCATGCCTTCGTCCAAATCTGTTGCATTTAACTTTATCACCACTGTTCCGTGTGCAGCATTTTCAGGTACACGTGCTTTATACAGCGATTTGCTAAAAGTGGGTATGTTATCATTGGCGTCTATGACATAAACATGTATGCGTAATGAACCCGATCTCGGAGGTTTACCTCCATCTACAGCGGTCAGGAGAAGTGTGATCACTGACTGTTTCTCTCTGTCTAAAGCTTTCTGCAGCACGAGCTCAGCAGACACACCGTGTTCTCCACCGCTCTGCACATCAAGCGAGAAATGTTCATTCTGGCTCAGCTTGTACGTCTTCACCGAATTACTGCCTATGTCTGCATCTTCCGCTATTGGGAAGAAATATCGTTCTCCAGTTAAAGATGATTCAGAAATATTCAGAGAATACGTGTTTTCAATAAAAGCAGGCGAATTATCGTTTATATCTAAAACATGAACCTCTATGCGGTGTGCAGTCATTGGGTTGTTTAAAACGGCTTGAATTTTTAACGAGCATTTCACCACATTCGGACAAAGCTCCTCTCTGTCTATCCTCTCATCAACAAAGATGTTCCCGGTGCGCAAATTCACGTCAAAATATTTCTTACTGTAACTGGAAACAATACGTAGATCCCTGGTCTCCAGTTCCTGTACATTGAGGTTTAAATCCTTTGCAATATTCCCCACTACGGAGCCTTTGTTCACCTCCTCGGAAATCGAGTAGGATAACTGCGAAGCAGACCCGTCACAGAGACAAAGGAACACAACAATGTGAATCCAGACGTATTCCTTTTGTCCTCGGATATACATTGTTGATGCAACAACTGAACCCCGTCGATCATTTATCCTCAGTCCAGATATTTCCGTACAAAGAAATGTAATAGTGTGGAAGCTCCTGCCCTTCTCGTCACAGCGCCTTCCGCGGGTGTACTGATGGCCGATGACGATTTCATTTTTTCCCATCCAGGGAGGAGTTTTGGATAGGCTATATACACACATTCATGTCTACGGTCTCCAGCGACATCATGTGGTGAATGAGCGGTAAGCAAATAAAATCCAGTGTATGACAAAGTCATATAATGTCAACATCATGAATTACATCAGTGATCGGGATTAAACGTGTGTTTTTACATCCGGAGTGTGGCAACCCTACAACTGAATATTTAGATGGCTAATCAAGCTATTTTATAGAGTACAAATAATTCAATATGTCCAGAAAGAAAATTAGTATTTCATTTCAGAGTGTAGCCATATGAATTTCAATCACTGCAGGAAGCTACAGAGACTACACACTGCCAACACAAAGACAAGCACCATGGACAGCGCCCTTTCACTACATTCAATGAAAGGAGGCATAACAAACCTATCAGATCACATCAGAATGACACCAGTATCCCATGTTGTAAACTCAGCACCACGTCAACTGATGTTTCATTTCAGATAAAAACAACTTAAATCAATTTATTATACAATAAAATGCGTTCAACAAGCATAAGTGTAGCGGGGTTTGAAGTTGAAGGCATACAAACCTACTTCGGCACTACGGACAGCTTATTTCAATACTAGCAATAACTCAATAAACTATATCAATGTTCCCACTGTTACAGACGACCTTTGTACCTAAAGAAAATGTTGAATCTTGGCATTTCAGTATAGACCATTTAACATACAGTATGTGACACACATTCTTAAAGTTTTCTTGTGGCTAAGCAACCGATTTTCACTATGTCCCAGCCTTCAAGTGCAGCCAGAGTGTTGTAAAAGATGTATTAGTTTCTGTTTCAACAAGCATGATAAATTAGGAGTCAGTGACAGATGTTTGTTTATCATGCTTGACTGATGTTCTACACTATGCACCTTCTTATTTTTCAAAATATTGCAAATCTTGATATTCAAAAACAGCCAGGAAATGGCATCATTTTTTATGACAGTGCTGCCAACTTTTACAAGCACTCAAAACAAATGGCCTACCTTTTCTTTGTTGGGTAAAGTCTGAGTTCTGGTAAAAGTGTCTCCTCCATTGATACTGATCAGCTCAGCATCTACAGGCGGAAACGGTGTGGGGAAAACCACTACGTCACTCTTGAGTGTGTCTGAGCTGAAACACACGTCATACTGCTGAGTAGCTTTGGAGTAAGACCAGCTCCCGTCAGGGTGGGTGGTGATCATTGGGGCGCTGTACCTGCTGAAAGTGCCGTCTGTCCTGTGGCATTTGACAGCTATTAAACTGATGAGGCTGAGCAGAAAGATGACTGACACCGCCACAATGGCGATCAACAGATACAGGTTCAGCGCAGAGAAGCTGTCCTCCTTCATGGGCACATGTCTGAACTGAGTCTGGATGTCAGCTGTGCTCTCAACCACCACCACCTCAATAGACACAGTAGCTGACAGGGAGGGTTCTCCGTTATCAGACACCAACACCACCAAGGGGTGAGTTTTCAGGTCATTGTCACTCATTCTCCTCTTCGTCCTGATTTCTCCGGTGCTGGTTCCGATGCGGAAGAGGTTGTTTCCTTTGGGCTCAGAGAGGTGATAAGAGAGCAGCGCATTGTATCCAGAGTCTGCGTCTACAGCCCTGATCTTTGCCACAAAGTATCCCGCTTCAGCAGAATAGGGGATGCTCTCACTGTTAACGGAGCCGTGCTCAGAATATGGCGCGAGAATTGTTGGATTATTGTCATTTTCATCCAGGATTAAAACGTTGACGGTCACGTTCCTGCTGAGCGGAGGAACACCAGAGTCTGTGGCCTGAACTTTAAACTGAAACGTTTTTAACTCCTCGTAGTTAAAAGACTGCAGGCTGACTATATCTCCAGTCTCTGAGTTGATGTTTAAAATGGATGACACCGGAATATTTTTTGGATTAGCATCTAACAATTTGTAAGTCAGTTTTGCATTACTGTCCAAATCAGGATCAAAGGCATTTATTGTATGGATAACAGAGCCAACAGGACTGTTCTCTTTAACATAAACATTGATCACAGGCTCCATGAAGCGAGGTGCATTATCATTGACATCAGAAACATGAACAGTAATGACCCTGATACTGGACAGAGGTGGACTTCCCTCATCTGTGGCTGTAATAGTGACATTGTAAAGAGAAGTGTTTTCTCTGTCCAGTGGTCCATCTACGACTAATGAATAGTCATTTTTGTAGTTGGACTTGAGTTTAAAGGGAACAGACCCCACTACCTTACAGTTAGTTACACCATTGTTCCCTCCATCTTTATCACTGACTGTAACCAAAGCAACTATTGTCCCCAGTTCTGCGTCTTCTTTTACTGGGGTCATGAGTGACGTCACAGATATTTCTGGGGTATTATCATTCACATCAATTATCTCTATTAGCAGTTTAGCATGTGCACTACGAGGGGAGATTCCTTGGTCCTTTGCCTGAACTCTGACCTCATAAGCAGGCGTCTCTTCATAATCTAATGTTCCCTTTACAGTGATTTCACCTGTTTCTGAATTAAGATCGAACATATGTGATGGATCGATATTTCCACTTTTGATCAGTGAATACAGGATCTTACTGTTCATGCCTTCGTCCAAATCTGTTGCATTTAACTTTATCACCACTGTTCCGTGTGCAGCGTTTTCACGCACACGCGCCTTATAGAGCGATTTGCTAAAAGTGGGTATGTTATCATTGACATCTAAAACATTTACATTTATTTGTAATGACCCCGATCTCGGTGGTTTACCTCCATCTACAGCGGTCAGGAGAAGTGTGATCACTGACTGTTTCTCCCTGTCTAAAGCTTTCTGCAGCACTAGCTCAGCCGACACACCGTGTTCTCCACCGCTCTGCACATCAAGCGAGAAATGTTCATTTTGACTCAGCTTGTAAGTCCTCACGGAGTTACTGCCTATGTCTGCGTCTACTGCTATGGGGAGGAAATATCGTTCGCCAGTTAAAGATGATTCAGAAATATTCAGAGAATACGTGTTTTCAATAAAAGCAGGCGAATTATCGTTTATATCTAAAACATGAACCTCTATGCGGTGTGCAGTCATTGGGTTGTTTAAAACGGCTTGAATTTTTAACGAGCATTTCACCACATTCGGACAAAGCTCCTCTCTGTCTATTCTCTCATCAACAAAGATGTTCCCGGTGCGCAAATTCACGTCAAAATATTTCTTACTGTAACTGGAAACAATACGTAGATCCCTGGTCTCCAGTTCCTGTACATTGAGGTTTAAATCCTTTGCAATATTCCCCACTACGGAGCCTTTGTTCACCTCCTCGGAAATCGAGTAGGATAACTGCGAAGCAGACCCGTTACAGAGACAAAGGAACACAACAATGTGAATCCAGACGTATTCCTTTTGTCCTCGGATATACATTGTTGATGCAACAACTGAACCCCGTCGATCATTTATCCTCAGTCCAGATATTTCCTTACAAAGAAATGTAATAGTGTGGAAGCTCCTGCCCTTCTCCTCACAGCGCCTTCCGCGGGTGTACTGATGGCCGATGACGATTTCATTTTTTTTCCCATGCAGGGAGGAGTTTTGGATAGGCTATACACACACATTCATGTCTACGGTCTCCAGCGACATCATGTGGTGAATGAGCGGTAAGCAAATAAAATCCAGTGTATGACAAAGTCATATAACGTCAACATTATGAATTACATCAATGATCGGGATTAAACGTGTGTTTTTTACATCCGGAGTGTGGTAACACTACAACTGAATATTTCGGTGGCTCATCAAGCTATTATATGAAATACAAAGAATATAATATATCCAGAAAGAAAATATCTCGGAGTTTAATTTCAGAGTGTAGCCATACTCCAGCTGTCCCATATTTATATTGTATCACAATTTATTGAGAAAAAAAAATATTTCTTTTACTGCAAGAACAGAAACTTCTTATTGACAACACAAAGACAAGCACCACGGACAGCGCCTTTTAACTTTATTCCATACTAAGAGGCATTGCAAATGTCAGATCACAGCAAACTGATACCAGCTGTAAACATCAGATGTTGCAGACTGAGGACCATGTCGACTGCTGTTTCAGTCCAGCTGAGGACCAACTAAGATCACTTTTCACTGAAATGTGCTCAAAAAAGTAACAGGGTTTGGAGCTGCATGACACACAAACATAATTCAGCACCTTGGACAACTGTATTTAAAAACAAGCAATAGACTAATTGGATCCTCCCACTGTAACACACAAGGATATTAAATCACAGGCCAGTTCAGGTAGAGGACATGTGACACAAAGTCTGAAAGTGCTGTAAGTTATATTGATTTGTAACATATCCTAGCCATCAAGTGCAATCGGAGAATAGTCAAAGGTTATAGTAGTTTCTGTTTTAACAAGCGTGATGAACTAGGAGACAGTCCTATTTGTGGTGCCTGAATGATGTTACACAGTATGTTCGTTGTTATTTATCAGAGGCAAACCAGGAAATGACATATTGTTATGACAGCATTGCCAAGTTTTGCAAGCAGTCAGCGCAAATGGCCTACCTTTTCTTTGTTGGGTAAAGTCTGAGTCCGCGTAAAAGTGTCTCCTCCATTAATACTGATCAGCTCAGCATCTACAGGTGGAAACGGTGCGGGGAAAACCACTACGTCACTCTTGAGTGTGTCTGAGCTGAAACACACGTCATACTGCTGAGTAGCTTTGGAGTAAGACCAGCTACCGTCAGGGTGGGTGGTGATCATTGGGGCGCTGTACCTGCTGAAAGTGCCGTCTGTCCTGTGGCATTTGACAGCTATTAAACTGATGAGGCTGAGCAGAAAGATGACTGACACCGACACAATGGCGATCAGCAGATACAGGTTCAGCGCAGAGAAGCTGTCCTCCTTTATGGGCACATGTCTGAACTGAGTCTGGATGTCAGCTGTGCTCTCGACCACCACCACCTCAATAGACACAGTAGCTGACAGGGAGGGTTCTCCGTTATCAGACACCAACACCACCAAGGGGTGAGTTTTCAGGTCATTGTCACTCATTCTCCTCTTAGTCCTGATTTCTCCGGTGCTGGTTCCGATGCGGAAGAGGTTGTTTCCTTTGGGCTCAGAGAGGTGATAAGAGAGCAGCGCATTGTATCCAGAGTCTGCGTCTACAGCCCTGATCTTTGCCACAAAGTATCCCGCTTCAGCAGAATATGGGATGCTCTCACTGTTAACGGAGCCATGCTCAGAATATGGCGCGAGAATTGTTGGATTATTGTCATTTTCATCCAGGATTAAAACGTTGACAGTCACGTTGCTGCTGAGCAGAGGAACACCAGAGTCTGTGGCCTGAACTTTAAACTGAAACGTTTTCAACTCCTCATAGTTAAAAGACTGCAGGGTGACTATATCTCCAGTCTCTGAGTTGATGTTTAAAATTGAAGAAATAGGAATATTTTTTGGATTAGCATCTAACAATTTGTAAGTCAGTTTTGCATTACTGTCCAAATCAGGATCAAAGGCATTTATTGTATGGATAACCGAGCCAACAGGACTGTTCTCTTTAACATAAACATTGATCACAGGCTCCATGAAGCGAGGTGCATTATCATTGACATCAGAAACATGAACAGTAATGACCCTGATACTGGAAAGAGGTGGACTTCCCTCATCTGTGGCTGTAATAGTGACATTGTAAAGAGAAGTGTTTTCTCTGTCCAGTGGTCCATCTACGACTAATGAATAGTCATTTTTGTAGTTGGACTTGAGTTTAAAGGGAACAGACCCCACTACCTTACAGTTAGTTACACCATTGTTCCCTCCATCTTTATCACTGACTGTAACCAAAGCAACTATTGTCCCCAGTTCTGCGTCTTCTTTTACTGGGGCCATGAATGACGTCACAGATATTTCTGGGGTATTATCATTCACATCAATTATCTCTATCAGCAGTTTTGCATGTGCACTACGAGGAGAAAAGCCTTGGTCCCTTGCTTGAACTCTGACCTCATAAGCAGGCGTCTCTTCATAATCTAATGTTCCCTTCACAGTGATTTCACCTGTTTCTGAATTTAGATTAAAAAAATCTGACGGATCAATATTTCCTCTTTTGATCAATGAATACAGGATCTTACTGTTCATGCCCTCGTCCAAATCGGTTGCATTTAACTGAATTACTACTGTTCCGGGTGCAGCATTTTCAGGTACACGCGCCTTATAAAGAGATTTGCTAAAAGTGGGTATGTTATCATTGACATCTAATATATAAACATTTATTTGTAACGACCCCGATCGAGGCGGTTTACCTCCATCTACAGCGGTCAGGAGAAGTGTGATCACCGCCTGTTTCTCTCTGTCTAAAGCTTTCTGCAGCACGAGCTCAGCAGACACACCGTGTTCTCCACCGCTCTGCACATCAAGAGTGAAATGTTCATTCTGGCTCAGCTTGTACGTCTTCACGGAGTTGCTGCCTATGTCTGCGTCTACTGCTATGGGGAGAAGATATCGTTCGCCAGTTAAAGATGATTCAGAAATATTCAGAGAATACGTGTTTTCAATAAAAGCAGGCGAATTATCGTTTATATCTAAAACATGAACCTCTATGCGGTGTGCAGTCATTGGGTTGTTTAAAACGGCTTGAATTTTTAACGAGCATTTCACCACATTCGGACAAAGCTCCTCTCTGTCTATCCTCTCATCAACAAAGATGTTCCCGGTGCGCAAATTCACGTCAAAATATTTCTTACTGTAACTGGAAACAATACGTAGATCCCTGGTCTCCAGTTCCTGTACATTGAGGTTTAAATCCTTTGCAATATTCCCCACTACGGAGCCTTTGTTCACCTCCTCGGAAATCGAGTAGGATAACTGCGAAGCAGACCCGTCACAGAGACAAAGGAACACAACAATGTGAATCCAGACGTATTCCTTTTGTCCTCGGATATACATTGTTGATGCAACAACTGAACCCCGTCGATCATTTATCCTCAGTCCAGATATTTCCGTACAAAGAAATGTAATAGTGTGGAAGCTCCTGCCCTTCTCGTCACAGCGCCTTCCGCGGGTGTACTGATGGCCGATGACGATTTCATTTTTTCCCATCCAGGGAGGAGTTTTGGATAGGCTATATACACACATTCATGTCTACGGTCTCCAGCGACATCATGTGGTGAATGAGCGGTAAGCAAATAAAATCCAGTGTATGACAAAGTCATATAATGTCAACATTATGAATTACATCAGTGATCGGGATTAAACGTGTGTTTTTTACATCCGGAGTGTGGCAACCCTACAACTGAATATTTAGATGGCTAATCAAGCTATTTTATAGAGTACAAATAATTCAATATGTCCAGAAAGAAAATTAGTATTTCATTTCAGAGTGTAGCCATATGACTTTCAATCACTGCAGGAAGCTACAGAGACTACACACTGCCAACACATAGACAAGCACCATGGACAGCACCCTTTCACTACATTCAATGAAAGGAGGCATAACAAACCTATCAGATCACATCAGAATGACACCAGTATCCCATGTTGTAAACTCAGCACCACGTCAACTGATGTTTCATTTCAGATAAAAACAACTTAAATCAATTTATTATACAATAAAATGCATTCAACAAGCATAAGTGTAGCGGGGTTTGAAGTTGAAGGCGCACAAACCTACTTGGGCACTACGGAGAGCTTATTTCAATACTAGCAATAACTCAATAAACTATATCAGTGTTCCCACTGTTACAGACGACCTTTGTACCTAAAGAAAATGTTGAATCTTGGTATTTCAGCATAGACCATTTAACACACAGTACATGTGACACACATTCTAAAAGTTTTCTTGTGGCTAAGCAACCGATTTTCACTATGTCCCAGCCTTCAAGTGCAGCCAGAGTGTTGTAAAAGATGTATTAGTTTCTGTTTGAACAAGCATGATAGATTAGGAGTCAGTGACAGATGTTTGTTTATGATGCTTGACGGACGTTTTACACTATCACCTTCTTATTTTTCAATATATTGCAAATCTTGATATTCAAAAACAGCCAGGAAATGGCATCATTTTTTATGACAGTGTTGCCAACTTTTACAAGCACTCAAAACAAATGGCCTACCTTTTCTTTGTTGGGTAAAGTCTGAGTTCTGGTAAAAGTGTCTCCTCCATTAATACTGATCAGCTCAGCATCTACAGGCGGATATGGTGCGGGGAAAACCACTACGTCACTCTTGAGTGTGTCTGAGCTGAAACACACGTCATACTGCTGAGTAGCTTTGGAGTAAGACCAGCTCCCGTCAGGGTGGGTGGTGATCATTGGGGCGCTGTACCTGCTGAAAGTGCCGTCTGTCCTGTGGCATTTGACAGCTATTAAACTGATGAGGCTGAGCAGAAAGATGACTGACACCGACACAATGGCGATCAGCAGATAGAGGTTCAGCGCAGAGAAGCTGTCCTCCTTCATGGGCACATGTCTGAACTGAGTCTGGATGTCAGCTGTGCTCTCAACCACCACCACCTCAATAGACACAGTAGCTGACAGGGAGGGTTCTCCGTTATCAGACACCAACACCACCAAGGGGTGAGTTTTCAGGTCATTGTCACTCATTCTCCTCTTAGTCCTGATTTCTCCGGTGCTGGTTCCGATGCGGAAGAGGTTGTTTCCTTTGGGCTCAGAGAGGTGATAAGAGAGCAGCGCATTGTATCCAGAGTCTGCGTCTACAGCCCTGATCTTTGCCACAAAGTATCCCGCTTCAGCAGAATAGGGGATGCTCTCACTGTTAACGGAGCCGTGCTCAGAATATGGCGCGAGAATTGTTGGATTATTGTCATTTTCATCCAGGATTAAAACGTTGACAGTCACGTTGCTGCTGAGCGGAGGAACACCAGAGTCTGTGGCCTGAACTTTAAACTGAAACGTTTTTAACTCCTCATAGTTAAAAGACTGCAGACTGACTATATCTCCAGTCTCTGAGTTGATGTTCACAACTGATGACACCGGAATATTTTTTGGATTAGCATCTAACAGTTTGTAAGTCAGTTTTGCATTACTGTCCAAATCAGGATCAAAGGCATTTATTGTATGGATAACCGAGCCAACAGGACTGTTCTCTTTAACATAAACATTGATCACAGGCTCCATGAAGCGAGGTGCATTATCATTGACATCAGAAACATGAACAGTAATGACCCTGATACTGGACAGAGGTGGACTTCCCTCATCTGTGGCTGTAATAGTGATATTGTAAAGAGAAGTGTTTTCTCTGTCCAGTGGTCCATCTACGACTAATGAATAGTCATTTTTGTAGTTGGACTTGAGTTTAAAGGGAACAGACCCCACTACCTTACAGTTAGTTACACCATTGTTCCCTCCATCTTTATCACTGACTGTAACCAAAGCAACTATTGTCCCCAGTTCTGCGTCTTCTTTTACTGGGGTCATGAGTGACGTCACAGATATTTCTGGGGCATTGTCATTCACATCAATTATTTCTATTAGTAGTTTTGCAAGTGCACTACGAGGAGAAAAGCCTTGATCCTTTGCTTGAACTCTGACCTCATAAGCAGGTGTCTCTTCATAATCTAATGTTCCCTTCACAGTGATTTCTCCTGTTTCTGAATCTAGATCAAAAATATCTGACGGATCAATATTTCCTCGTTTGATCAATGAATACAGGATCTTACTGTTCATGCCCTCGTCTAGATCAGTTGCATTTAACTTAATAACGAGTGTTCCGGGAGTCGCATTTTCTTTAACATGCGCCTTATAAAGGGATTTACTAAACGTTGGTGTATTGTCATTAACATCTATAACATTGACTGTTAATTGTAACGTTCCTGATCTCGGAGGTTTTCCTCCATCTACAGCGGTCAGGAGGAGTTTGATTACTGGCTGTTTCTCTCTGTCTAAAGCTTTCTGCAGCACCAACTCAGCAGACACACCGTGTTCTCCACCGCTCTGCACATCAAGAGCGAAATATTCATTCTGGCTCAGCTTGTAGCTCTTTACCGAGTTGCTGCCTATGTCTGCGTCTAGTGCTACTGGGAGAAAATATCGCTCTCCCGTTGACACTAATTCTGAGATATTAAGTAAATGCGATTGTTCAATGAACACAGGCGAGTTATCATTTACATCGACAACATTTATTTCAATACGATGTGCAGTCATTGGATTGTTTAATACAGCCTGTAATTTCAAGGAGCATTTTACCGTGTTAGGACAAAACTCCTCTCTGTCTATTCTGTCGTCAACAAAGAGGTTCCCGGTCCGCAAATTCACATCAAAATATTTCTTACTGTAACCCGATACAATTTGGAGGTCTCTATTCTCCAGATCTTGGACATTGAGGTTTAAGTCCTTTGCGATATTCCCCACCACGGTGCCTTTGTTCACCTCCTCGGAGATGGAGTAAGATAACTGAGAGACAGACCAGTCGCAAAGACAAAGCAGCGTAACAACATGAATCCAGGCGTGTTCCTTTTGTCGTCGCACATACATCCTGGGTGCAATAAAAGAGCTGATCCGAGTCGATCATTAATCCACAGTATAGGTAATTCCTTCAAAAGCAACTCGCTCTGTGAAAGCTCCAGCCTTTCTCGCTACAACACCATCGAGTGCCTGGGAGGTTATAATGGCTGATGACGATTTCATTTTTACCATCCATGGAGGTGGAGTTTCAGATAAACAGAAACATTCAGATCTATGGTCTCCAGCGACATCTTGTGGTGAATCTTGGGTAATTTTAACATGTACTTTGTCAGATAATTTCCAATTTAGTTTCCACAAATACTTTTCGCAGGGCTGCAAATGCAGTCTAACCTCGAATGACGATTGGCCTCAAAATGTTAACAAATGGTTAAAAGTCAACCACATATACACGTATTAATACCAGTGTTTAGCATTTAAACATATAGTTGAATATTCAGAGTGTAACAGCAAATTATTTATTGACAATTCCAAAGCCAGACAAGCCACCTCAAACTTAAAAAAAAATAACAACAATGAATCCAGGAAATCACAGATTAAAATACTCATGGTGTTTAAATACAGCATGAAGTTCTTTCAGTAAACAATGCTACTACTGATAATAATTATACATTAAAGCTGCTTCCTTCCAAGTAAGGCGATGCAGAAACCATATTTTAGGGACTGACTTCAGCACCACGGAGAGCGCCATTTCATGTGAGAACATGTTGGAAGAGCTATTTTCTCCTCAGTGTTACAACTGTATTTCAGGGCAGATTGATGGTGACACCAAAGATCGTTACGTTCAGCACAATGAGAGGCTGTCTCAGTGCGAGTAACGACCTACTGACGTCACTTTGCTCTAATGTTAAGATTTTCCCCGAGGATATAGAGGAGCAAGCTCAGGGTTTAGTGGTGTTGAAGCCCGAGGGTCCAGAAACTTAATTCAGCACCATGGTCAGCGCCGTTGTCACTTCAGCGTCACTAAATGAGATATTTTTAGAAAAGCTTTTCAAACGACTCTCTTAACTTCGCCACACCACCAGCTAAAACTCATAAGACCAACCTGGTCATTTGGACATTTCTAAGACTAAGATGTTATGGAAAATAGTAGCCTAAATTATATATTTTTTGTGTGGATCTAGGGAAATGCCTAGGTTAAAAATGAGAGCAAACAAAATGGAACAAATACAGACAGTACTACGAGTTCAGCTGCTACTTTC
The DNA here is from genome assembly GCF_041903045.1 of Epinephelus lanceolatus. Taxonomy (NCBI): domain Eukaryota; kingdom Metazoa; phylum Chordata; class Actinopteri; order Perciformes; family Serranidae; genus Epinephelus; species Epinephelus lanceolatus. The sequence goes on along the minus strand of NC_135740.1, from coordinate 23,920,650 downwards.
AGCTGTAGTACAGTAAGTTGATCTACATTAATGCTTGAAATTTCCATGAAATAGAGCAGCATTGACTTCTGTTCATCCAGGCTTGCATAAAATGGTAGGCCTAAATCAAAGTGCATGGTGGAACTCATAAAAAGTCAAATAGTATAATTACATTTCAATTAATGTGATTTTAAACCCCAAACAATTACTGAAGCATCGACTGCAATGTATAGCCTACCTTTTCTTTGTTGGGTAAAGTCTGGGTTCTGGTAAAAGTGTCTCCTCCATTAATACTGATCAGCTCAGCATCAACAGGCGGAAACGGTGCGGGGAAAACCACTACGTCACTCTTGAGTGTGTCTGAGCTGAAACACACGTCATACTGCTGAGTAGCTTTGGAGTAAGACCAGCTCCCGTCAGGGTGGGTGGTGATCATTGGGGCGCTGTACCTGCTGAAAGTGCCGTCTGTCCTGTGGCATTTGACAGCTATTAAACTGATGAGGCTGAGCAGAAAAATGACTGACACTGACACAATGGCGATCAGCAGATAGAGGTTCAGCGCAGAGAAGCTGTCCTCCTTTATGGGCACATGTCTGAACTGAGTCTGGATGTCAGCTGTGCTCTCAACCACCACCACCTCAATAGACACAGTAGCTGACAGGGAGGGTTCTCCGTTATCAGACACCAACACCACCAAGGGGTGAGTTTTCAGGTCATTGTCACTCATTCTCCTCTTAGTCCTGATTTCTCCGGTGCTGGTTCCGATGCGGAAGAGGTTGTTTCCTTTGGGCTCAGAGAGGTGATAAGAGAGCAGCGCATTGTATCCAGAGTCTGCGTCTACAGCCCTGATCTTTGCCACAAAGTATCCCGCTTCAGCAGAATAGGGGATGCTCTCACTGTTAACGGAGCCGTGCTCAGAATATGGCGCGAGAATTGTTGGATTATTGTCATTTTCATCCAGGATTAAAACGTTGACAGTCACATTGCTGCTGAGCGGAGGAACACCAGAGTCTGTGGCCTGAACTTTAAACTGAAACGTTTTCAACTCCTCATAGTTAAAAGACTGCAGGCTGACTATATCTCCAGTCTCTGAGTTGATGTTTAAAATGGATGACACCGGAATATTTTTTGGATTAGCATCTAACAATTTGTAAGTCAGTTTTGCATTACTGTCCAAATCAGGATCAAAGGCATTTATTGTATGGATAACAGAGCCAACAGGACTGTTCTCTTTAACATAAACATTGATCACAGGCTCCATGAAGCGAGGTGCATTATCATTGACATCAGAAACATGAACAGTAATGACCCTGATACTGGACAGAGGTGGACTTCCCTCATCTGTGGCTGTAATAGTGACATTGTAAAGAGAAGTGTTTTCTCTGTCCAGTGGTCCATCTACGACTAATGAATAGTCATTTTTGTAGTTGGACTTGAGTTTAAAGGGAACAGACCCAACTACCTTACAGTTAGTTACACCATTGTTCCCTCCATCTTTATCACTGACTGTAACCAAAGCAACTATTGTCCCCAGTTCTGCGTCTTCTTTAACTGGGGTCATGAGTGACGTCACAGATATTTCTGGGGCATTGTCATTCACATCAATTATCTCTGTCAGCAGTTTTGCATATGCACTACGAGGGGAAATACCCTGATCCATTGCTTGAACTCTGACCTCATAAGCAGGCGTCTCTTCATAGTCTAATGTTCCCTTCACAGTGATTTCTCCTGTTTCTGAATTAAGATCAAACATATTTGATGGATTCGCATTTCCTCTTTTGATAAAAGAATACAGGATCTTACTGTTCATGCCTTCGTCTAAATCGGTTGCATTTAACTTAATAACGAGTGTTCCGGGGGTGGCATTTTCATTGACACGCGCCTTGTAAAGAGATTTACTAAACACTGGTGTATTGTCATTAACATCTATAACATTCACAGTTAACTGCAATGTACCCGATCTCGGAGGTTTTCCTCCATCCACAGCTGTCAGGAGGAGTTTGATTACTGGCTGTTTCTCTCTGTCTAAAGCTTTCTGCAGCACCAACTCAGCAGACACACCGTGTTCTCCACCGCTCTGCACATCAAGAGCGAAATATTCATTCTGGCTCAGCTTGTAGCTCTTTACCGAGTTGCTGCCTATGTCTGCATCTTCCGCTATTGGCAGAAAATATCGCTCTCCCGGTGACACTGATTCTGAGATATTAAATAAATGCGAGTGTTCAGTGAAAACAGGCGAGTTATCATTTATATCTACAACATTAACTTCAATACGATGTGCAGTCATTGGATTGTTTAAAACGGCCTGTAATTTCAAGGAGCATTTTACCGTGTTAGGACAAAACTCCTCTCTGTCTATTCTGTCGTCAACAAAGAGGTTCCCGGCCCGCAAATTCACATCAAAATATTTCTTACTGTAACCCGATACAATTTGGAGGTCTCTGTTCTCTAGATCTTGGACATTGATGTTCAAATCCTTTGCGATATTCCCCACCACGGTGCCTTTGTTCACCTCCTCGGAGATGGAGTAAGATAACTGAGAGACAGACCAGTCGCAAAGACAAAGCAGCGTAACAATGTGAATCCAGGCGTGTTCCTTTTGTCGTCGCACATACATCCTGGGTGCAATAAAAGAGCTGATCCGAGTCGATCATTAATCCACAGTATAGGTAATTCCTTCAAAAGCAAATCGCTCTGTGAAAGCTCCAGCCTTTCTCGCTACAACACCATCGAGTGCCTGGGAGGTTATAATGGCTGATGACGATTTCATTTTTACCATCCATGGAGGAGGAGTTCTAGATAAACAGAAACATTCAGATCTATGGTCTCCAGTGACATCTTGTGGTGAATCTTAGGTAATTTTGACTTGTACTTTGTCAGATAATTTCCAATAGTTTTCCACAAACATTTTTCGCAGGGCTACAAATGCAATAACCTCGCATGATGATTGGCCTCAAACCGTGAACAACCCACATATACACGTATTAATACCAGTGTTTAGCATTTGAGCACAAAGCTGAATATTCAGAGTGTACCAGCCAAGTATTTATTGACATTTTCAAAGCCAGACAAGTCACCTCAAACTTAAAAAAACAATCAATAAATTTAAGAAATCAAAGATTAAAACAATTTCTCACGGAGTTGAAATACAACATGAAGTTATTTTTTAAAGAAATGCTAATAATAACAGTAACAATGACACATTAAATGCGCTTCTTTTTTAATTAAGACGACGCAGAAAACCTATTTTACGAGACTGACGTCAGTGGCACGGAGAGCGCCATTTCATAAAATGTTGAATTCTGAGGAGCTATTTTACCTCAATGTTACAATTTTATTTCAGGGCACACTGACAGTGACACCAAAGATCGTTACGTTCAGCACAATGAGAGGCTTCTTCAGTACAAGTAACAACCTACTGACGTCACATTGCCCAAAAGTTAAGACTTTTCCCGAAGGCATAGAGGACCAGGCTCAAGGTTTAGGGATATGAAAGCCCGAGGTTGCGGGAACTTAATTCAGTACCATGGTCAGCGCCGTCTGAAGTCAGACAGAAGTGTCATCATTTCAGTCTCCCTGAGTATGTTCCGAGAGGATTTTCAAACGACTCTCTTCACTTCTACACATCGCCCAATAAGATGCGAAGGAATAACTTGGCTATTTGAATATTGCTGAGACGCAGATGTTTTGAAAAATGGTAGCCTTAATTACATATTTTGGTGCGTGTTACTAGGGAAATTCATAGGTTAAAGACGAGAGCAAACAAAATTCTGAAAGAACTACGAGTTCAGCTGCTACTTTTGGCTGTAGTAAAGTAATTTGATCTCCATTAACGCTGGTAATTAGCATTGACTTCACATTCACCAAGGCTTGCATACAATGGTATAACAAAGTGCATGCTGGTAGTCATAAAAAAGCCACATCATATAATTACATTTCAGTTAAAGTGATTTTCAACCCCACACAATTACTGAAGCATCGACTGAAAAGTATAGCCTACCTTTTCTTTGTTGGGTAAAGTCTGAGTTCTGGTAAAAGTGTCTCCTCCATTAATACTGATCAGCTCAGCATCTACAGGCGGATACGGTGCGGGGAAAACCACTACGTCACTCTTGAGTGTGTCTGAGCTGAAACACACGTCATACTGCTGAGTAGCTTTGGAATAAGACCAGCTCCCGTCAGGGTGGGTGGTGATCATTGGGGCGCTGTACCTGCTGAAAGTGCCGTCTGTCCTGTGGCATTTGACAGCTATTAAACTGATGAGGCTGAGCAGAAAGATGACTGACACCGACACAATGGCGATCAGCAGATAGAGGTTCAGCGCAGAGAAGCTGTCTTCCTTTATGGGCACATGTCTGAACTGAGTCTGGATGTCAGCTGTGCTCTCAACCACCACCACCTCAATAGACACAGTAGCTGACAGGGAGGGTTCTCCGTTATCAGACACCAACACCACCAAGGGGTGAGTTTTCAGGTCATTGTCACTCATTCTCCTCTTAGTCCTGATTTCTCCGGTGCTGGTTCCGATGCGGAAGAGGTTGTTTCCTTTGGGCTCAGAGAGGTGATAAGAGAGCAGCGCATTGTATCCAGAGTCTGCGTCTACAGCCCTGATCTTTGCCACAAAGTATCCCGCTTCAGCAGAATAGGGGATGCTCTCACTGTTAACGGAGCCGTGCTCAGAATATGGCGCGAGAATTGTTGGATTATTGTCATTTTCATCCAGGATTAAAACATTGACAGTCACGTTGCTGCTGAGCTGAGGAACACCAGAGTCTGTGGCCTGAACTTTAAACTGAAACGTTTTTAACTCCTCATAATTAAAGGCCTGCAGGCTGACTATATCTCCAGTCTCTGAGTTGATGTTCACAACTGATGACACAGGAATATTTTTTGGATTAGCATCTAATAATTTGTAAGTCAGTTTTGCATTACTGTCCAAATCAGGATCAAAGGCATTTATTGTATGAATAACAGAGCCAACAGGACTGTTCTCTTTAACATAAACATTGATCACAGGCTCCATGAAGCGAGGTGCATTATCATTGACATCAGAAACATGAACAGTAATGACCCTGATACTGGACAGAGGTGGACTTCCCTCATCTGTGGCTGTAATAGTGACATTGTAAAGAGAAGTGTTTTCTCTGTCCAGTGGTCCATCTACGACTAATGAATAGTCATTTTTGTAGTTGGACTTGAGTTTAAAGGGAACAGACCCAACTACCTTACAGTTAGTTACACCATTGTTCCCTCCATCTTTATCACTGACTGTAACCAAAGCAACTATTGTCCCCAGTTCTGCGTCTTCTTTAACTGGGGTCATGAGTGACGTCACAGATATTTCTGGGGCATTGTCATTCACATCAATTATTTCTATTAGTAGTTTAGAATGTGCACTACGAGGAAATGTGCCTTGATCCCTTGCTTGAACTCTGACCTCATAAGCAGGCGTCTCTTCATAATCTAATGTTCCCTTCACAGTGATTTCCCCTGTTTCTGAATTTAGATCGAACATATTTGACGGATCAATATTTCCTCGTTTGATTAATGAATACAGGATCTTACTGTTCATGCCCTCGTCCAGATCTGTTGCATTCAACCTTATCACCACTGTTCCATGTGCAGCATTTTCATGCACACGCGCCTTATAAAGTGATTTGCTAAAAATCGGCGAATTATCATTGACATCTAAAACGTTTACATTTATCTGTAATGTACCCGATCTCGGAGGTTTTCCTCCATCCACAGCGGTCAGAATTAGTTTAAGAACCGGCTGTTTCTCTCTGTCTAAAGCTTTCTGTAGCACTAGCTCAGCAGACACACCGTGTTCTCCACCGCTCTGCACATCGAGAGCAAAATATTCATTTGTGCTCAGCTTGTAGCTCTTTACTGAATTACTGCCTATGTCTGCGTCTACTGCTATGGGAAGAAGATATCGTTCTCCCGGTGACACTGTTTCGGATATGTTTAAAGAAAACGAGTGTTCAATGAATGCTGGCGAGTTATCATTTATATCTAAAACACTGACCTCTATGCGGTGTACATTCATTGGATTGCTTAAAACGGCCTGTATTCTTAGAGAGCATTGTACCGTGCTCGGACAAAGCTCCTCTCTGTCTGTCCTCTCATCAACAAAGATGTTCCCGGTGCGCAAATTCACGTCAAAATATTCCTTACTGTAAGTCGAAACAATACGTAGATCCCTGGATTCTAGGTCTTGTACATTCAAGTTCAAATCCTTTGCAATATTCCCCACTACGGTGCCTTTGTTCACCTCCTCGGAAATGGAGTAAGATAACTGCGAAGCAGACCCGTCACAAAGACACAGCAGCGCAACGATATGAATCCAGGCATATTCCTCGTTTCCCATCGCTGAACCATAAACAATGAATCCCGTTTATCATGTATTTCGAGATGATGTATATATCCGTCATAAACGCGATTATCCAGCAGCAGCCACAGCCTTTCTCCCCGCAGTACAATCCCACTGTCTCTAAACTGATGGCCAGTGACGATTTAAGGTTTCCCGTGCAGGGAGGAGTTTTACACATACGCATATTCTCACAATCATAGCTGCGGTCTCCAGCGACATCATGTGGTAAAAGACGGATAAGTCAAGATAAATCTAAGTAACACAGAGCCCAGTGATTTACAGTATCATAAAAGATGTGCTTCTTCAACTGTTGACGTATAAATTGAATTAAGTGTCTGGAAACAAAGTTAAACAAAACAAAACAAAACAAAAGTATGGCATGTAGTAATGTCCGTGTTCAAAAGCAAATCTATAAGTTTCAGGAGCCATTCAAGGGTACAACAAAATCCCAGTGATCCCCGCCAAAAAGCTACATTTATTTCAGGGATTTTCAGGCAAAAGTTTACATACCATAACTGATTAACTTGTTTATCAGTCAAGCAGCGATCCTCTTAAAGAATACAAAGGCAATACTGTCAAGAAAGATCCAGAGAGCCTACAGAATTCCAAAATTACATAGACTCATTTCAGCACAACGGAAAGAGCTTTAAATTCAGGGTGTAAAGTGCAACGATCCAGTTTACTGATGAGCTGTTCAGAGCCCATAATATCAAACAACCTGTTTTCAAAGACCGCCATCTCAAAACATTAAAATATGGGCATGGATGCTCATTCTTTCAGGTGATACAAAATTGATAACTGGATTCCATCACTGATGGGAATGTTTTTCCCCTATTAATTTATAAACTACAATATGTGCTTAAGTGAACAGCGCCAAATGGCTCTATATCAACTGGGGAGCTATTACTACTTTTTATTACTTTGTTTTAAGGTTTTGTTGACTTCTACATACACTAAAATGCCATCGCAAAATATATGCATCATGTCAATCATAAACTGAAAGCACGCTATAAAAACTAAACCTATAAACACCTGTTTTCTTTTTTTCCCCTTACTTCCTATTTTACCAGTTTATGGTAATGTTGTTGTGTGTTTACACCTATGTCACTCTCAAACGTTTTACTGCATAAATAAATAAATACAAAAATAAATGAAATTAGAAATTTCTTTCTTTTTCAAATGTGCAGACCCAATGGAAAGCTATGTCATGGGTAGGACCACTTAGTCAAAAGTACATGAGTTCAAGCATGTGCCAAAGACTGAGGCACGCAGAGAGATTTCAGCACCACGGAGAGCACCTTTTCTATCATACAATATCAGACAGCATAAAACTGTGGATGTATGTCTGCCAGACTTTTAATACTGTGAGTTAGTAATAAAAAATTGCCACTACCAATGATAAATGGGAGCACGTTTGCCTTCAATTAAAGCAACTAAAGCTGTACATGAAAAAAACAAAATATGCACTGGTTAATAATGTTATTTCTTAATGGCTCTTACCTTTTCTTTGTTGGGTAAAGTCTGAGTTCTGGTAAAAGTGTCTCCTCCGTTAATACTGATCAGCTCCGCATCTACAGGCGGAAACGGTGCGGGGAAAACAACTACGTCACTCTTGAGTGTGTCTGAGCTGAAACACACGTCATACTGCTGAGTAGCTTTGGAGTAAGACCAGCTCCCGTCAGGGTGGGTGGTGATCATTGGGGCGCTGTACCTGCTGAAAGTGCCGTCTGTCCTGTGGCATTTGACAGCTATTAAACCGATGAGGCTGAGCAGAAAGATGACTGACACCGACACAATGGTGATCAGCAGATACAGGTTCAGCGCAGAGAAGCTGTCCTCCTTTATGGGCACATGTCTGAACTGAGTCTGGATGTCAGCTGTGCTCTCAACCACCACCACCTCAATAGACACAGTAGCTGACAGGGAGGGTTCTCCGTTATCAGACACCAACACCACCAAGGGGTGAGTTTTCAGGTCATTGTCACTCATTCTCCTCTTCGTCCTGATTTCTCCGGTGCTGGTTCCGATGCGGAAGAGGTTGTTTCCTTTGGGCTCAGAGAGGTGATAAGAGAGCAGCGCATTGTATCCAGAGTCTGCGTCTACAGCCCTGATCTTTGCCACAAAGTATCCCGCTTCAGCAGAATAGGGGATGCTCTCACTGTTAACTGAGCCGTGCTCGGAATATGGCGCGAGAATTGTTGGATTATTGTCATTTTCATCCAGGATTAAAACGTTGACAGTCACGTTGCTGCTGAGCGGAGGAACACCAGAGTCTGTGGCCTGAACTTTAAACTGAAACGTTTTTAACTCCTCATAGTTAAAAGACTGCAGGCTGACTATATCTCCAGTTTCTGAGTTGATGTTTACAACAGTTGAAATGGGAAAACCTTTGGGATGATTATCCATCAATGAATAAGTTAATTTAGCATTTTCATCTGCATCAGCATCTTGTGCAGTTGTTCTTGCTATAACGTCCCCCACTTTACTATTCTCCCTGACGTAAATTCTTATATTGGCTTCTGGGAAACGGGGTGCGTTGTCATTAATGTCAGAAATGTCCACAGTGATTACAGCAGTGCTAGAAAGAGGCTGACTACCTTCATCAGTAGCAGTAATGGTTACATTGTACTGTGACACAGTCTCTCTATCAAGGGGACCGTCAACTGTTAAAGAGTAATAGTTTTTGTAGTTTGACGTCAATGTAAAGGGAACCGAGTCTTTAATTTTACAAGCGGTAACGCCATTTTTCCCTCCATCTTTATCAGTCACAGTCACCAATGCAACAACAGTTCCAATTTCAGCACTTTCCTTTACTGGACTCATTAGTGAGGTTATAGATATTTCCGGTGCATTGTCATTGACATCAACAACCTCGACCAGCACTTTAGAATAACCACTGCGAGGGGACATGCCCTGGTCTGTTGCTTGTACTCGTAATTCATATGCATTACTTTCCTCGTAATCCAAATTAGCCTTCACAGTGATTTCACCGCTTTCAGGGCTAACAATGAATTTTTCAGAGTTCACATTTCCTCTTTTCATTAAAGAATACCTGATGTCTGAATGTGGACCTTCGTCTAAATCAGTTGCATTTAGTTTCAATATTATTGTACCAATGGGTGAATTTTCTTTTACTCTTACTTTATAAAGCGGTTTGCTAAAGGAAGGGGTGTTATCATTTGAGTCTATCACATTCACAAGAATCTGCATTGTGCCAGAGCGTGCTGGTTTTCCTCCGTCTACAGCGGTTAATGTTAGTTTAATAGTGGGTTGTTTCTCTCGGTCTAAAGCTTTCTGCAGCACTAACTCAGCAGAGGCACTGTCTCCTCCGCTGCTCACGTCTACGGAGAAATGCTCGTTTGGACTTAACTTGTAGGTTTTCACTGAATTACTGCCGGTGTCTGCATCCTGAGCTACCGGGAGCGGATACCGCTCCCCCGTTGAAGACGACTCGGAGATATTAAACACATGGGTTTGCTCGGGGAATGATGGCGCATTATCATTGATGTCAAGAATACTGACCTCGATGCGATAAATATTCATAGGATGGCTCAGTAGTCCCTCTATATTTAAAGAACACTTAGGTAGATTCGGACAAAGCTCCTCGCGGTCTATCCTTTCGTTAACAACCAAAGCTCCTGTTCTTGAATTAGCCTCGAAATATTTCTTACTGTATCCCGATACAATCCGAAATCCCCGTTCCTCCAGTTGCTGTGTGTGAAGGTTTAAATCCTTAGCGAGATTCCCCACCACTGTGCCTTTGTCCACCTCCTCGGAAATGGAGTAGGAAATCTGAGCAGCAGACCAGTGAGATAAACAAAGGAGAATGGCGCACAACATCCATTCGGCCTCTCTGTGCCGTTGACGACTCATCCTTTTGTTTTGATGAGTAATTCAAGCAAAAAACAACGTCATTCATCCATAAAAACGGGAAAATATCCACAGGACAGCCAAGCTCCGATCATACACAGGCCATCTTTCAAGACGAAGTGATTTACTAACCCAGCCCCTCCGAAACGCACAGCCTGTTTCTTTCACCGACAGGAGAGGAGGAGTTTTAGGTTATTAATGACCACACAGTTGAATGCGTGGTCTCGAGCGACATCTTGCGTTCTTTTGTTAGACCACAGTGGATTTTTACTAACCACATCTCATGTGTTTGTGTATTTTCTTAAAGGATATAGTGTATTATTGATGACCGGGTTCCGTGAAGCATCATGTTTGTTAGTTGCAAAAACAACGGGTGAGTATAAGAACAGATGAAGAGGCCACGTTTTTGGAGACACAATTAACCAGAGAAGAATCCTATAACTAGGAAGAGGGAAACCGTATTGTAAAGTGACAAGTGAATTAATAAATGAACATATGACTGACAGTTATATGACTGTTCCTAGCTCTTGCTGTTTAACATATTTAGGCCTAGTAATATACGCCTACAACTGAAACTATTAAAAAATGTTTTGCGGTTTTATAGAAAAAGATTATTTTCTTTTTTTTCCCTTTTTATTATGATTATTGTTTTTTTTAATGTGCAGACGCATCGACAAGCTATGGCACGTGTAATTCAAGTAAGCCATTCATATATTAAGTAAATTATGTGAAAGACTGATGCGGCAAGCTCACAGAGAGATATCAGCACCATGGAGAGCACCTTTCCCAACAAGCAGAATAAGAGAGCATTTACTCTGTGGATGTGTGCAATCTATCAGACTTTTTATATTGCCAGAGAGTTGATAATAATTCGCTACTATCAGTGACAAACATAACCACATTTGCCTTCAATACAAGCAGCTTAAGCTATACATGACAGACAAAATATGGACTGATTAATGATGTCCGTTCCTTGTAGCTCTTACCTTTTCCTTACTGGGTAAAGTCTGAGTTCTGGTAAAAGTATCCCCTCCGTTAATACTGATCAGCTCCGCATCTACAGGCGGAAACGGTGCGGGGAAAACCACTACGTCACTCTTGAGTGTGTCCGAGCTGAAACACACGTCATACTGCTGAGTAGCTTTGGAGTAAGACCAGCTCCCGTCAGGGTGGGTGGTGATCATTGGGGCGCTGTACCTGCTGAAAGTGCCGTCTGTCCTGTGGCATTTGACAGCTATTAAACTGATGAGGCTGAGCAGAAAGATGACTGACACCGACACAATGGCGATCAGCAGATACAGGTTCAGCGCAGAGAAGCTGTCCTCCTTTATGGGCACATGTCTGAACTGAGTCTGGATGTCAGCTGTGCTCTCAACCACCACCACCTCAATAGACACAGTAGCTGACAGGGAGGGTTCTCCGTTATCAGACACCAACACCACCAAGAGGTGAGTTTTCAGGTCATTGTCACTCATTCTCCTCTTAGTCCTGATTTCTCCGGTGCTGGTTCCGATGCGGAAGAGGTTGTTTCCTTTGGGCTCAGAGAGGTGATAAGAGAGCAGCGCATTGTATCCAGAGTCTGCGTCTACAGCCCTGATCTTTGCCACAAAGTATCCCGCTTCAGCAGAATAGGGGATGCTCTCACTGTTAACGGAGCCGTGCTCAGAATATGGCGCGAGAATTGTTGGATTGTTGTCATTTTCATCCAGAATTAAAACGTTGACAGTCACGTTGCTGCTGAGCGGAGGAACACCAGAGTCTGTGGCCTGAACTTTAAACTGAGACGTTTTTAACTGCTCATAGTTAAAAGACTGCAGGCTGACTATATCTCCAGTCTCTGAGTTGATGTTCACCATCGTAGACACTGACACAGAGTTACTTTTACTGTCTAAAATTGAATATCTAACCTGGCCATTCTTATCGATGTCAGCATCAGATGCAGATAACGTTTTAATAATTACCCCAACTTTACTGTTTTCTTTCACGTAAATATTAACCACTGGTTCTGAGAAACGAGGCGGGTTGTCATTTACATCAGAAACATGAACAGTAATAACACTAGTGTTGGAGAGAGGAGGACTCCCTTCATCAGTAGCCGAAATTGTGACGTTATAGTCGGAGGTTATTTCTCTGTCAAGAGGCCCGTCAACAACTAGAGAATAATAATTTTTGTAATTTGTCTCTAGTTTAAAAGGAACCTTATTCAAAATCTTACATTTCACTTCGCCGTTTTTGCCACCATCGTTGTCGACAAATGACACAAATGCGATAGCAGTACCCACATCAGCGTCCTCCTTCACTGTATTTAACAATGACGTCACAGTAATCTCGGGGGCATTGTCATTTACATCAATTACTTCTACCAGCACTTTGCAGTGAGCAGACATTGGTGGCTGAGCTTTATCGTTTGCTTCTGCACGGATCTCAAAAGCTTTGTTTTCCTCATAATCGACATTAGCTTTGATGCTTATTGCACCCGTTGTGGGATCAATCTGAAAAATCTCTAATATCCGATCCTGCCCTTTGCTTCTTAATGAATACATTATCTCACCGTTTGTCCCCTCGTCTGCGTCGGATGCATTTAGTGTAATCACAGTTGTCCCGATTGGCGTGTTTTCAAATATACTAGTTTTGTACAAGGGACTGTTAAACACTGGAGGGTTATCATTTATGTCTAAGACGTGAATAATGACCTGTGAAGTGCCAGATTTTGGCGGAGTCCCTCCATCTATAGCAGTCACTGTGAGGTGTATCACAGGCTGTTTCTCTCTATCCAGCGTTTTCTGTAAAACTAACTCTGCAGACACACTTTCTCCTCCTTTGATTGTAGCCAGAGAAAAATATTCATTTGGTGTTAATTTAAACGCATTAACAGTATTCTTACCTACATCTGCATCGATGGCCTCTGACAAAGCGAATTTCATCCCAGGCAGAGTATTCTCTGCTATGTCTATAGTTTGTGATTTTTCCGTGAATAACGGGTCGTTGTCGTTAACATCTAGTATATTTATATCTAAGCGATACAGCTTCAGAGGATTGTTTATCACCGCTTCTACACTGACTGTGCATTTTGGTTCCTTCGCACACAGCTCCTCTCTGTCTATTCTCTCGTTAACGTAGAGAACACCAGTTTTTACATTTACCTCGAAATATTTTCTTTTGGATCCGGTAACAATCTGAAACATACGGGATTCCAAATCCTGAAGGCTGAGGTTTAGATCCTTAGCGATATTTCCTACTGAAGTCCCCGAGTTCAGTTCCTCCGATACTGAATACGAGAGCTGAGCAGCCTGCGCTTTCCAGCAACACTCCAGCAGCACAAGCACCAGACATGAAACAATAGACGTCCTCGTTGGTGCAGGCATAATTCCATAAGGTGATTTAAACACACATCCACTCCAAGAAAATCCCGTTCCGAATTTTGAAACGATGAAAAAAATACAACCTCAAACCGCGTCAAATGTATACTGTACACGCGGATAAGACAGATCTTCCCTCTGTGCTTTCGCTCTCTCTTTGTGACAAAGCCTTGAAAAGACACATCGTCAAATGAAATTGGGAGGAGCGTGGATATACTACATAGAAACTCTCAATGTTACGGTCCATAGTGTCACCACGTGGAGAACTGCCACAACTGCATTGAAATAATTTTCATGGAAGAGCAGGTGTTATTTAAAATACAGTTTAAATGTTTTACAGGCTTTTGTTCTCTTGATAAAAATGTACATGAAATGCTGCCGAATCCAAAAAAAGAGTTAATCCGGCTAATTTCCTGTGATTTAAGTCTTTAAAATGATTGCGTTTTCTATTATTGAACAGTGAGCGAGAAAATTCCAAAACTAAATGACAACATTCTACAAACAGGCACCATCGGATCCAGCATTTTCCCATTCCCGTTTCCCTTTTCAAAATGTAAAGTAACAACAAGGAAGCCACATGTACCAGCCACACTGAACTTACACTATGACATAAAAATGTACTGTTCATGAATTTGTGAATTAATATGAATAATACTTCGAGGAAAACAACCCCGAGATGAAATGAGTTGTATTTGTCTTACCTTTTCTTTGTTGGGTAAAGTCTGAGTTCTGGTAAAAGTGTCTCCTCCGTTTATACTGATCAGCTCCGCATCTACAGGCGGAAACGGTGCGGGGAAAACAACTACGTCACTCTTGAGTGTGTCTGAGCTGAAACACACGTCATACTGCTGAGTAGCTTTGGAGTAAGACCAGCTCCCGTCAGGGTGGGTGGTGATCATTGGGGCGCTGTACCTGCTGAAAGTGCCGTCTGTCCTGTGGCATTTGACAGCTATTAAACTGATGAGGCTGAGCAGAAAGATGACTGACACCGACACAATGGCGATCAGCAGATACAGGTTCAGCGCAGAGAAGCTGTCCTCCTTTATGGGCACATGTCTGAACTGAGTCTGGATGTCAGCTGTGCTCTCAACCACCACCACCTCAATAGACACAGTAGCTGACAGGGAGGGTTCTCCGTTATCAGACACCAACACCACCAAGGGGTGAGTTTTCAGGTCATTGTCACTCATTCTCCTCTTAGTCCTGATTTCTCCGGTGCTGGTTCCGATGCGGAAGAGGTTGTTTCCTTTGGGCTCAGAGAGGTGATAAGAGAGCAGCGCATTGTATCCAGAGTCTGCGTCTACAGCCCTGATCTTTGCCACAAAGTATCCCGCTTCAGCAGAATAGGGGATGCTCTCACTGTTAACGGAGCCGTGCTCAGAATATGGCGCGAGAATTGTTGGATTATTGTCATTTTCATCCAGGATTAAAACGTTGACAGTCACGTTGCTGCTGAGCGGAGGAACACCAGCGTCTGTGGCCTGAACTTTAAACTGAAACGTTTTCAACTCCTCATAGTTAAAAGACTGCAGGCTGACTATATCTCCAGTCTCTGAGTTGATGTTCACCATTGAAGCTATCTGTGTGGTCTTTGGGGAATTGTTTATTAAGTGGTACGTTGCTTTTGCGTTTTCATTCAAATCTGAATCTAATGTCGTCAGTGTATGAATAGTGGTTCCAATCGGGGTGTTCTCTTTCACATAAACATTAATCAGAGGCTCCAGGAATCGAGGAGGATTGTCATTAACATCAGAAACTTGAACAGTTATGACGCTTGTGCTTGACAGAGAGGGTGTTCCTTCATCTGCAGCTGTAATTGACACATTAAACTGTGAAACACTCTCTCTGTCCAGAGGACCGTCAACCAACAAGGAATAATAGTTTTTGTAGTTAGATTTTAACTGAAATGGCACAGAACCTGTAATTTTACAGTTTGTCTGACCATTTTTGCCTCCATCTTTATCAGTGACAGTCACCATGGCAACAGCTGTGCCTATTTCAGCGTCCTCTTTCACTGGACTCATCAGTGATGAAACCGAAATTTCTGGAGCGTTGTCATTGACATCAATAACTTCAACCAAAACTTTGCCATGTGCACTGCGAGGAGGAGTGCCTCTATCTCGCGCTTGAACACGAATCTCATGTGCTTGATTTTCCTCATAATCAATATTGCCTTTTACAGTAATTTCTCCAGTATTCTCATTAAGGGCAAATTTGTAATCGCGGTTTAAACGTCCTCGTTCAGTGAAAGAGTATATAATTTGACCATTTACACCGTCATCTAGATCAGTAGCTGTCAGTGTTAATAACGTTGTGCCAATATTTGCATTTTCAACGACTTGCACCTTGTAAAGAGATTTACTGAACACAGGAGAATTGTCATTTACATCCAGTACATTAACTTGTATCTGTAAAGTCCCTGTTTTGGGAGGTTTCCCTCCATCTATCGCTGTCAGAGTGAGTTCAATAACAGCCTGCTTTTCTCGATCTAAAGCTTTCTGCAGCACCAGCTCAGCAGACACACTCTGGTCTCCAATGTCCTGTATGTCCAAAGAGAAATACTCATTCGGATTCAATTTGTAAGTCTTAATCGAATTAGCACCTACGTCTGCATCATGCGCTGTCGGCAGTGGATGCCTCTCTCCGACATATGAAGACTCAGACATATCTACTGTAGCTATGTCTTCCAGGAAAGACGGAGCATTGTCGTTAATATCATTGATAACAACTTCAATTCGATGGAGGCTGCGAGGGTTACTCAGCGTGGCCTCTATATTTAAAGAGCACTTTACCGTATTAGGACAAAGCTCCTCCCGATCTATCCTCTCGTTAACGAAAAGAACTCCAGATTCATGATTTATGTCAAAATACCTCGTTTTATACCCAGAGGTGATCTGAAGACCCGCGGACTGGAGTTGCTGCACACTGAGGTTTAAATCCTTAGCGAGATTTCCCACCGCGGTCCCTTTGTCCACCTCCTCTGAAACTGAGTAGGATATCTGAGCCACGGAGGAGTCGCAGAGACAAAGCAGAATGAAAAACACACCCCAGATAAGATCCCATTGTTCCCGATCTGCCATCGCTGTTTCGGCAAAAGCAACAAATCCGTTTCCTGCCTCTCCACGACAAGTGAAAAATATCCTTGTTATGTATCCATCCTCGCTTCGTGTCCTCTCTCTTCAGGGCTCCACTCGTCTGTACGCTGTTTTCACAAAGCACTGCCAGATGATGACGTTCTCTGTTTTGTCATGACTAGAGGAGGGGTTTCTAGATGGTGAGCACAATATTTTTGCATGGTCTCCAGCGACATCTTGTGACACTTTTGTATACAGAAAGACGGCCCAAAGCAGAAAAGGAGATGCTCATTGTAAGGTACGATAAACAGTATTAATGAGAAAATCTATGCTGAATAATGAACTAAAATATATGGGTTGTTTTTGGAATATTTTGGTATACTGCTCAGTTTGGAGACTGTTCATAGAAGAATCTTTATCTGTGAAATATGTCGATTAATAAATTGCTCTTATCATGCATGAAGATGATATCTGGTTTTGTGGTTATTTTACACGGCCAATGCCTGTATTCAGTTATTGAACACTAAGACATGGAATATTACCTGCAACATGTGCGCTAAATATCATCACCACGGACAGCACCCAGATCTCAAAACAGAGAACAGAAAAATACTTTTTCAGCACCACGGACAGCGGTCTAAAGCAGTTTACATACATGTCGAGGCACAACTCAAATGACTGCAGAGCACTGCACCCAACACACCGTAAAACACAGTAACAAGATATTACTTTGTGTCATGAAAATGCTCTTACATCATAGAAACCATCGCTGACACAGTTAACTTTCATTAAGTCACCCGCCAACTTTCTAGTCCGCAGAAAAACGAATCAAACCAGTTACACTGCAGAGGGAAAAGAAACAAGTGCCAGAGTTACACCCACAGATTAGTATGGTTTCAGATGATTATTATAAGTAGATAATATAGACAACATGATAAGTATCTCTGTATGTAAATATATGCTGATTATGTTAACCCAAAGGTAGACATGATTCGCTCCTTAAGATTAATAGTGATATTAAGCACAACTCACCTTTTCTTTGTTAGGTAAAGTCTGAGTTCTGGTAAAAGTGTCTCCTCCGTTTATACTTATCAGCTCCGCATCTACAGGCGGAAACGGTGCAGGGAAAACCACTACGTCACTCTTGAGTGTGTCTGAGCTGAAACACACGTCATACTGCTGAGTAGCTTTGGAGTAAGACCAGCTCCCGTCAGGGTGGGTGGTGATCATTGGGGCGCTGTACCTGCTGAAAGTGCCGTCTGTCCTGTGGCATTT
This sequence comes from Epinephelus lanceolatus, assembly GCF_041903045.1. NCBI lineage: Eukaryota > Metazoa > Chordata > Actinopteri > Perciformes > Serranidae > Epinephelus > Epinephelus lanceolatus. Next base: position 23,902,720 of record NC_135740.1, on the reverse strand, counting down.
GACAGCTATTAAACTGATGAGGCTGAGCAGAAAGATGACTGACACCGACACAATGGCGATCAGCAGATAGAGGTTCAGCGCAGAGAAGCTGTCCTCCTTTATGGGCACATGTCTGAACTGAGTCTGGATTTCAGCTGTGCTCTCAACCACCACCACCTCAATAGACACAGTAGCTGACAGGGAGGGTTCTCCGTTATCAGACACCAACACCACCAAGGGGTGAGTTTTCAGGTCATTGTCACTCATTCTCCTCTTCGTCCTGATTTCTCCGGTGCTGGTTCCGATGCGGAAGAGGTTGTTTCCTTTGGGCTCAGAGAGGTGATAAGAGAGCAGCGCATTGTATCCAGAGTCTGCGTCTACAGCCCTGATCTTTGCCACAAAGTATCCCGCTTCAGCGGAATAGGGGATGCTCTCACTGTTAACGGAGCCGTGCTCAGAATATGGCGCGAGAATTGTTGGATTATTGTCATTTTCATCCAGGATTAAAACGTTGACAGTCACGTTGCTGCTGAGCGGAGGAACACCAGAGTCTGTGGCCTGAACTTTAAACTGAAACGTTTTTAACTCCTCATAGTTAAAAGACTGCAGGCTGACTATATCTCCAGTCTCTGAGTTGATGTTCACCATTGAAGCTATCTGTGTGGTCTTTGGGGAATTGTTTATTAAGTGGTACGTTGCTTTTGCGTTTTCATTCAAATCTGAATCTAATGTCGTCAGTGTATGAATAGTGGTTCCAATCGGGGTGTTCTCTTTCACATAAACATTAATCAGAGGCTCCAGGAATCGAGGAGGATTGTCATTAACATCAGAAACTTGAACAGTTATGACGCTTGTGCTCGACAGAGAGGGTGTTCCTTCATCTGCAGCTGTAATTGACACATTAAACAGAGAAACACTCTCTCTGTCCAGAGGCCCGTCAACTAACAACGAATAATAGTTTTTATAGTTAGATTTTAACTTAAATGGCACAGAACCTGTAATTTTACAGTTTGTCTGACCATTTTTGCCTCCATCTTTATCAGTGACAGTCACCATGGCAACAGCTGTGCCTATTTCAGCGTCCTCTTTCACTGGACTCATCAGTGATGAAACCGAGATTTCTGGAGCATTGTCATTGACATCGATAACTTCGACTAAAACCTTGCCATGTGCACTGCGAGGAGGAGTGCCTCTATCTCGCGCCTGCACACGAATCTCGTATGCTTGATTTTCCTCATAATCAATATTGCCTTTTACAGTAATTTCACCAGTATTTTCGTTAACGGCAAATTTTTCATTGGGGTTTACACGACCCGTTTCTGTGAAAGAGTATATAATTTGACTATTAACACCGTCATCTAAATCAGTAGCTGTCAGTGTTAATAACGTTGTGCCAATATTTGCATTTTCAACAACCTGGACCTTGTAAAGAGATTTACTGAACACAGGAGAATTGTCATTTACATCCAGCACATTAACTTGTATCTGTAAAGTCCCCGTTTTGGGAGGTTTTCCTCCATCTATCGCTGTCAGAGTGAGTTCAATAACAGCCTGCTTTTCTCGATCTAAAGCTTTCTGCAGCACCAGCTCAGCAGACACACTCTGGTCTCCAATGTTCTGTATATCCAAAGAGAAATACTCATTCGGATTCAATTTGTAAGTCTTAATCGAATTAGCACCTACGTCTGCATCGTGCGCTGTCGGCAGTGGATGCCTCTCTCCGACATATGAAGATTCAGACATATCTATTGTCGTTATTTCTTTCAGAAAAGACGGATCATTGTCGTTAATATCATTGATAACAACTTCAATTCGATGGAGGCTGCGAGGGTTACTCAGCGTGGCCTCTATATTTAAAGAGCACTTTACCGTATTAGGACAAAGCTCCTCCCGATCTATTCTCTCGTTAACGAAAAGAACTCCAGATTCACGATTTATGTCAAAATACCGCTTTTTATACCCAGAGGTAATCTGAAGACCCGCGGACTGGAGTTGCTGCACACTGAGGTTTAAATCCTTAGCGAGATTTCCCACCGCGGTCCCTTTGTCCACCTCCTCTGAAACTGAGTAGGATATCTGAGCCACGGAGGAGTCGCAGAGACAAAGCAGAATGAAAAACACACCCCAGATAATATCCCATTGTTCCCGAGCTGCCATCGCTGTTTCGGCAAAAGCAACAAATCCGTTTCCTGCCTCTCCACGAAAAGTGAAAAATATCCTTGTTATGTATCCATCCTCGCTTCGTGTCCTCTCTCTTCAGGGCTCCACTCGTCTGTACGCTATTTTTCACAAAGCACTACCAGATGATGACGTTCTCTGTTTTGTCATAAGTAGAGGAGGGGTTTCTAGATGGTGAGCACAATATTTTTTGCATGGTCTCCAGCGACATCTCGTGACATTTTTGTATACAGACAAACAACCCAAAGCAGAAAATGAGATGTTTGGTATAAGCTACAATAAACAGCATTAATGAGAAAATGTATGCTGAATAATGAACTAAAATGTGTGGGTTGTTACTGGAAGACTTGGGCTCAACTTTTAGACTGTTAATAGAAGAATCTTTATCTGTGAGATATATATATACTAGTTTGATAAATTGATGTTAGTATGCACTGGGATAATATCTGTACACGGCAAATGTCTTTATTCAGTTCTTTAACACTACGATATGGAATATTAACCGCAAAATGTGCGCTACACAATATCATCACCACGGACAGCACCCATATCTCAATACAGAGAACAGAAACTCACCTTTGCAGCACCATGGACAGCGGCCTAAAGCAGTTTACATACATGTCGAGCCACAACTCAAGTGACTGCAGAGCTCTATATCCAACACACCGTAAAACACAGTAACAAGATATCTACTTTGTTGTCATGAAAACGCTCTTACATCATATAAACCATCGCTGACACAATCAATATTCATTAATCACCCGCCAACTTTCGAGTCCGGGGAAAAGCCTATCAAACCAGTTACAGTCATGTCTCAAATTGCAGAGAGAAAATAAACAAGAACCAGAGTTACACCGATAGAATATTATGGTTTTAGATAATAATTATGAGTCGATAATATTATAAGTATATCTATATATAAGTATACGCAGTTTATGTTAACCCAAAGATAGACATGATTCACTTCTTTAGATTAATACTAAAATTGAACACAACTCACCTTTTTTTCATTGGGTAAAGTCTGAGTTCTGGTAAAAGTGTCTCCTCCATTAATACTGATCAGCTCAGCATCTACAGGCGGAAACGGTGCGGGGAAAACCACTACGTCACTCTTGAGTGTGTCTGAGCTGAAACACACGTCATACTGCTGAGTAGCTTTGGAGTAAGACCAGCTCCCGTCAGGGTGGGTGGTGATCATTGGGGCGCTGTACCTGCTGAAAGTGCCGTCTGTCCTGTGGCATTTGACAGCTATTAAACTGATGAGGCTGAGCAGAAAGATGACTGACACCGACACAATGGCGATCAGCAGATAGAGGTTCAGCGCAGAGAAGCTGTCTTCCTTTATGGGCACATGTCTGAACTGAGTCTGGATGTCAGCTGTGCTCTCAACCACCACCACCTCAATAGACACAGTAGCTGACAGGGAGGGTTCTCCGTTATCAGACACCAACACCACCAAGGGGTGAGTTTTCAGGTCATTGTCACTCATTCTCCTCTTAGTCCTGATTTCTCCGGTGCTGGTTCCGATGCGGAAGAGGTTGTTTCCTTTGGGCTCAGAGAGGTGATAAGAGAGCAGCGCATTGTATCCAGAGTCTGCGTCTACAGCCCTGATCTTTGCCACAAAGTATCCCGCTTCAGCAGAATAGGGGATGCTCTCACTGTTAACGGAGCCGTGCTCAGAATATGGCGCGAGAATTGTTGGATTATTGTCATTTTCATCCAGAATTAAAACGTTGACAGTCACGTTGCTGCTGAGCGGAGGAACACCAGAGTCTGTGGCCTGAACTTTAAACTGAAACGTTTTCAGCTCCTCATAGTTAAAAGACTGCAGGCTGACTATATCTCCAGTCTCTGAGTTGATGTTCACCATTGTGGGGAGGGGCAGAGATTTACTATTACTGTCTAATAATGAGTAGCTCACGTGGCCGTTGTTGTTGACGTCAGCATCAGTTGCAGTCACTCTTTTAATCACCGTCCCTACTTTGCTGTTTTCTTTCACATAAATATTTATTAACTGTTCCGGGAAATATGGGGCATTGTCATTGACATCAGAAACGTGGACACTAATAACACTGATGTTGGACAGAGGAGGACTCCCTTCATCAGTAGCTGAAATTGTCACATTGTACTTAGGAGTTACCTCTCTGTCCAAATGTCCGTCAACTACTAAAGAATAATAGTTTTTATAGTTCGTCTCCAATTTGAACGGTACTGTATTTAAGATTTCACATTTCACCTCACCATTTTTACCACTGTCTCTGTCGAGAACGGACACAAGTGCGATGGCAGTACCTACATCAGCATCCTCATTCACTGTATTAAGCAGTGACGTCACAGTGATTTCAGGAGCGTTGTCGTTTACATCAATTACTTCTACCAGCACTTTGCTATGAGCAGACAGGGGAGGCTGAGCTTTGTCTCTGGCCTCTGCTCGGATCTCAAATGCTTTTCTTTCCTCATAATCGATTTTGCCTTTCACTGAAATAATCCCCGTGTCAGGATCAATTTTGAAAATATCTAAAATATGATCCTGATCCTTATCACGAAGAGAATATACAATATCACCGTTTGTGCCTTCATCAGCGTCAGTCGCATTTATGGTGAAGATCGCCGTACCAATCGGGATATTTTCTAACGTTTTTACTTTGTACAGAGTGCTGCTGAACATTGGTGCGTTATCATTAATATCTAGTATATTTATTTCGATTTCTGATGTGCCTGAATTTGGTGGAGTTCCTCCGTCTACCGCAGTTAACATGAGCTGCATGTGTGGTTTTTTCTCACGGTCTAAGGCTTTCTGCAGCACTAACTCTGGAGATATACTCTCCCCTCTTTTGTGTGTTGCAAGAGTGAAGTACTCGTTTGGACTGAGCTTATACGCACTAACACCATTTTTACCCACATCATCATCGCTTGCCTCCGACAATGCGAATCTAAATCCAGGCAGTGTGTTCTCTGCGATGTCCAGCACTTGTGATTTAGTGTTAAAAGACGGAGAGTGGTCATTCACATCTTTGATTTCTATCTCTATTCGGTAAAGCTTTAGTGGGTTGTTTATAACGGCCTCTACGCTAACAGTGCATTTGGGTTCATCTGCACAAAGCTCCTCTCGGTCTATCCTCTCATTGACATACATAAATCCGGTCTTTAGATTTACCTCGAAGTATTTCCTCTTAGATCCTGCAACAACCTGAAACAAACGGGACTCCAAATCTTGCACATTGAGGTTTAGATCCTTGGCGATATTTCCGACATTAGTCCCCGGGTTTACCTCCTCGGACACGGAGTAGGAGAGCTGCCCAGACGCCGCTTCCCAGAAACAATCCACCAGCACCAGCACCAGATATGTAACAAAAGACCTCCTGCTGCTCGGTAAAGGCATAATTCCGCCGAGGAAGAACAAAGCATAAATCTACAATGGGTTTTCCGCCGTTGAATGATGATCTGTGTTAAAATTTCCGCCAACACTATTTCGATTTTCTTGTTCTTATAGACGGAGACTCCATTATGCCCTCCCTTCTCTTGTCGTGTCTCTTTGTGATGAAAATCCACAGTCACTCCGTTTTTACTCTGGGAGGAGCATCACTCTCTCTGTGTTACGGTCTATAGCGTCACTGTGTGGTTACTTTGATTAACTGCAAACGGTATGAAACGGCTGTGAAATACCACTCCTCATTTAGAAACGCTGACCACCAGTTAGTTACACATGGCTCTAAAAGTTATTTCAAGGATTTGGATACATCAAAAACACAATGTATTTCAAAATATGTGGACAGTCTCACTCGTTATGCAGCACCACAAACGTTGGATTCAAAGTAACTGCAATAAACAATCACCTGTAAAACTGCTTTATTAAATAATGGAAATGAACACTACCTTTAACAGATATTCAACATCGACATAAAAGCTACACGTCTGATAACAGTGAAGCACAGCATCTTTAAACCTGAAATTGATTAATTGTTGTTTTTAGTTCATAACTGTTTTTTTTCCCACTGTGACTGTATGTGGTACAGTTTGCATCATATTCGCAATATATTAAAACTTGCAGCAGAAAATCCTAAGTTATGGGTTGAAGGGATTCCCATTTCTGTGCATTATGTTTACAAATGAATTACAAAAGTCACTCCACAACAAATGAAGTGTTAAAAGAAGGGATAAAAGATGGAATCGGTTAACAGTGACATGAACAGTCATGGGCTGACATTATTTTTTTAAGACACCATGGACTTTGTAACAAGAAAATAAGATATTGATCCAGACACCCATTAGAGAGTAAGCTACAAACATATCTTGCCTACCACTTTGTCCACACTCTGTGTTCAGTGGAAAGATATTGATGAGTATGTACAGTTGAAAATATACTGCATGTCTAACTACTTATAAGGGAATGCACCTTTACAGTATATTTTCCATATGTCATAGGGATTGCAGGCAGAACACACTTAGAGGTTTATGTTCAGCACCACGGACAGCGACATACAACTTCACAAGCAGGGAAAGCAGCCAAAGAGGGGAGATGGCAACAACACAATGTATGATGAGAAGACTTCGATCAACAAAAAACAGCAACCTCACAGGCTTTCACTGACCCAAACTTTAAGCAAATTAAAATGAAAGCTCATTGCTTATGGAGTACAAAGCCGTTTAAGCAACAAGTGTATTTTCAGTGTCAATGAAGAGCAGTAGAGATGTACTTAATGCCAATGTTCTTACCTTTTCTTTGTTGGGTAAAGTCTGAGTTCTGGTAAAAGTGTCTCCTCCATTAATACTTATCAGCTCAGCATCTACAGGTGGAAACGGTGCGGGGAAAACCACTACGTCACTCTTGAGTGTGTCTGAGCTGAAACACACGTCATACTGCTGAGTAGCTTTGGAGTAAGACCAGCTCCCGTCAGGGTGGGTGGTGATCATTGGGGCGCTGTACCTGCTGAAAGTGCCGTCTGTCCTGTGGCATTTGACAGCTATTAAACTGATGAGGCTGAGCAGAAAGATGACTGACACCGACACAATGGCGATCAGCAGATACAGGTTCAGCGCAGAGAAGCTGTCCTCCTTTATGGGCACATGTCTGAACTGAGTCTGGATGTCAGCTGTGCTCTCAACCACCACCACCTCAATAGACACAGTAGCTGACAGGGAGGGTTCTCCGTTATCAGACACCAACACCACCAAGGGGTGAGTTTTCAGGTCATTGTCACTCATTCTCCTCTTAGTCCTGATTTCTCCGGTGCTGGTTCCGATGCGGAAGAGGTTGTTTCCTTTGGGCTCAGAGAGGTGATAAGAGAGCAGCGCATTGTATCCAGAGTCTGCGTCTACAGCCCTGATCTTTGCCACAAAGTATCCCGCTTCAGCAGAATAGGGGATGCTCTCACTGTTAACGGAGCCATGCTCAGAATATGGCGCGAGAATTGTTGGATTATTGTCATTTTCATCCAGAATAAAAACATTGACAGTCACGTTGCTGCTGAGCGGAGGAACACCAGAGTCTGTGGCCTGAACTTTAAACTGAAATGTTTTCAACTCCTCATAGTTAAAAGACTGCAGGCTGACTATATCTCCAGTCTCCGAGTTGATGTTTACCAGTGCAAATGATGGTGCTAAGTTATTATCTCTGACTAATGAATAACTCACCTGACCATTTTTACTGACATCAGCATCAGTTGCAGATACTGCTTTCAAAACAGTCCCAACTGGACTGTTTTCTTTTACATACATACTGATTGCAGTCTCTGAAAAACGGGGTTTGTTGTCATTCACATCAGAAACCTGAATAATAACCACACTGGTAGTAGAGAGAGGAGGCTTACCTTCATCTGTAGCTTTGATTGTGATATTGTAGTGGGAAAGGAGTTCTCTGTCTAGAGCTCCACCAGTGACTAAAGAATAATAATTTTTATAATTCGTCTCTAATTTAAAAGGCACTGAATTCAATATCTCACATGTGACTTCACCGTTTTTGCCCCCATCTCTGTCAAGAACTGAAACAAGTGCAATGGCAGTACCAATTTCAGCGTCCTCCTTCACTGTACTTAGCAGTGACGTCACTGTGATGTCAGGGGCATTGTCATTCAGGTCCACCACCTCCACTAGCACTTTACACTGTGCTGTTAATGGAGGCTGGCCTTTGTCAGCAGCTTGCACACGGATTTCAAAAGCAGGAGTTATTTCAAAGTCAATTTTGCCTTTAACGGTGATTATTCCTGTTTCTGAATCAATTTCAAACATGTCCAAAACATGGTCCTGATCCTTTGAATTTAATAAATAGACAATGTCTTTGTTTGGCCCCTCGTCAGCGTCAGTTGCAGTCACTGTTAGCACTGTAGTGCCAAGAGGTGCATTTTCTCTAATACTTGTTTTATACAATGTTTTGCTAAAAGTCGGGATGTTATCGTTTATATCCAAGACATTAATTATGATTTCGGACGTGCCTGATTTAGGAGGTGTTCCTCCGTCTACAGCGGTTAGTGTGAGCTTAATTAAAGCCTGTTTTTCTCGATCTAATGCTTTCTGAAGAACTAACTCGGCTGACACACTCTCTCCCTTGTGCGCTGATAAAGAGAAATATTCATTGGGGTTTAGTTTGTATGTATTAATACTATTTTTCCCTACATCGGCGTCGTAGGCCGACAGCACGGGGAATGTAGCACCCGGCAATATGCTCTCTGCTATGTCGATGGTTTGTGATTTGGCACTGAAAGAGGGTGAGTTATCATTTACATCAAGGATATTAACTTCAATCCGGTAAAGCTTCAGTGGATTATTAATCACAGCCTCGACATTGAGTGTGCATTTTGCAGCTTTCGCACACAGCTCCTCTCTATCTATCCTTTCACTGACATACAGAAAGCCTGTCTTCAGATTTACATCGAAATATTTCCTCTTTGAACCAGCAACGATCTGAAACATACGTGACTCCAAATCCTGCACATTGAGATTAAGATCCTTTGCGAGATTTCCAACAGAAGTCCCCGGGTTTACCTCCTCTGACACGGAATAGGAGAGCTGCCCCGATACCGCTCCCCAGTTATACTCCAAGACAAAAAGCACTAGATATATCCCGATGGATGTCTTTCTTCCCGACAGATGCATAATTCCATACGACATGAACAAAGCATAGATCCTTATGTCAACCCGCCTTTTGCTTATTAAGCCCAAAAGATCGTTTGAAGTACCGAATTACACGCCAGTATATTTTCTGTGTTCATCCTCCTTCGCCCTGCGTCTCATTCTAACAAAGCACTGACAATACATGGTGACGCTTTTAATGTGGGAGGGGCATCGACTCACCAGCAACCTCCTGACGGTGTTACGGTCTATAGTGTCGCCTCATGGCCATTTCATATTACTACAATGCATTGAAATAATCACAGCCAGGCATAGCTTCATTATAAATGATTCCTGTTGGTAATAGACAAGAATGACAGCCTCTTCATTACTGAGTGGGCTATCAGGCCCTTAGAACTTGTAATCGCCACGTACTTTCAGATCCATGGATAGAGCATCATCATGCTGCTGCAGCGTGGTATTCAAAGCACACCCGAGACGAAGCAGTCTGTCTTCGCCTGCTTATAACATAGTTGATCCGAAGTACATTAAATTACGAGGAATAACACAAAGCAGTGAATTGTTTCACCCTCTTGACAAACAGTACAGCATATTTAGACAGTAAGGCACATCGTCCTCGACTTTCCACACCCAATATTCATGAATATTCTGATACATAATAACAGCATAAGGATTCACAACTCAGCCAACATATACATTATCATTACGACACACTTCTTCTCTTTTTACTCTACTTTTTATGCGTTATACTTGCATCCAAAACTTGAATTCAGCACCAGAACAGCAACATTTTTGCATTGTCATAGAGGAAAGTAGTGCATAGTCCTACGAATCTTTACAATTTGGTTTACCTGACAGCAACGTGACATCTATGTTGTAGAGTATTCTTAAAGTGAAGGGCGACATTTATCTATTTTACAGTGAGTTTAAAAACCATTTGACACTCATCAAAGTACGCGGCACGAATGCCACTCATGTTCCTCAAAATTGCAATTGATTTATCCTCTAAAATGTTCTCTCTAGACTCAAGTGACGTATCACATGATGGTAGGATATGATTATAGGAGGTAATGAGATGATAAAAAAAAAAAAATACTTCCACTGACGCATGATGACAAAAGTAACGTCTTCTTCCACGATATTTGTAAAGCTGTACACATGAATTTGATTTTAAATGTGAAGGCTTTTAAAACAGTAGTGAGGTTTTATGTGGTGACACTTTATAGGCAGCTTTGATATATAATGACATATGGGAACATGCCTCTGCCTAAAAAACTAGGATATGTGACACTAAGAGGAATTCAAACCGAACATAAGTACTCGTGTTGAATTTCTTTTTAAATTGCAATGTAATAGCGGACACCACAGCTCGACAGAAGAAAATAATTGAGTTTAAACTCTTACCTTTTCTTTGTTAGGTAAAGTCTGAGTTCTGGTAAAAGTGTCTCCTCCGTTAATACTGATCAGCTCCGCATCTACAGGCGGAAACGGTGCGGGGAAAACGACGACGTCACTCTTGAGTGTGTCTGAGCTGAAACACACGTCATACTGCTGAGTAGCTTTGGAGTAAGACCAGCTCCCGTCAGGGTGGGTGGTGATCATTGGGGCGCTGTACCTGCTGAAAGTGCCGTCTGTCCTGTGGCATTTGACAGCTATTAAACTGATAAGGCTGAGCAGAAAGATGACTGACACCGACACAATGGCGATCAGCAGATAGAGGTTCAGCGCAGAGAAGCTGTCCTCCTTTATGGGCACATGTCTGAACTGAGTCTGGATGTCAGCTGTGCTCTCGACCACCACCACCTCAATAGACACAGTAGCTGACAGGGAGGGTTCTCCGTTATCAGACACCAACACCACCAAGGGGTGAGTTTTCAGGTCATTGTCACTCATTCTCCTCTTCGTCCTGATTTCTCCGGTGCTGGTTCCGATGCGGAAGAGGTTGTTTCCTTTGGGCTCAGAGAGGTGATAAGAGAGCAGCGCATTGTATCCAGAGTCTGCGTCTACAGCCCTGATCTTTGCCACAAAGTATCCCGCTTCAGCAGAATAGGGGATGCTCTCACTGTTAACGGAGCCGTGCTCAGAATATGGCGCGAGAATTGTTGGATTATTGTCATTTTCATCCAGAATAAAAACGTTGACAGTCACGTTGCTGCTGAGCGGAGGAACACCAGAGTCTGTGGCCTGAACTTTAAACTGAAACGTTTTCAACTCCTCATAGTTGAAAGACTGCAGGCTGACTATATCTCCAGTCTCTGAGTTGATGTTCACCATTGTAGATAACGGCAGTGAGTTACTGTTACTTTGTAAAACTGAATAGCTCACCTGACCATTCTGATCGACGTCAGCATCGATTGCTGAAACAGTTTTTAAAACTGCTCCTACTGGACTGTTTTCTTTCACAAAGACATTGATTATGTTTTCTGTGAATAGAGGTTTGTTATCATTCACATCTGAGACGTGGACATTAATGACGCTCGTGCTGGAGAGAGGTGGGCTGCCCTCATCAGTAGCAGTGATGCTGATGTTGTATTCAGCTGAGCTTTCTCTGTCCAGAGGACCGTCCACCACCAACGAGTAGTAATTCTTATAATTTGACTCCAATTTGAACGGAACATTATTGGAGATTTTACAGTTCACCATCGCATTTTTACCTCCGTCTTTATCAGATACTGAAACTAGTGCAATGGCGGTGCCAATGGACGCATCCTCTTTGACTGCATTTAATAGTGATGTAACTGAAATTTCAGGGGCATTGTCATTGACGTCTAAAACTTCAATCAATAATTTGACATGTGAGGTCATAGGGAAAACAGCTCCATCACTGGCTTGTACTCGAATCTCAAAAGCATTATTTTCTTCAAAGTCGATATTCTTTTTATTTGTTACAGTTCCAGTTTTTTCATCTATAGTAAAAAGATCAGGTTGTTTCCCTCTGCCTACTTTACTGAGTGAATACAAGACTTGTCCATTTTGATCTGCATCCAGATCAGTAGCATTTAGTGTTATTATGGATGTGCCTACTTTTGCATTTTCATACACACTGGCTTTATACAGAGTTTGACTGAATACAGGAGGATTATCATTAATGTCCAACACATTTACCATTATAGTCATGCTGCCAGATTTAGCAGGAGTTCCTCCATCAATGGCAGTCAGTGTGAGTCGGATCACAGACTGTTTTTCTCTGTCTAAAACTTTCTGGAGTAATAATTCGGGGACTACACTCTCTCCTTTATGTGTGACGAGAGAGAAGTGCTCATTTTGGCTCAGCTTGTAGCTGTTAACAGTATTTTTACCGACGTCTGCGTCGTCAGCAGGATGCAGAGGGAATTTAGCTCCTGCTGCTGTGTTCTCTGTAATGTTGAATACCTGTGACGGGCTCAGAAATGACGGGGAATTGTCATTCACATCTAAGATTATAATTTCAATCCGGTACAGTTTTAAAGGGTTATTAATCACTGCTTCTACACTGAGGGAACATTTTGGTTCATCGCCGCAGAGTTCCTCTCGATCTATCCTCTCATTAACATACAGGACACCAGTCTTTAGATTTACCTCGAAATATTTTCTCTTTGATCCAGCAACGATCTGAAACATGCGGGACTCCAAATCCTGGACATTGATGTTGAGATCTTTGGCGATATTTCCGACAACAGTCCCCAGATTCACCTCCTCTGAGACGGAGTAAGAGAGCTGCCCAGACACCGCTTCCCAGTAACAATCCAGCAGCACGAAGAGGAGATATATCCACACACAGCTCCTTCTGCTCGGCAAATCCATTATTCCACACATCGAGAAGGAGCATGGAGGCAAATCTGAGCAATATGTTACAACCTCGAGGAGATCAAAATCAAGGAAGAAGTATTCCGAGCAAGTATTTCATTTTCACGAGCAAACAAGACGACCGTTCTTTGTAGCCCGACGTCTCTTTGTAACAAAGCCCACAGATGCATCATCCGCTGACTCTGGGAGGAGCCCTGAGCTAATAAAGAAACCGTCCAAATGTGATGGTCTATAGTGTCCCCATGTGGACATACGTCATAAGTACATACTACTGTACATAAAACAAAATAACACTGGAAGGACATATTCGTTCTGAATTCTCCTTAAACATGAAGCAGTTGCAAAAGTCAAAAAGTAAAATCACAAAGACAAATGTTCAGTCTACTCATATCTGAAATTAACAAAACATGACTGAAGTGTTATTCGCAATACAGCTGGTTTTTGGAAAGTAACGGAAAATTAAATCAAGGGCCTCAGAGTCGTGATAGTCCTTTTATTTATTTATTTTTTTTATTATTTAAATTGTATTTATTTTCATATATGTATGTATTATTGTTATTATTGTTATCATTGTAAATACAGAAATAGATTTTAAGGTTTTCTTTTCTTTTTTTTCTCTTTTTTTTGGATCCAAAGAGAAAAGTCAATGCAAAGGTTTCACTAAAAGTTTTTTCTGAGCATAAATGATAAAATCTTAAACATGTTGTCCAACAGTTGTTGCCAATCATATGGATACATATATTTGCAAACACTGTCCACCTAAACAAAGTTTTGTTTTGTATCGTGTTTTGGTAATTTAAAGCTTAACAAACTTAAGTTCAGCACCACAGAGAGCGACTCACACAAAGGATGCGAATCACGACCAGACATGACTGAAAGTTGGAAAACATCAACCAATGAATAGCAAGCTTCATTCTACAATGTCAAACTACAGAACTTAATTACCTTGATTATTTTTATTTGATACCACCATTTAGTCCGTGTGAATAGTATGGCGGTTTCTTGACCACTAAGTGGAAACAATCTCTCAAATATCGTAAATAAATTGCACCATATTGTGTCTTACTCTGCATAGAAAGGGTGCAGCAAAAAGCACTTAATGTATTTAAACTCTTACCTTTTCTTTGTTGGGTAAAGTCTGAGTTCTGGTAAAAGTGTCTCCTCCGTTAATACTGATCAGCTCAGCATCTACAGGCGGAAACGGTGCGGGGAAAACGACGACGTCACTCTTGAGTGTGTCTGAGCTGAAACACACGTCATACTGCTGAGTAGCTTTGGAGTAAGACCAGCTCCCGTCAGGGTGGGTGGTGATCATTGGGGCGCTGTACCTGCTGAAAGTGCCGTCTGTCCTGTGGCATTTGACAGCTATTAAACTGATGAGGCTGAGCAGAAAGATGACTGACACCGACACAATGGCGATCAGCAGATACAGGTTCAGCGCAGAGAAGCTGTCCTCCTTTATGGGCACATGTCTGAACTGAGTCTGGATGTCAGCTGTGCTCTCAACCACCACCACCTCAATAGACACAGTAGCTGACAGGGAGGGTTCTCCGTTATCAGACACCAACACCACCAAGGGGTGAGTTTTCAGGTCATTGTCACTCATTCTCCTCTTAGTCCTGATTTCTCCGGTGCTGGTTCCGATGCGGAAGAGGTTGTTTCCTTTGGGCTCAGAGAGGTGATAAGAGAGCAGCGCATTGTATCCAGAGTCTGCGTCTACAGCCCTGATCTTTGCCACAAAGTATCCCGCTTCAGCAGAATAGGGGATGCTCTCACTGTTAACGGAGCCGTGCTCAGAATATGGCGCGAGAATTGTTGGATTATTGTCATTTTCATCCAGAATAAAAACGTTGACAGTCACGTTGCTGCTGAGCGGAGGAACACCAGAGTCTGTGGCCTGAACTTTAAACTGAAACGTTTTCAACTCCTCATAGTTGAAAGACTGCAGGCTGACTATATCTCCAGTCTCTGAGTTGATGTTCACCATTGTAGATAACGGCAGTGAGTTACTGTTACTTTGTAAAACTGAATAGCTCACCTGACCATTCTGATCGACGTCAGCATCGATTGCTGAAACAGTTTTTAAAACTGCTCCTACTGGACTGTTTTCTTTCACAAAGACATTGATTATGTTTTCTGTGAATAGAGGTTTGTTATCATTGACATCTGAGACGTGGACATTAATGACGCTCGTGCTGGAGAGAGGTGGGCTGCCCTCATCAGTAGCAGTGATGCTGATGTTGTATTCAGCTGAGCTTTCTCTGTCCAGAGGACCGTCCACCACCAACGAGTAGTAATTCTTATAATTTGATTCCAATTTGAACGGAACATTATTGGAGATTTTACAGTTCACCATCGCATTTTTACCCCCGTCTTTATCAGATACTGAAACTAGTGCAATGGCGGTGCCAATGGACGCATCCTCTTTGACTGCATTTAATAGTGATGTAACTGAAATTTCAGGGGCATTGTCATTGACGTCTAAAACTTCAATCAGTAATTTGGCATGTGAGGTCATGGGAAAAACTGCTCCATCACTGGCTTGTACTCGAATCTCAAAAGCATTATTTTCTTCAAAGTCGATATTCTTTTTATTTGTCACAGTTCCAATTTTTTCATCTATAGCAAACAGATCAGTCTGTTTCCCCCGGTCTATTTCAATAATAGAATACGATATTTGTCCGTTTGGACCTACATCCAGATCAGTAGCATTTAATGTTATTATGGATGTGCCTATTTTTGTATTTTCATACACACTGGCTTTGTAGAGAGCTTGACTGAATACAGGAGGATTATCATTGATGTCCAACACATTCACTATAATAGTCATGCTGCCAGATTTAGCAGGAGTTCCTCCATCAATAGCAGTCAGTGTGAGTCGGATCACAGACTGCTTTTCTCTGTCTAAAACTTTCTGAAGCTGTAATTCTACAGTTACACTCTCTCCTTTATGTGTGACGAGAGAGAAGTGTTCATTTTGGCTCAGCTTGTAGCTGTTAACAGCATTTTTACCGACGTCTGCATCGTGAGCCCGTTTTAATAGAAATTTAGCTCCTGCTGCTGTGTTCTCTGTAATGTTGATTACCTGTGACGAGCTCAGAAATGACGGGGAATTGTCATTCACATCTAAGATGACAATTTCGATCCGGTACAGTTTTAAAGGGTTATTAATCACTGCTTCTACACTGAGGGAACATTTCTGTTCGTTGCCGCAGAGTTCCTCTCGATCTATCCTCTCATTAACATACAGGACACCAGTCTTTAGATTTACCTCGAAATATCTTCTCTTTGATCCCGCAACGATCTGAAACATGCGGGACTCCAAATCCTGGACATTGATGTTGAGATCTTTGGCGATATTTCCGACAACAGTCCCCAGATTCACCTCCTCTGAGACGGAGTAAGAGAGCTGCCCAGACACCGCTTCCCAGTAACAATCCAGCAGCACGAACAGGAGATATATCCACATACAGCTCCGTCTGCTCGGCAAATGCATTATTCCACGCATCGAGTAGGAACATATGGGCAAACTAGAACAACATGTTACAACGACCACAAGATCAAAATCAAGGAAGAAGTATTCCAACCAATTATTTTGGCATTTCCACGAGCAAGCAAGACGACCGTTCTTTGTCGTCCGACGTCTCTTTGAAACAAAGCCCACAGATGCATCATCCGCTGACTCTGGGAGGAGCCCTGAGCCATGACACAAATCGTCCAAATGTGATGGTCTATAGTGTCCCCATGTGGACATACGTCATAATTACATGCTACATCGAATTTCATCACATCAGAAATGTGTACATACTCGATTCTCTTTAAACATGAGGCAATGCAAAAATTGAAACATCAAATGATAGAGAAAAACTTTTAAAACACTGATAACCCAAATTCACAATAATGACTTAAGTGTTCAAAAACAACATCCTTAAGAAATTACCTGAAATTTCAAGCAAATGCTTCACAGCATGTGCTGAATACTGAAAACCCATCTGTGATTTTTCCATCTGAACGTCAAAGTGCATGTAATGATTATATCAAAAGTTCTCTAGAAGATAAATTATGAATTCACTCACATATTGTTGAAGAGTTGTAACCAAACACGTGTCAGTATATTGAAAAACACTCGTTTTGCATCATCTTAAGGAAATTGAAAGTCTTCAAGTTGAGTTCAGCACCACGGATAGCAAGTCACACAGAGTATACTAGTCAGCAGCCAAATCGACTAAAACTAATGAACAGCAAGCTACAGTGTATGTAAAAAGTATTGCAATTTCTTGATGGTTATATAGCACAAGTCTCTCTTTAAAATGACGTGAATGAAACGGCACCATATTGTAACAAATTATCTACAAAGGAACGGTGTAGCAACGAGTACTTTATGTGTTAAATCTCTTACCTTTTCTTTGTTGGGTAAAGTCTGAGTTCTGGTAAAAGTGTCTCCTCCGTTAATACTGATCAGCTCCGCATCTACAGGCGGAAACGGTGCGGGGAAAACCACTACGTCACTCTTGAGTGTGTCTGAGCTGAAACACACGTCATACTGCTGAGTAGCTTTGGAGTAAGACCAGCTCCCGTCAGGGTGGGTGGTGATCACTGGGGCGCTGTACCTGCTGAAAGTGCCGTCTGTCCTGTGGCATTTGACAGCTATTAAACTGATGAGGCTGAGCAGAAAGATGACTGACACCGACACAATGGCGATCAGCAGATAGAGGTTCAAAGCAGAGAAGCTGTCCTCCTTTATGGGCACATGTCTGAACTGAGTCTGGATGTCAGCTGTGCTCTCGACCACCACCACCTCAATAGACACAGTAGCTGACAGGGAGGGTTCTCCGTTATCAGACACCAACACCACCAAGGGGTGAGTTTTCAGGTCATTGTCACTCATTCTCCTCTTAGTCCTGATTTCTCCGGTGCTGGTTCCGATGCGGAAGAGGTTGTTTCCTTTGGGCTCAGAGAGGTGATAAGAGAGCAGCGCATTGTATCCAGAGTCTGCGTCTACAGCCCTGATCTTTGCCACAAAGTATCCCGCTTCAGCAGAATAGGGGATGCTCTCACTGTTAACGGAGCCGTGCTCAGAATATGGCGCGAGAATTGTTGGATTATTGTCATTTTCATCCAGGATTAAAACGTTGACAGTCACGTTGCTGCTGAGCGGAGGAACACCAGAGTCTGTGGCCTGAACTTTAAACTGAAATGTTTTCAACTCCTCATAGTTAAAAGACTGCAGGCTGACTATATCTCCAGTCTCTGAGTTGATGTTCAACATTGTAGATAACGGCAGTGAGTTACTGTTACTTTCTACAATTGAATAGCTCACCTGTGCATTTTGATCAGTGTCTGCATCAACAGCAGAAACTCTTTTCAGCATCGCTCCAACAGGACTGTTCTCTTTTAAATACACATTGACCACAGTGTCTGAGAAACGAGGCGAGTTATCATTGACATCAGAAATATAAACCGTGAGATCACTGGTGCTGGTGAGAGCAGGGGTTCCATCATCTGTAGCTATGATGGTGACATTATAATGTGAAGCACTCTCTCTGTCTAGTTGTCCGTCTACTACCAAAGAGTAATAGTTTTTATAATTTGTTTCCAATTTAAAGGGGCTGTCATTTTTAATATCGCAATGAACTGCTCCATTTTTACCTCCATCTCGGTCCAGAACTGACACAAGTGCAACAGCAGTGCCTATTTTTGCATCTTCTTTCACTCTGTTGATTAGTGATGTCACAGATATCTCAGGAGTATTGTCATTTAAATCCAACACCTCTATTAGTATTTTGCACTGTGCTGCCATTGGAGGAGAGCCTTTGTCACTAGCTTGCACGCGGATTTCAAAAGCCGGGTGCTCTTCAAAGTCAATCTTTCCTTTAACAGTTATTAAACCTGTGAGCTCATCAATTTGGAATATTTCCAAAACATGGTCCTGATCTTTGCTGCTAAATGAATATGAAATCTCCCCGTTTGGCCCTTCATCAGCGTCTGTTGCTGTTACTGTTATTACGGATGTCCCAACCGGAACATTCTCAGTAATACTTGTTTTATACAACGGTTTGGTAAATGCTGGGAAGTTATCATTAACGTCTAAGACATTGATTATGATCTGTGATGTTCCGGATTTCGGAGGTGTCCCTCCGTCTACAGCAGTCAATGTGAGTTTAATTACAGACTGTTTCTCTCGGTCTAAAGGTTTCTGGAGGACTAGCTCAGAGGACACAGTATCTCCTTTGTTCACCGATAAAGAAAAATGGTCATTCTGAATTAGTTTGTATGTATTGATACCATTTTTTCCAACATCAGCGTCATAGGCGGACAGCACAAGAAATTTAGTCCCAGACAGTGTGTTTTCTGCTATTTCAATACTTTGCGATTTAGCAGTGAAAGACGGAGAATTGTCATTAACATCGAGAATATTTATTTCTAAACGATAAAGCTTCAGTGGAGCATTTATCACAGCCTCTACACTCACTGTGCATTTCGTTGCCTTCGCACAGAGCTCCTCTCTGTCTATTCTATCACTGACAAAGAGAACACCAGTCTTCAGGTTTACCTCGAAAATCTTTTTGTTTGATCCGGCAACAATCTGAAACATACGAGACTCCAGATCATCGACACTGAGATTTAGATCCTTGGCTATATTTCCTACAGAAGTCCCCGGATTCACCTCCTCTGATATGGAGTAGGAGAGCTGCCCGTACACCGCTTCCCAATAACAATCCAGCAGAACAAATAACACGTATGCCACCACAGGACTCCTGTTAATCGAAGTCATAATCCAATCCGACGTGAATCCAACATAGAAAAAGTCCAATGGATGTCGAGTGTTGACCCAAACTGTGTTTCCTTTTCTTCTAATTTATCCACAATGCAGAAAACGTCTCAGCCTCCTCTGTGTGCTTCTGCGTCTCTTTGTGTCACAGCCCAACAAGACATCATCACGCTCCTCATCGAGGAGGGGCCTCGGGATTTGAATAAAGTAGTGTCTGTGTTATGGTCTACAGCGCCCCCTTATGGCCTTGTGGACCAATTACATCACAAGACAGGAAAAAAAACAGTCTAACATTGCACACACCATCTCTCAGTTGATGCTCAGCATAAAAACATGGCCAATGTTAACATGAACAGAAAGACAGAAAATATTAGGTTATATTCTTTGAAAAATACTTAACAAACTGGTCGTCATATTTGGTACAAAGCAATGTTTTCTGTATTTCCCAATTATGTATTTGCAATCATGTATTTCGTTATTTCTAAGTGAGGGTCATCTCATCTGTTTGTGGTTGGCATGCGCATCCCTTTAACTAAAATGTAATCCAGGCAATTATTTTAAATACGCCGTTAATGCCATAGCCCTCACAGGGTCTTTGTTGATATTCTCAGACTAAACGCCATTAAGCGAACTGAAAGAATTGGCAGGAAAATAAGACAAATACCTAAGAATATTTAAGAAGATATTGGAAAATGAGTCTCTTATATTGCAATCAACTATCAAATCTATGATGCATACTCTGCGCCCCAAGCAGCGAACTCTGTGTATCAGCGCAATTGTCAAAGAAGAAATGATGAAAGTGACAATTGGCAACTGATCAAAAAACATAATGTATGAATTGCAATGCAGTATTGTTGTTAATTATGGTCAAGAGGTATGAAATCAACCTTTCTTTCTATGTTAAAAAACCCCCCAGCAATACCAGCACAAGTTTCATTTCGGGTTTACGCTTCCCCTCTTCGGCACCATGGACAGCGATACTGCATTTAGATTGTAAGGACTGGTTTACATGTTTTAGACGATGTCAGATGCAAAAGGTCACCATTACCATGGGAGAAAATGTAGGAAACCATTTTCCAAAACACGTGTTACGTGTCAACACATAGACTAAGATACATATACAAAAAGGAAAGAAAAACTAACGACCTACTAAATACACAAAGAGCAAACAAGCCCAGCGTTTAGTGACACCAGCAATATTGTTTCTAAAACATTATAAACGTGCTGTTCTTACCTTTTCTTTGTTGGGTAAAGTCTGAGTTCTGGTAAAAGTGTCTCCTCCATTAATACTGATCAGCTCCGCATCTACAGGCGGAAACGGTGCGGGGAAAACAACTACGTCACTCTTGAGTGTGTCTGAGCTGAAACACACGTCATACTGCTGAGTAGCTTTGGAGTAAGACCAGCTCCCGTCAGGGTGGGTGGTGATCATTGGGGCGCTGTACCTGCTGAAAGTGCCGTCTGTCCTGTGGCATTTGACAGCTATTAAACTGATGAGGCTGAGCAGAAAGATGACTGACACCGACACAATGGCGATCAGCAGATACAGGTTCAGCGCAGAGAAGCTGTCCTCCTTTATGGGCACATGTCTGAACTGAGTCTGGATGTCAGTTGTGCTCTCAACCACCACCACCTCAATAGACACAGTAGCTGACAGGGAGGGTTCTCCGTTATCAGACACCAACACCACCAAGGGGTGAGTTTTCAGGTCATTGTCACTCATTCTCCTCTTAGTCCTGATTTCTCCGGTGCTGGTTCCGATGCGGAAGAGGTTGTTTCCTTTGGGCTCAGAGAGGTGATAAGAGAGCAGCGCATTGTATCCAGAGTCTGCGTCTACAGCCCTGATCTTTGCCACAAAGTATCCCGCTTCAGCAGAATAGGGGATGCTCTCACTGTTAACTGAGCCGTGCTCAGAATATGGCGCGAGAATTGTTGGATTATTGTCATTTTCATCCAGAATTAAAACGTTGACAGTCACGTTGCTGCTGAGCGGAGGAACACCAGAGTCTGTGGCCTGAACTTTAAACTGAAACGTTTTCAACTCCTCATAGTTAAAAGACTGCAGGCTGACTATATCTCCAGTCTCTGAGTTGATGTTCACCATTGTAGATAACGGCAGTGAGTTACTGTTACTTTGTAAAACTGAATAGCTCACCTGACCATTCTGATCGATGTCTGCATCAATTGCTGAAACAGTTTTTAAAACTGCTCCTACTGGACTGTTTTCTTTCACATAGACATTGATTATGTTTTCTGTGAATAGAGGTTTGTTATCATTGACATCTGAGAAGTGGACATTAATGACGCTCGTGCTGGAGAGAGGTGGGCTGCCCTCATCAGTAGCAGTGATGCTGATGTTGTATTCAGCTGAGGTCTCTCTGTCCAGAGGACCGTCCACCACCAACGAGTAGTAATTCTTATAATTTGACTCTAATTTGAAAGGAACATTTTTGGAGATTTTACAGTTCACCATCGCATTTTTACCTCCGTCCTTATCGGAAACTGAAACTAGTGCAATGGCGGTGCCAATGGACGCATCCTCTTTCACGGTGTTTAACAATGACGTAACAGATATTTCAGGGGCATTGTCATTGACGTCTAAAACTTCAATCAATAGTTTGGCATTTGAGGTGAGAGGAGAAGAAGCTCCATCACTGGCTTGTACTCGGATCTCAAAAGCATTATTTTCTTCAAAGTCGATATTCTTTTTATTTGTCACAGTTCCAGTTTTTTCATCTATAGCAAACAGATCCGTTTCTTTCCCTCGGCCTACTTTGTTGAGCGAATATAACACTTGTCCATTTTGACCTGCATCTAAATCAGTAGCATTTAGCGTTATTATTGATGTTCCAATCTTGGCGTTCTCATACACACTGGCTTTATACAAAGTCTGACTAAATACAGGAGCATTATCATTACTGTCCAACACACTGATTATAATAATCATCGTACCAGATTTAGCAGGAGTTCCTCCGTCAATAGCAGTCAGTGTGAGTCGGATCACAGACTGTTTTTCTCTGTCTAAAACTTTCTGGAGCTGCAGTTCTGGAGATATACCCTCTCCTTTATGTGTAGCGAGAGAGAAGTGTTCATTTTGGCTCAGCTTGTAGCTGTTTACAGTATTTTTACCGACGTCTGCATCGTCAGCAGGATGAAGATGGAATTTAGCTCCTGCTGCTGTGCTCTCTGTAATGTTGAATACCTGTGACTGGCTGAGAAATGACGGGGAATTGTCATTCACATCTAAGATGAGAATTTCGATCCGGTACAGTTTTAAAGGGTTATTAATCACTGCTTCTACACTGAGGGAACATTTTGGTTCATCGCCGCAGAGTTCCTCTCGATCTATCCTCTCATTAACATACAGGACACCAGTCTTAAGATTTACCTCGAAATATTTTCTCTTTGATCCAGCAACGATCTGAAACATGCGGGACTCCAAATCCTGGACATTGATGTTGAGATCTTTGGCGATATTTCCGACAACAGTCCCCAGATTCACCTCCTCTGAGACGGAGTAAGAGAGCTGTCCAGACACCGCTTCCCAGTAACAATCCAGCAGCACGAACAGGAGATATATCCACACACAGCTCCTTCTGCTCGGCAAATGCATCATTCCACACATCCAGAGACGACATAAAGGTAGATTTGGCGAATAAGGTCACTCATATGGATACATTAAACAGCATCACGAAATATACCAAATGAATTTATCGGCATATAAGCACTACAATAGAAAAATGGTGGTCGCACCGTCCTCTTTCGCTCACCGAGTCTCTTTGTTTGAATCGCCTGAGAAACATCATCATCCTCTGAATCTGGGAGGAGCCCCGTGCTACCAACGAGTTGGTTCAAATGTGACGGTCTACAATGTCCTCATGTGGACACTTGCGAGAACTACATTCAACATACAGACACTAATATTAGCAGACCTTGACATTCTTAATTTCCACTTGAACATGTAGCTAAACCATTTCATAAGTCAAAGAAGAATTGGTTGAACTGCTTAATTCATCACAGTGATAATTTAGATTAACACTTAATATGATTGCATCTTTTAATAAACTGAACTGTTTTCAAAATGAAGTCAAAACTTCACGAGACAACTGATGTGATTACAGAAGAAGGTTTTTAAAATATCAGCAATCCAGAAAAATGGTTTAGTCAGGACACAAACAAAAACCCGCTTTCTGCAAAAGCCAGACACGAATAAAGGGAAAAGAAGCACAATCAAACTAAAGACAAAGCATGTATCTTCACAAATACATTGCTGATGTTTGAGCCGGTATGAAAGCCTAATTTCTATGAGACAGGGTTGAAAATAATTTACAGCTTTGTTCTGCAGTTTAGAAGCGACACAGAACCACATGCCTTCAGCACCATGGAAAGCCACATACACTTAAAAAAAGCAGCTCAGCAGAAAGTCATGACTGAGATCACTAATTCAACACATTTCCATTGTGTGAATTTATATCAAGATACTCAGGTAATTTTGAATATTTCTACAGTATATTAACTCAAACGCAAGTCACATATTTTTCCCCTAATCACCTACATGACACAAAGCTTTTTGCAAAAGACTTCAAGTACAACGGCATCAATTCCCACCCAGTTCTCAACATTGGTGTAGTGTCAAACACGTGGTGCTATTATGTTCTTACCTTTTCTTTGTTGGGTAAAGTCTGAGTTCTGGTAAAAGTGTCTCCTCCGTTTATACTGATCAGCTCAGCATCTACAGGCGGAAACGGTGCGGGGAAAACCACTACGTCACTCTTGAGTGTGTCTGAGCTGAAACACACGTCATACTGCTGAGTAGCTTTGGAGTAAGACCAGCTCCCGTCAGGGTGGGTGGTGATCATTGGGGCGCTGTACCTGCTGAAAGTGCCGTCTGTCCTGTGGCATTTGACAGCTATTAAACTGATGAGGCTGAGCAGAAAGATGACTGACACCGACACAATGGCGATCAGCAGATACAGGTTCAGCGCAGAGAAGCTGTCCTCCTTTATGGGCACATGTCTGAACTGAGTCTGGATGTCAGCTGTGCTCTCAACCACCACCACCTCAATAGACACAGTAGCTGACAGGGAGGGTTCTCCGTTATCAGACACCAACACCACCAAGGGGTGAGTTTTCAGGTCATTGTCACTCATTCTCCTCTTAGTCCTGATTTCTCCGGTGCTGGTTCCGATGCGGAAGAGGTTGTTTCCTTTGGGCTCAGAGAGGTGATAAGAGAGCAGCGCATTGTATCCAGAGTCTGCGTCTACAGCCCTGATCTTTGCCACAAAGTATCCCGCTTCAGCAGAATAGGGGATGCTCTCACTGTTAACGGAGCCGTGCTCAGAATATGGCGCGAGAATTGTTGGATTATTGTCATTTTCATCCAGGATCAAAACGTTGACAGTCACGTTGCTGCTGAGCGGAGGAACACCAGAGTCTGTGGCCTGAACTTTAAACTGAAACGTTTTCAGCTCCTCATAGTTAAAAGACTGCAGGCTGACTATATCTCCAGTCTCCGAGTTGATGTTCACCATTGTAGATAACGGCAGTGAGTTACTGTTACTTTGTAAAACTGAATAGCTCACCTGACCATTCTGATCGATGTCTGCATCAATTGCTGAAACAGTTTTTAAAACTGCTCCTACTGGACTGTTTTCTTTCACAAAGACATTGATTATGTTTTCTGTGAATAGAGGTTTGTTATCATTGACATCTGAGACGTGGACATTAATGACGCTCGTGCTGGAGAGAGGTGGGCTGCCCTCATCAGTAGCAGTGATGCTGATGTTGTATTCAGCTGAGGTCTCTCTGTCCAGAGGACCGTCCACCACCAACGAGTAGTAATTTTTATAATTTGACTCCAATTTGAACGGAACATTATTGGAGATTTTACAGTTCACCATCGCATTTTTACCTCCGTCTTTATCAGATACTGAAACTAGTGCAATGGCGGTGCCAATGGACGCATCCTCTTTTACGCTATTTAACAGTGATGTCACTGAAATTTCAGGGGCATTGTCATTGACGTCTAAAACTTCAATCAATAATTTGGCATGTGAGGTGAGAGGAGGAGAAGCTCCATCACTGGCTTGTACTCGAATCTCAAAAGCATTATTTTCTTCAAAGTCGATATTCTTTTTATTTGTTACAGTTCCAGTTTTTTCATCTATAGCAAACAGATCAGTTTCTTTCCCTCGGCCTACTTTGTTGAGCGAATATAAAACTTGTCCATTTTGATCTGCATCTAAATCAGTAGCATTTAATGTTATTATCGATGTTCCAATCTTGGCGTTCTCATACACACTGGCTTTATACAGAGTTTGACTAAACATTGGAGCGTTATCATTAATGTCCAGCACATTAACTATAATAACCATAGTGCCAGATTTAGCAGGAGTTCCTCCATCAATAGCAGTCAGTATGAGTCGGATCACAGACTGTTTTTCTCTGTCTAAAACTTTCTGAAGCTGTAATTCGGGAGATATACTCTCTCCTTTATGTGTGACGAGAGAGAAGTGTTCATTTTGGCTCAGCTTGTAGCTGTTTACAGTATTTTTACCGACGTCTGCATCGTCAGCAGGGTGCAGAGGAAATTTAGCTCCTGCTGCTGTGCTCTCTGTAATGTTGAAAACCTGCGACGTGCTGAGAAATGACGGGGAATTATCATTTACATCTAAGATTATAATTTCAATCCGGTACAGTTTTAAAGGGTTATTAATCACTGCTTCTACACTGAGGGAACATTTTGGTTCATCGCCGCAGAGTTCCTCTCGATCTATCCTCTCACTAACATACAGGACACCAGTCTTAAGATTTACCTCGAAATATTTTCTCTTTGATCCAGCAACGATCTGAAACATGCGGGACTCCAAATCCTGGACATTGATGTTGAGATCTTTGGCGATATTTCCGACAACAGTCCCCAGATTCACCTCCTCTGAGACGGAGTAAGAGAGCTGCCCAGACACCGCTTCCCAGTAACAATCCAGCAGCACGAACAGGAGATATATCCACACACAGCTCCTTCTGCTCGGCAAATGCATTATTCCACACATCGAGAAGGAGCATATGGGCAAACTAGAACAACATGTTACAACGACCACAAGAACAAAATCAAGGAAGAAGTATTCCAATTAAATATTTTGGCATTTCCACGAGCAAACAAGACGACCGTTCTTTGTGGCCCGACGTCTCTTTGTAACAAAGCCCACAGATGCATGATCCGCTGACTGGGAGGAGCCCTGAGCTAATAAAGAAACCGTCCAAATGTGATGGTCTATAGTGTCCCCATGTGGACATACGTCATAATTACATGCTACATCAAACTTCATCACATCAGAAATATGTACATACTCGATTCCCTCTAAACACGAGGCAATGCAAAAACATCAAAGAGTCAAATTATAAAGGAAAACGTTTGGCACACTGATTTCTGCAATTCATATAATATGACAAACCTATTCAGAAACAGCATCCTTTAGAAATTAACCGTTATTTAAAGCAAAAGCTTTTCAGAATGACAGCGAGTTATTTTTATGTGGTAAATGCTGAAATACCATCTGTGACTTTTTTTCTATCTAAAAATCAAAGTCAATATAAAGAGTGGATCAAAAGTTTTCTTGAGGGTAAATTATGAAATTACTCACATAATGTTGAAAAGTTGTAACCAAAAATATGTGTGAATGCACTGAAAACACTGTGCACTTAAACAACATACTTGTTTTGCACCCTGTTATGGGAACTGAAAGTTGAGTTCAGCACCACGGATAGCGACTCACACAGAGATTACTAGTCAGCAGCCAAATCCACTGAAAGTTAGACACTATCAACTTATGAACAGCAAGCTACAGTGTATGTAAATAACATCGCGGTTTCTTGATAGTTACGTGGCACAACGTAACCATCCGTAACCGTTAGTGTAACAACGCATATTTAATGAGGAAAACAATCCTGAAGTGATATTAGTTGCTTTTTCTTACCTTTTTTTCATTGGGTAAAGTCTGAGTTCTGGTAAAAGTGTCTCCTCCGTTAATACTGATCAGCTCCGCATCTACAGGCGGAAACGGTGCGGGGAAAACCACTACGTCACTCTTGAGTGTGTCCGAGCTGAAACACACGTCATACTGCTGAGTAGCTTTGGAGTAAGACCAGCTCCCGTCAGGGTGGGTGGTGATCATTGGGGCGCTGTACCTGCTGAAAGTGCCGTCTGTCCTGTGGCATTTGACAGCTATTAAACTGATGAGGCTGAGCAGAAAGATGACTGACACCGACACAATGGCGATCAGCAGATACAGGTTCAGCGCAGAGAAGCTGTCCTCCTTTATGGGCACATGTCTGAACTGAGTCTGGATGTCAGCTGTGCTCTCAACCACCACCACCTCAATAGACACAGTAGCTGACAGGGAGGGTTCTCCGTTATCAGACACCAACACCACCAAGGGGTGAGTTTTCAGGTCATTGTCACTCATTCTCCTCTTAGTCCTGATTTCTCCGGTGCTGGTTCCGATGCGGAAGAGGTTGTTTCCTTTGGGCTCAGAGAGGTGATAAGAGAGCAGCGCATTGTATCCAGAGTCTGCGTCTACAGCCCTGATCTTTGCCACAAAGTATCCCGCTTCAGCAGAATAGGGGATGCTCTCACTGTTAACGGAGCCGTGCTCAGAATATGGCGCGAGAATTGTTGGATTATTGTCATTTTCATCCAGGATTAAAACGTTGACAGTCACGTTGCTGCTGAGCGGAGGAACACCAGAGTCTGTGGCCTGAACTTTAAACTGAAATGTTTTCAACTCCTCATAGTTAAAAGACTGCAGGCTGACTATATCTCCAGTCTCTGAGTTGATGTTCAACATTGTAGATAACGGCAGTGAGTTACTGTTACTTTCTACAATTGAATAGCTCACCTGTGCATTTTGATCAGTGTCTGCATCAACAGCAGAAACTCTTTTCAGCATCGCTCCAACAGGACTGTTCTCTTTTAAATACATATTGACCACAGTGTCTGAGAAACGAGGCGAGTTATCATTGACATCAGAAATATAAACCGTGAGATCACTGGTGCTGGTGAGAGCAGGGGTTCCATCATCTGTAGCTATGATGGTGACATTATAATGTGAAGCACTCTCTCTGTCTAGTTGTCCG
Source organism: Epinephelus lanceolatus (assembly GCF_041903045.1). Classification (NCBI taxonomy): domain Eukaryota; kingdom Metazoa; phylum Chordata; class Actinopteri; order Perciformes; family Serranidae; genus Epinephelus; species Epinephelus lanceolatus. The sequence goes on along the minus strand of NC_135740.1, from coordinate 23,873,802 downwards.
TCTACTACCAAAGAGTAATAGTTTTTATAATTTGTTTCCAATTTAAAGGGGCTGTCATTTTTAATATCGCAATGAACTGCTCCATTTTTACCTCCATCTCGGTCCAGAACTGACACAAGTGCAACAGCAGTGCCTATTTTTGCATCCTCTTTCACTCTGTTGATTAGTGATGTCACAGATATCTCAGGAGTATTGTCATTTAAATCCAACACCTCTATTAGTATTTTGCACTGTGCTGCCATTGGAGGAGAGCCTTTGTCACTAGCTTGCACGCGGATTTCAAAAGCCGGGTGCTCTTCAAAGTCAATCTTTCCTTTAACAGTTATTAAACCTGTGAGCCCATCAATTTGGAATATTTCCAAAACATGGTCCTGATCTTTGCTGCTAAATGAATATGAAATCTCCCCGTTTGGCCCTTCATCAGCGTCTGTTGCTGTTACTGTTATTACTGATGTCCCAACTGGAACATTCTCAGTAATACTTGTTTTATACAATGGCTTGGTAAAGATCGGGGTGTTATCATTAACGTCTAAGACATTGATTATGATCTGTGATGTTCCGGATTTTGGAGGTGTCCCTCCGTCTACAGCAGTCAGTGTGAGTTTAATTACAGGCTGTTTCTCTCGGTCTAAAGGTTTCTGGAGGACTAGCTCAGCAGACACAGTATCTCCTTTGTTCACCGACAGTGAAAAATAGTCATTCTGATTTAGTTTGTATGTATTGATACCATTTTTTTCAACATCAGCGTCATAGGCGGACAGCACAAGAAATTTAGTCCCAGGCAGTGTGCTTTCTGCTATTTCAATACTTTGCGATTTAGCAGTGAAAGACGGAGAATTGTCATTAACATCTAGAATATTTATTTCTAAACGATAAAGCTTCAGTGGAGCATTTATCACAGCCTCTACACTCACTGTGCATTTCGTTGCCTTCGCACAGAGCTCCTCTCTGTCTATTCTATCACTGACAAAGAGAACACCAGTCTTCAGGTTTACCTCGAAAATCTTTTTCTTTGATCCGGCAACAATCTGAAACATACGAGACTCCAGATCATCGACACTGAGATTTAGATCTTTGGCTATATTTCCTACAGAAGTCCCCGGATTCACCTCCTCTAATATGGAGTAGGAGAGCTGCCCGTACACCGCTTCCCAATAACAATCCAGCAGAACAAATAACACGTATGCCACCACAGGACTCCTGTTAATCGAAGTCATAATCCAATCCGACGTGAATCCAACATAGAAAAAGTGTGATGGATGTCGAGTGTTGACCCAAACTGTGTTTCCTTCTCTTCTAATTTATCCACAATGCAGAAAACGTCTCAGCCTCCTCTGTGTGCTTCTGCGTCTCTTTGTGTCACAGCCCAACAAGACATCATCACGCTCCTCATCGAGGAGGGGCCTCGGGATTTGAATAAAGTAGTGTCTGTGTTATGGTCTACAGCGCCCCCTTATGGCCTTGTGGACCAATTACATCACAAGACAGGAAAAAAACAGTCTAACATTGCACACACCATCTCTCAGTTGATGCTCAGCATAAAAACATGGCCAATGTTAAAATGAACAGAAAGACAGAAAATATTAGGTTATATTCTTTGAAAAATACTTAACAAACTGGTCGTCATATTTGGTACAAAGCAATGTTTTCTGTATTTCCTAATTATGTATTTGCAATCATGTATTTCGTTATTTCTAAGTGAGGGTCAACTCATCTGTTTGTGATTGGCATGCGCATCCCTTTAACTAAAATGTAATCCAGGCAATTATTTTAAATACGCCGTTAATGCCATAGCCCTCACAGGGTCTTTGTTGATATTTTCAGACTGAACGCCATTAAGCGAACTGAAAGAATTGGCAGGAAAATAAGACAAATACCTAAGAATATTTAAGAAGATATTGGAAAATTAGTCTCTTATATTGCAATCAACTATCAAATCTATGATGCATACTCTGCGCCCCAAGCAGCGAACTCTGTGTATCAGCGCAATTGTCAAAGAAGAAATGATGAAAGTGACAATTGGCAACTGATCAAAAAACACATGTATGAATTGCAATGCAGTATTGTTGTTAATTATGGTCAAGAGGTATGAAATCAACCTTTCTTTCTATGTTAAAAAAAACCCCAGCAATACCAGCACAAGTTTCATTTCGGGTTTACGCTTCCCCTCTTCGGCACCATGGACAGCGATACTGCATTTAGATTGTAAGGACTGGTTTACATGTTTTAGACGATGTCAGATACAAAAGGTCACCATTACCATGGGAGAAAATGTAGGAAACCATTTTCCAAAACACCTGTTACGTGTCAACACATAGACTAAGATACATATACAAAAAGGAAAGAAAAACTAACGACCTACTAAATACACAAAGAGCAAACAAGCCCAGCGTTTAGTGACACCAGCAATATTGTTTCTAAAACATTATAAACGTGCTGTTCTTACCTTTTCTTTGTTGGGTAAAGTCTGAGTTCTGGTAAAAGTGTCTCCTCCATTTATACTGATCAGCTCCGCATCTACAGGCGGAAACGGTGCGGGGAAAACCACTACGTCACTCTTGAGTGTGTCTGAGCTGAAACACACGTCATACTGCTGAGTAGCTTTGGAGTAAGACCAGCTCCCGTCAGGGTGGGTGGTGATCATTGGGGCGCTGTACCTGCTGAAAGTGCCGTCTGTCCTGTGGCATTTGACAGCTATTAAACTGATGAGGCTGAGCAGAAAGATGACTGACACCGACACAATGGCGATCAGCAGATACAGGTTCAGCGCAGAGAAGCTGTCCTCCTTTATGGGCACATGTCTGAACTGAGTCTGGATGTCAGCTGTGCTCTCAACCACCACCACCTCAATAGACACAGTAGCTGACAGGGAGGGTTCTCCGTTATCAGACACCAACACCACCAAGGGGTGAGTTTTCAGGTCATTGTCACTCATTCTCCTCTTAGTCCTGATTTCTCCGGTGCTGGTTCCGATGCGGAAGAGGTTGTTTCCTTTGGACTCAGAGAGGTGATAAGAGAGCAGCGCATTGTATCCAGAGTCTGCGTCTACAGCCCTGATCTTTGCCACAAAGTATCCCGCTTCAGCAGAATAGGGGATGCTCTCACTGTTAACGGAGCCGTGCTCAGAATATGGCGCGAGAATTGTTGGATTATTGTCATTTTCATCCAGAATTAAAACGTTGACAGTCACGTTGCTGCTGAGCGGAGGAACACCAGAGTCTGTGGCCTGAACTTTAAACTGAAACGTTTTCAACTCCTCATAGTTAAAAGACTGCAGGCTGACTGTATCTCCAGTCTCTGAGTTGATGTTCACCATTGTAGATAACGGCAGTGAGTTACTGTTACTTTGTAAAACTGAATAGCTCACCTGACCATTCTGATCGATGTCTGCATCAACTGCTGAAACTGTTTTTAAAACTACTCCTACTGGACTGTTTTCTTTCACATAGACATTGATTATGTTTTCTGTGAATAGAGGTTTGTTATCATTGACATCTGAGACGTGGACATTAATGACGCTCGTGCTGGAGAGAGGTGGGCTGCCCTCATCAGTAGCAGTGATGCTGATGTTGTATTCAGCTGAGCTCTCTCTGTCCAGAGGACCGTCCACCACCAACGAGTAGTAATTCTTATGATTTGACTCTAATTTGAAAGGGACATTATTGGAGATTTTACAGTTCACCATCCCATTTTTACCTCCGTCTTTATCAGATACTGAAACTAGTGCAATGGCGGTGCCAATGGACGCATCCTCTTTCACGGTGTTTAACAATGACGTAACAGATATTTCAGGGGCATTGTCATTGACGTCTAAAACTTCAATTAATAATTTGGCATTTGAAGTGAGAGGAGAAGAGGCTCCATCACTGGCTTGTACTCGAATCTCAAAAGCATTATTTTCTTCAAAGTCGATATTCTTTTTATTTGTTACAGTTCCAGTTTTTTCATCTATAGCAAACAGATCGGTTTGTTTTCCCCGGCCTACCTCACTGAAAGAATACATAACTTGTCCATTCTGACCTGCATCTAAATCAGTAGCATTTAATGTTATTATGGATGTACCTACCTTCACATTCTCATACACACTGGCTTTGTACAGAGTTTGACTGAATATAGGAGCGTTATCATTTATGTCCAATACATTTACCACAATTACCATAGTGCCAGATTTAACAGGACTTCCTCCATCAAGAGCAGTTAGTGTGAGTCGGATCACAGACTGTTTTTCTCTGTCTAAAACTTTCTGAACCTGTAATTCTACAGTTACACTCTCCCCTTTATGTGTGACGAGAGAGAAGTGTTCATTTTGGCTCAGCTTGTAGCTGTTTACAGTATTTTTACCGACGTCTGCATCGTGAGCAGGATGCAGAGGAAATTTAGCTCCTGCTGCCGTGCTCTCACTAATGTTAATTATCTGGGACGTTCTTAAAAATGACGGGGAATTATCATTTACATCCAAGATTATAATTTCAATCCGGTACAGTTTTAAAGGGTTATTAATCACTGCTTCTACACTGAGGGAACATTTCTGTTCGTTGCCGCAGAGTTCCTCTCGATCTATCCTCTCATTAACATACAGGACACCAGTCTTTAGATTTACCTCGAAATATTTTCTCTTTGATCCAGCAACGATCTGAAACATGCGGGACTCCAAATCCTGCACATTGATGTTGAGATCTTTAGCGATATTTCCGACAACAGTCCCCAGATTCACCTCCTCTGAGACGGAGTAAGAGAGCTGCCCAGACACCGCTTCCCAGTAACAATCCAGCAGCACGAACAGGAGATATATCCACACACAGCTCCTTCTGCTCGGCAAATGCATCATTCCACACATCGAGAGACGGCATAAACATTGATTTGGCTGATAAGGTCACTCATATGGATGCATTAAACAGCATCACGAAACCTACTAAATTAATTTATCGGTATATATGCAGTACAATAGGAAAATGGTGGTCGCACCGTCCTCTTTCGCTCCCAGAGTGTCTTTGTTTGAATCGCCTGAGAAACATCATCATCCTCTGAATCTGGGAGGAGCCCCGTGCTACCAAAGAGTTAGTTCAAATGTGACGGTCTACAATGTCGTCATGTGGACACTTGCGAGAACTACATTCAACATACACACACTAATATTAGCAGACCTTTACACTCTTAATTTCCACTTGAACATGTAGCTAAACCATTTCATAACTCAAAGAAGAATTGGCTTAACTGCCTAATTTATCACAGTGATAATTTCGATTAAAACTTCATATGTTTGTATTTTTTTAACAAAATGACCTGTTTTCGACACTAAGTCAAAACTTCACGAGACAACTAATGTGGTTAATGAAGGTTTTTTTTTTTTTTTTAAATCAACATTCCAGAAAGATGGTTTATTCAGCACACCAACAAAAACCCGCTTTCTTCAGAAGCCAGACACGAATAAAGGGAAAAGAAACACAATCAAACTAAAGACAAAGTATGTATCTTCACAAATACATTGCTAATGTTTGAGCCAGTATGAAAGCCTAATTTCTATGAGATCAGGGTTGAAAATGATTTACAATTTTGTCCTGCGGTTTGGAAACCAGAAACATGCGTTCAGCACCATGGATAGCGACATTCACATTCATAAAAGCAGCTCAGCAGAAAGTCATGACTGAGATCACTAATTCAACACATTTACAATATGTCTTTTTATGTCAAGATACTCAAGAAATTTTGAATATTTCTACAGTATATTAACTCAAACTCAAATCAGTACTTTTTTCTAATGGCACATAGGGCTTTGCAAAGGACTGTAAGTAAAACGGCATCTATTCCCACCCAGTTCTCAACATAGGTGTAGTGTAATAAAATGTCAAGCATGTGACACTATTATATTCTTACCTTTTCTTTGTTGGGTAAAGTCTGAGTTCTGGTAAAAGTGTCTCCTCCGTTAATACTGATCAGCTCTGCATCTACAGGCGGAAACGGTGCGGGGAAAACCACTACGTCACTCTTGAGTGTGTCTGAGCTGAAACACACGTCATACTGCTGAGTAGCTTTGGAGTAAGACCAGCTCCCGTCAGGGTGGGTGGAGATCATTGGGGCGCTGTACCTGCTGAAAGTGCCGTCTGTCCTGTGGCATTTGACAGCTATTAAACTGATGAGGCTGAGCAGAAAGATGACTGACACCGACACAATGGCGATCAGCAGATACAGGTTCAGCGCAGAGAAACTGTCCTCCTTTATGGGCACATGTCTGAACTGAGTCTGGATGTCAGTTGTGCTCTCAACCACCACCACCTCAATAGACACAGTAGCTGACAGGGAGGGTTCTCCGTTATCAGACACCAACACCACCAAGGGGTGAGTTTTCAGGTCATTGTCACTCATTCTCCTCTTAGTCCTGATTTCTCCGGTGCTGGTTCCGATGCGGAAGAGGTTGTTTCCTTTGGGCTCAGAGAGGTGATAAGAGAGCAGCGCATTGTATCCAGAGTCTGCGTCTACAGCCCTGATCTTTGCCACAAAGTATCCCGCTTCAGCAGAATAGGGGATGCTCTCACTGTTAACGGAGCCGTGCTCAGAATATGGCGCGAGAATTGTTGGATTATTGTCATTTTCATCCAGAATTAAAACGTTGACAGTCACGTTGCTGCTGAGCGGAGGAACACCAGAGTCTGTGGCCTGAACTTTAAACTGAAACGTTTTCAACTCCTCATAGTTAAAAGACTGCAGGCTGACTATATCTCCAGTCTCTGAGTTGATGTTCACCATTGTAGATAACGGCAGTGAGTTACTGTTACTTTGTAAAACTGAATAGCTCACCTGACCATTCTGATCGACGTCAGCATCGATTGCTGAAACAGTTTTTAAAACTGCTCCTACTGGACTGTTTTCTTTCACAAAGACATTGATTATGTTTTCTGTGAATAGAGGTTTGTTATCATTCACATCTGAGACGTGGACATTAATGACGCTCGTGCTAGAGAGAGGTGGGCTGCCCTCATCAGTAGCAGTGATGCTGATGTTGTATTCAGCTGAGGTCTCTCTGTCCAGAGGACCGTCCACCACCAACGAGTAGTAATTCTTATAATTTGACTCTAATTTAAAAGGGACATTATTTGAAATCCTACAGTTCACCATCGCATTTTTACCTCCGTCTTTATCAGATACTGAAACTAGTGCAATGGCGGTGCCAATGGACGCATCCTCCTTTACGGTGCTTAACAATGACGTAACAGATATTTCAGGGGCATTGTCATTGACGTCTAAAACTTCAATTAATAATTTGGCATGTGAGGTCATAGGTGACGAAGCTCCATCACTGGCTTGTACTCGAATCTCAAAAGCATTATTTTCTTCAAAGTCGATATTCTTTTTATTTGTTACTGTCCCAGTTTTTTCATCTATAGCAAACAGATCAGGTTGTTTCCCTCTGCCTACTTTACTGAACGATAATAAAACATGTCCATTTTGACCTGCATCCAGATCAGTAGCATTTAATGTTATTATTGACGTGCCTATCTTTACATTTTCATACACACTGGCTTTATACAGAGTTTGACTGAATATAGGAGCGTTATCATTAATGTCCAGCACATTAACTATAATCACCATAGTGCCAGATTTAGCAGGAGTTCCTCCATCAATAGCAGTCAGTGTGAGTTGGATCACAGACTGTTTTTCTCTGTCTAAAACTTTCTGAAGCTGTAGTTCGGGAGATATACTCTCTCCTTTATGTGTGACGAGAGAGAAGTGTTCATTTTGGCTCAGCTTGTAGTTATTTACAGTATTTTTTCCGACGTCTGCATCGTCAGCAGGATGCAGAGGAAATTTAGCCCCTGCTGCTGTGTTCTCACTAATGTCGATTACCTGCGAGCTGCTCAGAAATGACGGGGAATTATCATTCACGTCTAAGATGACAACTTCAATCCGGTACAGTTTTAAAGGGTTATTAATCACTGCTTCTACACCGAGGGAACATTTTGGTTCATCGCCGCAGAGTTCCTCTCGATCTATCCTCTCATTAACATACAGGACACCAGTCTTTAGATTTACCTCGAAATATTTTCTCTTTGATCCAGCAACGATCTGAAACATGCGGGACTCCAAATCCTGGACATTGATGTTGAGATCTTTGGCGATATTTCCGACAACAGTCCCCAGATTCACCTCCTCTGAGACGGAGTAAGAGAGCTGCCCAGACACCGCTTCCCAGTAACAATCCAGCAGCACGAAGAGGAGATATATCCACACACAGCTCTTTCTGCCCGGCAAATGCATTATTCCACACATCGAGAGACGTCATGCAGACAAATTCTAAAGTAGATTCACAACAATAAAGAATACAATCCTTAAGAGGTATTACACCATACGACTTTGGTTTGCAACATGAAAATCGTCGTCACATCGTTCTCTGTCACCCTCCGAGTCTCTTTGTTTCAGTCGCCTGAGAAACATCATCATCCTCTGAATCTGGGAGGAGCCCCGAACCAATAAAGAGGAAGCTGAAATGTGATGGTCTGCAGTGTCCTCATGTGGACACTTGCAAGAAATACATCAGCATCAAACGCCTAACAATATCACAACGACCCCCACATTCATGTTCTCCTAAACATTTTGCCAAATCTCAAGTAAAGATGCGCTTAGTATGGTCACTATTTATTATGTGGCTGCAATTTCGTTTCTACTCGCCACTAACTCCGAATTAAAGGAACCGATTGAGCACTTATTTAGCGAGTTAAATGCTTTTGAAACGGAAAGCAACTTGCTGGAAATTTAGAAACACAAAATTATGGCACAGGAAGTCCTCAGACAAATGCTCACCTCACGCACACCCACACACAATAGGGACAGCAGAGACGTAGTTATTTTCCGGAAGAATAATTAAATCTGAGAGTATACACTTGCATAAAAATATGCATAAAGCTGTTCTACAAAATTGTTCTGTTGTCGAAAAAGAAGTTTCTCCATATGTCTTGTGGATTAATGAGTACAGGGACCACACTAACACAAACTTGAGTTCAGCACCATGGATAGCGGCGTTCTCCTCAAAAATGCCGAATATGTAGCACAAATTGTTGCAATCTGTGATCACAAAGGTCTTTATTATTTTTCTTTTATGTGAGTCCGGGAAATTACCCGCCCTTTTTTAAAACTGCAATTGCTAACTGACAACAACAAATATTTTAAACACAGATAGTTTGGAGACGAATACATTGTAGTACGCATCATATTCGATGTGTGTAAATGTACTCATAAATATTGTGCACTTAAATAGGTACTTTCTTTAACTTTTATGTCCCTACAACTGCGACCAACACACATTCATACACTACCGTTCAGCACTGCATTTAATAAACAACTTGCGCATTAAAATACCGAATGGGACGTCATCAGTTAATGAGGTGAGGAAATCATCGTTGAGTGTACAGTAGGGTATAGTTATATAAGATATCCCACTGTATTTGTATTTGACATTATTTCAATGTTAAATCAAATGGTTGTTCTAATTGCATTTACTTTTCACCTCCATACACAGCGCACTTAAAAATAGCCTGAATACAACGGCACTATTTCTCCTTCAGATCGCAACATAGAAACGGTAAAGAAAAATGTACTTAACGCAATAATGTCCTTACCTTTTCTTTGTTGGGTAAAGTCTGAGTTCTTGTAAAAGTGTCTCCTCCGTTAATACTGATCAGCTCCGCATCTACAGGCGGAAACGGTGCAGGGAAAACCACTACGTCACTCTTGAGTGTGTCTGAGCTGAAACACACGTCATACTGCTGCGTAGCTTTGGAATAAGACCAGCTCCCGTCAGGGTGGGTGGTGATCATTGGGGCGCTGTACCTGCTGAAAGTGCCGTCTGTCCTGTGGCATTTGACAGCTATTAAACTGATGAGGCTGAGCAGAAAGATGACTGACACCGACACAATGGCGATCAGCAGATACAGGTTCAGCGCAGAGAAGCTGTCCTCCTTTATGGGCACATGTCTGAACTGAGTCTGGATGTCAGCTGTGCTCTCAACCACCACCACCTCAATAGACACAGTAGCTGACAGGGAGGGTTCTCCGTTATCAGACACCAACACCACCAAGGGGTGAGTTTTCAGGTCATTGTCACTCATTCTCCTCTTAGTCCTGATTTCTCCGGTGCTGGTTCCGATGCGGAAGAGGTTGTTTCCTTTGGGCTCAGAGAGGTGATAAGAGAGCAGCGCATTGTATCCAGAGTCTGCGTCTACAGCCCTGATCTTTGCCACAAAGTATCCCGCTTCAGCAGAATAGGGGATGCTCTCACTGTTAACTGAGCCGTGCTCAGAATATGGCGCGAGAATTGTTGGATTGTTGTCATTTTCATCCAGGATTAAAACGTTGACAGTCACGTTGCTGCTGAGCGGAGGAACACCAGAGTCTGTGGCCTGAACTTTAAACTGAAACGTTTTCAGCTCCTCATAGTTAAAAGACTGCAGGCTGACTATATCTCCAGTCTCTGAGTTGATGTTTACCATCGTAGATAACGGCAGTGAGTTACTGTTACTTTGTAGAAAAGAATAGCTCACCTGACCATTCTGATTGATATCAGCATCAGCTGCAGTCACAGTTTTAATAACTGCTCCCACTGGACTGTTCTCTTTAACATAAACATTAACCAGCGGCTCTGAGAAGCGAGGCGGATTATCATTGACATCAGAAACATGAACTGTCACTATGTTGGTGCTGGAGAGAGGTGGAGTCCCTTCATCAGTCGCTACGATGGTGACATTGTACTCGGCCACAGTCTCTCTGTCGAGCGGACCATCAACTACTAACGAATAATAATTTTTATAATTTGTCTCTAATTTAAAGGGAGCATCATTTGCAATGACAGCTTTTACTACACCATTTTTACCCCCATCTTTATCCAGTACAGACACAAGTGCTATAGCAGTACCTACTTTTGCATCCTCCTTCACTGTGTTTAGCAGTGACGTCACCGTGATCTCAGGAGCGTTGTCATTTAGATCCACCACTTCTACCAGCACTTTACAGTGAGCAGACATCGGAGGCTGCCCTTTGTCACTGGCCTGTGCATGAATCTCAAACGCAGGATTTTCTTCATAGTCGATTTGACCTCTGACCAAAATCGCACCTGTTTTAGAGTCAATTTGAAATACATCTAAAACACGATCCTGACCTTTTTTTCTCAGAGAGTATTCAATTTCACCGTTTGAACCCTCGTCTGCGTCTGTTGCATTAAGAGTGATCACAGTAGATCCTGTTGGCAAGTTTTCAGAAATTTGAATCTTGTACAAAGATCTACTGAAAACAGGATGGTTGTCGTTAGTATCCAAAACGTTGATAATAATTTGTGAGGTTCCCGATCTGGGGGGATTTCCTCCGTCTACTGCAGTTAGTGTGAGTTTGATCACAGAGTCACGTTCTCTGTCTAGAGATTTCTGCAATACTAATTCAGCAGATACACTATCTGCCCCTTTGTGAATATCTAAAGAAAAATAATCATTATTACTGAGCCTGTATGTATTAACACCGTTCTTTCCAACATCCAGATCCGATGCCTCTATTAGTCCAAATTTCACCCCTGGTAAAGTACTTTCTGCAATGTCGAGTGACTGTAATTGCTCAGAGAAAACGGGTGCATTGTCGTTTATATCTGATATAGTTATGTCTAACCGGTAAAGCTTCAGCGGGTCATTGATCACGGCCTCTACATTGACCGTACATTTTGCAGCCTTCGCACAAAGCTCCTCGCGGTCTATTCTTTCACTGACATAAATAACACCAGTCTTCAGATTTACATCGAAATATTTTCTCTTTGATCCAGCAACGATCTGAAACATACGAGGCTCTAACTCCTGCACATTGAGATTTAGATCCTTGGCGATATTTCCAACAGCAGTGCCCGGGTTTACCTCCTCTGAGACGGAATACGAGAGCTGTCCAGACACCGCTTCCCAGAAACAATTCAGCAGCACGGCCACGAAATATATCCGACAAAGTCTCGTTCTGCCTGAGAAATACATCATTACATCCAGCACGAAAAGGCATAAATCCCAGTCCGACCACTGCCGTCAAACAGTCATATTAAAAACGAAGTGCAAGGTTCCAGTTTATCGCATTTTTATCAGGCAGCAGGAGAATGTTTTTCAACCTCTTTTCTCTCGCCCTGCGCCTCTTTGTAACAAAGCCCAGAGAAACATCATCATCATCATCATCATCATCATCATCATCATCATCATCATCATCCTCTCTCTCTCTGGGAGGAGTCTTGTGCATGCTGAAATAACGTCAAGATGTCATGGTCTATAGTGTCCCCACGTGGTGATAGGAAATAACTGCATTCAACCTCTGACAGCAACAATGGAAAGACTCACCAACTATGTGAACTGAGCAATTTCATATTAACAAACATAATTTGATTAAACTGTTTCAAACAACAATAACTATTCATTTCGACATGATTCTCTCTGTCTCATTTCCTTATCTGTCTGTCTATATTTATTTATTTATCTTCTTTATTTTTATTAGAAGACTTTCACCTGAGAACTGATAGCCCAGCTAGAAAACTACATGAAGTAAAACCATGGCACACCTTCGGAGTAAAGCCCTGCAAAACACTAAATATGCAGAGAGAGGTGAAACTGTTGATTGCAAATACAAATCAAAATATTTTCCTATATTTTAAAAAAGAGAAAAATGCAGAGGAAATTAGGTTAATTAAATAAGCGTTTGAAAAATCTTCCATAAATATAATGACACGTTAAATCTGTCATGACTAAATACCCCTATTTAAAAAAAAAAAAAAAAAAAATCAAATATATGTGTCAGGAACTCACACTACCCTTTTCCCAATCCTTACATTTTCCGCGTTGCATTCCCTGGACCTCTGACAACACACTGATGGGACTGACTTCAGCACCATGGACAGCGACATGGATTTTCATGTATAGTTTAACAGGTTTATGAGCTTCAATGGCTCACGCACCACTGTGTATTTCAACACAAATCCAAAGCCAAAACCACAATAAACACATTTTGGAAAGTTAGCACAAAGTAATTTAACTTCATATACAAGAAAACCAAAACACGGAGAGACACGTTTTCAGGCTCAGCTCTTGTGATTATATGAACACATGTAGTTTTTCATAGTTTCTTACCTTTTCTTTGTTGGGTAAAGTCTGAGTTCTGGTAAAAGTGTCTCCTCCGTTAATACTGATCAGCTCCGCATCTACAGGCGGAAACGGTGCGGGGAAAACCACAACGTCACTCTTGAGTGTGTCTGAGCTGAAACACACGTCATACTGCTGAGTAGCTTTGGAGTAAGACCAGCTCCCGTCAGGGTGGGTGGTGATCATTGGGGCGCTGTACCTGCTGAAAGTGCCGTCTGTCCTGTGGCATTTGACAGCTATTAAACTGATGAGGCTGAGCAGAAAGATGACTGACACCGACACAATGGCGATCAGCAGATACAGGTTCAGCGCAGAGAAGCTGTCCTCCTTTATGGGCACATGTCTGAACTGAGTCTGGATGTCAGCTGTGCTCTCAACCACCACCACCTCAATAGACACAGTAGCTGACAGGGAGGGTTCTCCGTTATCAGACACCAACACCACCAAGGGGTGAGTTTTCAGGTCATTGTCACTCATTCTCCTCTTAGTCCTGATTTCTCCGGTGCTGGTTCCGATGCGGAAGAGGTTGTTTCCTTTGGGCTCAGAGAGGTGATAAGAGAGCAGCGCATTGTATCCAGAGTCTGCGTCTACAGCCCTGATCTTTGCCACAAAGTATCCCGCTTCAGCGGAATAGGGGATGCTCTCACTGTTAACGGAGCCGTGCTCAGAATATGGCGCGAGAATTGTTGGATTATTGTCATTTTCATCCAGGATTAAAACGTTGACAGTCACGTTGCTGCTGAGCGGAGGAACACCAGAGTCTGTGGCCTGAACTTTAAACTGAAACGTTTTCAGCTCCTCATAGTTAAAAGACTGCAGGCTGACTATATCTCCAGTCTCTGAGTTGATGTTTACCATCGTAGATAACGGCAGTGAGTTACTGTTACTTTGTAGAAAAGAATAGCTCACCTGACCATTCTGATTGATATCAGCATCAGCTGCAGTCACAGTTTTAATAACTGCTCCCACTGGACTGTTCTCTTTAACATAAACATTAACCAGCGGCTCTGAGAAGCGAGGCGGATTATCATTGACATCAGAAACATGAACTGTCACTATGTTGGTGCTGGAGAGAGGTGGAGTCCCTTCATCAGTCGCTACGATGGTGACATTGTACTCGGCCACAGTCTCTCTGTCGAGCGGACCATCAACTACTAACGAATAATAATTTTTATAATTTGTCTCTAATTTAAAGGGAGCATCATTTGCAATGACAGCTTTTACTACACCGTTTTTACCTCCATCTTTATCCAGTACAGAAACAAGTGCTATAGCAGTACCTACTTTTGCATCCTCCTTCACTGTGTTTAGCAGTGACGTCACTGTGATCTCAGGAGCGTTGTCGTTTAGGTCCACCACTTCTACCAGCACCTTGCAATGAGCAGACATCGGAGGCTGCCCTTTGTCACTGGCCTGTGCATGTATCTCAAAAGCTTGGTGTTCTTCATAGTCGATCTGTCCTCTGACTGAAATTGCACCTGTTTTAGAATCAATTTCAAATAAATCTAAAATGTGATCCTGACCTTTACTTCTCAACGAATACTCGATTTCAGCATTTAATCCCTCATCTGCGTCTGTCGCATTCAGAACTATAACAGTTTTACCTACTGCTAAATTCTCAGAAATGCGAGCCTTATATAAAGAGCTGCTGAAAACCGGAGCATTGTCGTTGTTGTCTAGAACGTTAATATTTATCTGAGACGTTCCTGATTTGGGTGGATTTCCTCCGTCGACTGCAGTCACCGTAAGTCTCACAGTACGTTGTTTCTCTCGGTCTAAAGCTTTCTGAAGCACGAGCTCAGCAGACACGCTCTCTCCTCCTTTGTGAACCTCTAAAGAAAAATAATCATTTGGACTCAGCTTGTATGTACTCACACTATTCTTACCAACATCCAGATCCGATGCCCCGACAAATCCAAATTTCCCACCTGGCACAGTACTTTCAGCAATGTTAAGAGACTGCACCTTCTCGGGGAAAAAGGGCGCGTTATCATTTATATCGACTATATTTACCTCCAAACGATAAAGCTTCAGCGGGTTGTTAATCACGGCCTCTACACTGACAGTACATTTTGTCGCCTTCGCACAAAGCTCCTCACGGTCTATTCTTTCATTCACATAAAGAACACCAGTTTTCAGATTTACATCGAAATATTTCCTCTTTGATCCGCTCACAATCTGAAACATACGTGCCTCTAAGTCGTGGACATTAAGGTTTAGATCTTTAGCGAGATTTCCCACAGAAGTCCCCGGGTTTACCTCCTCTGATACAGAGTATGAGAGCTGTCCGGACACCGCTTCCCAGCAGCAGTCCAAAAGAACAAGGACTATATACATCCCCAGCGGACTCCGTATCCACCGCGTCGACATATTTTTATCCAGCGTGAACAAAGCATATGGATTATAGTCTCCAAAATCCCGTCTAATAACTCAGGATGGAAGCAATGTGCCAGAATCCAGTTTCCTCGCCTTTTAGGGTGTAACAGACATAATGATGTCCAAACGGTCCATTCTCTCTCTGCGTCTCTTTGTAACAAAGCCCTGAGAAACATCATCATTCTCTGAATCTGGGAGGAGCCTGAAGCAACCGAGAGGAACATCAAAATGTGATGGTCTACAATGTCCTCGTGTGGTCGTTTGAAATAATTACATTCAACACCAGGAACAGATAAATATATGTTCTTCTGGACTTTCAAGTCAATATAATATATAAAATATACAGCTAACAAGAAGTCACAAATATCTGGACACAGATGTGTTAGTTGAAAAGCAGGATAAAGATTTAATAAATAGATAAAATGAAATAAAGAAACTATTGTACATTTCTGTATTTTCTTTTTAAGTAGTTGAATTGAGGTAATGCAGTTATTCAGAGAGACTCCTTCTTAAATTGTGGTGAAATCTTATATACATCACCTATCAACTGACTCATAGGGGAACACCACCTAAATTAAGATTCCCAGTATGTTATTTCCATGGCCGTGGAAAGTTCAATCACCATCTATAAACATGAGCTAATCTCTGTCAAAGCCAGACCCAGAGAGGTAAGTCTCAAATTTGTGATGTGGTCAAGTATAAAGTCTGGAGCTGCTTCGCTGATAATGAATGGGGGCCTAATTTTGTAGATGTATAAATTTTGAAAGTCAGCATAGTCACGCTTTAAATAACTGAGACAACTGCAGTAAATATACTCTGTTAATAGCACTCACCACACTCTGGCGCTTATTTCAGCACCACGGACAACGACATACATACTGCAGTGTTAAATTTCATTAAGAAAAGTATAACACGATGGTACTTGCTCTCAGCCGCAGCCCAGAATAATAAAATAATACATCACTTAAAACATGTTACTTTTATTTTTCTTACCTTTTCTTTGTTGGGTAAAGTCTGGGTTCTGGTAAAAGTGTCTCCTCCATTAATACTGATCAGCTCAGCATCTACAGGCGGAAACGGTGCGGGGAAAACCACTACGTCACTCTTGAGTGTGTCTGAGCTGAAACACACGTCATACTGCTGAGTAGCTTTGGAGTAAGACCAGCTCCCGTCAGGGTGGGTGGTGATCATTGGGGCGCTGTACCTGCTGAAAGTGCCGTCTGTCCTGTGGCATTTGACAGCTATTAAACTGATGAGGCTGAGCAGAAAGATGACTGACACCGACACAATGGCGATCAGCAGATAGAGGTTCAGCGCAGAGAAGCTGTCCTCCTTTATGGGCACATGTCTGAACTGAGTCTGGATGTCAGCTGTGCTCTCAACCACCACCACCTCAATAGACACAGTAGCTGACAGGGAGGGTTCTCCGTTATCAGACACCAACACCACCAAGGGGTGAGTTTTCAGGTCATTGTCACTCATTCTCCTCTTAGTCCTGATTTCTCCGGTGCTGGTTCCGATGCGGAAGAGGTTGTTTCCTTTGGGCTCAGAGAGGTGATAAGAGAGCAGCGCATTGTATCCAGAGTCTGCGTCTACAGCCCTGATCTTTGCCACAAAGTATCCCGCTTCAGCAGAATAGGGGATGCTCTCACTGTTAACGGAGCCGTGCTCAGAATATGGCGCGAGAATTGTTGGATTATTGTCATTTTCATCCAGGATTAAAACGTTGACAGTCACGTTGCTGCTGAGCGGAGGAACACCAGAGTCTGTGGCCTGAACTTTAAACTGAAACGTTTTCAGCTCCTCATAGTTAAAAGACTGCAGGCTGACTATATCTCCAGTCTCTGAGTTGATGTTCACCATCGTAGATAACGGCAGTGAATTACTGTTACTTTGTAAAACTGAATAGCTCACCTGACTGTTCTGGTCAACGTCAGCATCAATTGCAGTTACAGTTTTAATAACTACTCCTATTGGACTGTTTTCTTTCACATATACATTAATCAGCGGCTCTGGAAACAGCGGTGGGTTATCATTAACATCAGAAACGTGTATAGATAGCACACTGGTGCCGGAGAGTGAGGGGGTTCCACTGTCAGTGGCGATTATGGTGACATTATAATTAGAGACCCTCTCTCTGTCCAGGGGTCCGTCAACTATCAAAGAATAATAATTTTTGTAGTTTGTTTCGAGTTTGAGCGGAACCTCATTTTTAATTTGAATTTTCACATCACCGTTTTTCCCACCATCCTTATCCAGGACTGACACTAGAGCAACTACGGTACCTACATCAGCATCCTCCTTCACTGTGGTGTGTAGTGACGTCACTGTGATCTCAGGAGCATTATCATTTACGTCCACCACTTCTACCAGCACTTTACAATGAGCAGACATGGGAGGCTGCCCTTTGTCACTGGCCTCTACACGTATCTCAAAAGCCTTTTTTTCCTCAAAGTCTACATTGCCTTTCACCTTGATGACACCCGTCTGACTTTCAATTTCAAAGATATCAAGCACATGATCTTGATCTTTGCTTCTCAGTGAATATACAATCTCACTGTTCAGGCCCTCATCTGCATCTGTAGCGTTCACAGTGATCACTATTGTACCCAGCGGGGTGTTTTCTGGGATTTTTGTCTTGTATAACGTCTCGCCAAATATCGGGATGTTATCGTTATTGTCTAAAACATTAACAACGAGCTGTGATGTGCCTGATTTCGGAGGATTCCCTCCATCTACAGCGGTCAGTGTCATGGTGATGACAGGCTGCTTCTCTCGGTCTAAAGCTTTCTGCAGCACCAACTCAGCAGACACACTGTCTCCTGCTTTGTGCACAGCCAAAGAGAAATGCTCATTTTGGCTTAATTTATAAGTACTGACACCGTTTCTCCCCACATCTACATCACTTGCTTCAGATAATGCGAATTTCACTCCTGGTAAAGTACTCTCCGCGATGTACAGATTCTGCAATTTGCTCGAAAACAACGGAGCATTGTCATTTACATCTAAAATGTCTACGTCGATACGGTAAAGCTTTAAAGGGTTATTTATGACGGCTTCTACACTCACTGAGCATTTAAGTTCCTCTGCGCAAAGCTCCTCTCTGTCTATTCTCTCACTGACATACAGAACACCAGTCTTTAGATTTACCTCGAAGAATTTCCTCTTTGATCCAGTGACAATTTGAAACATACGCGACTCCAAATCCCGTGAATTAAGGTTTAGGTCCTTAGCGATATTTCCAACAGCAGTCCCCGGGGTTACCTCCTCTGAGACGGAATAAGAGAGCTGCCCAGACACCGTTTCCCAGAAACAATAGAGCAGAAAGAGCACAAGATATATCCCGAAATAGCTCCATCGACAAGGCGAAGACATATTTCTGTCCAAAATGAGCAAAGCATGAATATGACTCCCAGTGTGACTCCCAAATATCAGCCGTGGTGAGCTCTAGATATGATTGAAAAATGCTATGTTTATTCCACCGTCCTCCCTCTGTAACAAAGACTAGAGAAATGTCCCAGTCGCCTTAAAACGGGAGGGGCCTAGTTGTATTTAGAGAGTAGCGCTTTCTCTGATGGATCAACAGTGGCGCCACGTGGTGAAATAGACGACATACAGGGAGCAGTGGAAATGTAATGTTGCCTGCTCTGAAGCAGCCATTACGTCACACTATCAATATTGATAACTATATGCTGCTGAATAACCTAATTTAAGTAGGAGAGCTTAAAATTATATTTCAGCACCATGGACAGCGCACAAGAGCTGTTGTGCCTGTCCTGATGTGTGAGAGCTGTTCTTCACATATTTAGACATGGTGTAACCCCCTAAACACACACACACACACACACACACACACACACACACACACACACACACTCCACATCATCTTCCACTTTTCCACCACATTGCCATTTATTTAATTTAGGCTGCAATTTGCAAACATGTGGAGTAAACTATGTCAGTAAATGTTACAGCCACTTTTGGTGAAATAATGACACTGGGTTTCCACGGATACCAGAAAACATCCCAATAAATTAGGGTTATCCTGCTCTGGAGGCAATTTCACACCTTAGTCCTCTGTTAAAAAGTGTCAGCCAGTCTTCGCCAAATAATTAAGACTTCCATCTTCCATTCATGCCCTTTTTTGTTATCACATTACCACCTGTGTGTGTAAATAATTATTTCAGCCATAGCAAACTACATTTGCACAGCTGCAACATAAGGTTGAACACTGGCCAGAAATTGTAGTCCACATCACTCTCTTCCTCTTGTATCCATCCTCAACCTTGAGGGTAATAAATAATGTTAATTGGACCCTATTGTTCTCCTGCACGCACATCGTGTGCCGTGGTGCATTTCGGTGTATTTCAGCATTTCTCCACATTTCCACAGACAGTAGTCATGAGCTTTTGAACATTCCCTCGTTTGTAATCCCAGGATTAAGCCCCGGGTTCAGAAACTCCTGTCCTATTTCCATTCTGTAGGAAACATGATTTGATTTGAAAATATTAATAACCATCACACACTGAGCCGCAGTTATCCGTTAACCCCAAAAATGCAATAATAATAATAGCTCTCAAAGAATGTCCTGTGTGCTCAATTTCCCTAATGTATGGAAAGAGAATATAGCATGTACTGTGTACAGGGACACAGATTTCAGGTTATTTACATACATACATACACACAGACACACACACACACACACACACACACACACACACACACACACAAATACATACAAACACCACATGGCCCATCAGACCAAGACAGTCTGTGATGAAATTCAATGATTCATAGTTTATTTGTAGGTCACTGTCTATACTGCCCTGACCTCACAGGACTTCAATCTGGATCATCACACTCATAAAAATCAGCATGACACACATGGACCACTGACGCTACATTTAACTCAGCACTGGAAAGAGAATTTAGCTTTATTGTAACAGGGATTTCTGCTGACACTGTGACCTTGCTTTGTAGGCTGAATGTGAACAAGCATTTTAAATGTGTGTCAAAGTACATGTCCTGCTGCCAGTCACACCCTTCCAAGAAATTATAAACAGCTACAAGAGTGTCTGCATTTACATCAGACAAGCAAAACATAGTACTGCATTTACCACACACAATTCATGAATTATATCAAAGGCTGTCACAATACTGGAATTTCTAAGTTTGATACAATACCTTGGAAAATACTGACTTTAAATACCATGGAGAGAATCCAACCCTGAGGGCATACAATTTAATGTTTGATTAAAAGATACATAAACATGGCTACAACAGGATAACAACAACCTTTCTTTTCTTGGTTAGCAGCAGAGAACAGTAGCCATAGACTGTGGTAAAGCACAGCTGATATCAGTGCACTGATACTGCGGTGAGTACTGAAAACATTTCACATATTCAGAATCAATATTTAGCAATAAATTGATTTTTGTGATAACACCAGGCTGTAGTACTGAATCCAAACTGAGAGCAAAGTCATGGCCTGCATCTGAGCATGCCCACTAGGCCATGTGGAGGACACACTGATTGTGTCATGGAGATGGAGACATGGCTTTAAGATGCTGAACGCACTTCACCTCCTCTTCCAGTGCCAGATACAGCTCCTTTGGGAAGCATCTGCAAAAGGGTCAATTATTCCATTAATAGCTCCATATACACTAACGCAGAAACAATTAACCATAACACACATACAAGTACACACGTGTGTGTTGCTTTAATTGATAAAGTTTCAATTGCTTAAATTAACCACGTTCCTATGAAGACATTTAAGTTTTTATTTATGAACTCTCCATGCATTGATGAAAGTCAAATTTCCTGAGGATATGATAATCGAATCTGTTGAATAATTAATTGTGACTACACAGTGGTTAAGAAAAATACACAGTATTTACTCCCTGATAACAGCGGGCTGTGCATAATAAATGCAGTGGTTAAATACATGTGTGCCTGTTAACCTGCTTCTCTGTCTGTGGTTTAACTATCACGTGATGACGCAAAAGGAGAAACAGTGGGCAGCACCAAGAGCAGTGTGATCAAAGGGGCAGAGGAAGCAGCGGGCGGTAGGTGAGCCGTAGGGGAGGGGGCGGCATGGGCGGAAGCAGTCCACAGCAGTTTTTTAGGCGTGTTCACTGCATTATTAAAGGGCTACCACCACATACAGTCACCAAATTAGCTTCTATATCTGCTCCATACTTATAATTTCATGATAGTCCTTTACATAGCCATCAGCTGTGTGTGAGCTTGTGAGTGAGTGTGTGTTATAAGGGTGTGTGCTGTACTGTTCATCTGTGTGTGAGTAGATGGGGGAAGGGTGCTATCTGAACACGCTCCAAGGCGAGTCTCCCCCGCCTTTCCTCTCTCCTTCTGCACAGCTCTCTTGTCTCCATAGCAACGCCATCTCAGGCACAGACACGATGCATGCGTGCACAAACACACACACACACACACACACACCCTCACAAATGTAGGAGCATATGGGTGTATTTTTCAAAAAGCACAAGATGGTATAAAAAGTAAAATAATAATAGACGTCCACATTTTTATCCTCTACTGTTCACTTCAACGTAACCCTTTCAGTGAATCACATCACTGTGACACAAACACACACAAACCTCGCTCCCATGTGTACCACACCCGTGTCCACTGTTGCAGTAGGGCTGCTCATGCATTGATAATGCAGCACTGCAGCAGCATATTCGCTATGACGGATTCACTTTAGCGGCAGCGCCTGCTTCTCTTTCCACCCCCCACGGCCTCACAGAGAGCCTGACCTTTGCATTCAGCCATGCCCAACCCACTGCGCCCTCTCTGGGCCAGGACTCTGGGGACCACCCCCACTCCTTCAGTCCGCATTTAACATCCTGCTTCATGTGACGAGATACTGATGTCACTGTGCTGTTTTTGAGTGGCGTAGAGCTCATTACAGCACAAGGGGGCAACCTACCCCCTGTGCATGTTTCTTTCTTTACTCAGTACCAACCCTCCAGTATTATATCATGCTTTTTGTTCAGATCTATTTGTTTTTGGGGGTTTTTGTGTGTCCTGAGTAAAGCTGTAATGATTAATCAATTAGTTATCAACAATTAAATTAATCGTCAACTGATTTGTTATTCAATTCATTCAGTTTAGTTAAATTTTTAAGAAAAGATAAGTTGAAAATTTCTGATTCCAGCTTATTAAATGTAAATATTTTCTGATGTATTTACTACTTACTATTTACTCTATGTTGGTAAACTGAATATCTTTGTATTATTGACAAAGCAAGACATTTTAGGACGTCATTCTGGGCTTTAGGAGACACAACATTTAGAGTTTGCAAACAATCATTTTGGCTCCTACAATCATTTTGTGACAATTTATGGGCCAAAAACTTAATTGATAAATCGAGAAAATAACTGACAGGTTAATGTACAATGAAAATCAATCTAAGTTGCAGCCCTAGTCCGGAGGTGCTAAGCCAAATTCACAGGTCAAATTCTCAGTTCATTCTCTGATAAACATCTGTGATGTATTAGAAATGGTGAGACTTGAACCACACCCAACTGCAGCAGTACACTAATGACTTAAATGCTTTGATAAAGCAGAAGGGATGGATGGAGATAAAGAGGTAACAAGACTGGCATAATTTCATAGAAACAGGACATAGGGGAGAAACCCAAATGAAGGAAAAAAATGAGGGAGGAAGGGAAATGACACTTGGAAGATAAAGACGTCTAAAAATAGAGGTGGGTGTAAGGGATGTTCTTGCTTTCCCATAAGAGGATATTTTCTGAATGGGAGAATTACCTTCCCAGCTACCACACGACACTAATATTTTAAAAATGTTTCTTTGAGACTTTGTACTTTAATTCAGGATCCCCAGCTGTACACAGACACAAATATTACCCTATAGAATACACTTACTAGACGACCAGACTGCCAACAGCCCCACATAAACAGCTACACAAAGATATCATCCGTAACAGTGTCTGTAATACAGTAGATAGATAAGAAGAGAGAGAGAGAGAGGGAGGTGGGTGGAAGATGAATCGCTCCTAGTATTTAATCCAACTACCACTTAATCATTTATTCCCAAATCTGCGCTCGCCTTCACTGGTTTTTGGAGTAAGTAGGACAGGGGCGGGTCCGGGGCAAACATGAGCCGGAACAAGATGAAAACCGGGACACAGCAATATGGAGCATGCCCAAACACACACATGCATATACCCTTGAGATAGAGGCACACCAACACAATGTTCACTCATTTGGAAAGTAATGGCACAATGCCCAAAAATCACATAATTAGTTACTCTAGTGTAAAACAACAGGCAGGAGAAACAGCATGCTGTTGTTGTGAAAGTGACTGTTCTACTTGTTGTCATGAGCTGTCATTAACCGTGAGATAGGATTTTAGTTTTTAACTCAGCACTGTACTATGTGTTTCTTTATAATTTTACAAATGTTTATACTTAATTTTAAGCCTTGATGGACCAACACTCACCACCTCTTCCACTAAATATAAGATCATTCATAAATTGTGTCAGGTTACAGATGATCTGTAGTGTAAAGGGCCCAATTTTACAATTTTAGTCACTACACAAAGTCAGCAGAGACAGGCTGTGTTATTGAACCTGCTCTGGTGAATCTACAGTAATTAGCAGTAAGCATCTTTAAAGCATGAATCACAGTGTGTCTGTGTGGAGTTAAACTGCAGGGACGAATCATCAGGGTTTGTGTGGTTTGCATGTGCCTGTGTGCCTAAGAGAGGTGTGAGAGCGAGAAATAGAAATGGTGAGAGGGACAAGCAAAAGGAGAAACCATATGTGTGTGTGTGTGCATGAATTCCATTCATATACAGCTAATTGTATCTTAAATGAGGATGTGTTCTTTGAAAATTACATTTTAAAAACATCTACTCCAGCAAACAGACTGTGAAAGTGGAGGCGCAGTCATGGTTTACTTTGCAACAACAGTCCATTAATCAAAACTGTCAATAAAACAGGATGTACTACAAGCTTTGGTAACAAGAAAGGTAGTCTGGAAATCTGATTGGTCAGCTAGAATCAATGTGACTGTAGTGGACTCTCTGATTGGCTCAACATTGCGCCTGGAGACAAAGGCAGTGTCTGATAGATCTCTGCTTTCACAGGGTGCACCCATAATAGATTCACTATCTCCCCTCTTGTATCCATGGTGACGCAGATGCAGCCCCCGTCAGTGCCCCTCCCTGCACCCCCTCTCCTTCACACCCCTCTTTATGAGCCCTCAGTACATATGCCAAGGACAGGACGTTTATTTTTCCCTAACAACAACCGTACAAAGTAAAAAACACGGGTTATGTTTGACTGAACTGCATATATTTTCCACATTGTGCACATTCACCCATTTATTTAAACATTTACTATCACAGAACACACACACACCCTCCCCGTACAGTCTTTCTCTGTCACACACAGGAACAGTCTGAACCAAACAATTTTCGTGGGATTAGAAATAAATCTAGCTTTATAGTCAGCCATGGATAACCCAGATTTGTCAATCAACCAGTTCACTGGGGAAGAGGGCATGGACTGTGTTTGGCTTAATCAGAATATAAAATGGGACAGGACCTGCTATCCATGCATCAATACTGATACAAACTCAATAACAATACCAGTCAATACACTGCCACACACAGAGTGGCAACATGCTAAATAATTGAATGTATTGACACACAGACACACATAAGGCACAAAGAAGTGGCGTGTCGTTCCCATTTTTTGCCACAAGGTGGAGCTTTTTCACCCTCGTCTTTGTTCTCAGTTTCCACATGCACAGACAGACACACAATGATGTCAGAGGCAGGCAATGCTATAAAGTCTTAAATTCGATTAGCATGCTCACACACTCCAAAAATTGTATCAGTGGTACAGATACACTAGCAGTCATGGTGTCTGCCACACATTTACGTTGCCTGCGGATATTAAAATGTCAACTCTCACAGATGGTGAGGAGATGTGAATGTATCTCAATACCTGCTCATTCCTATTCAGCCTGATACATATTGAAACAAAGAGGGAAAGACAGAGAGATAATTCCACCAGCCACAGATGAAGATTATGCAGAATATGGTTGCATATAGTTTACATCATTCACATACTAAGGGCAATTACGTAACAGCAACTGGGAAGCATACTTTATCCACACTTTGGTGTCCCATTTATTTTTCCCATGCATCAGCAGCTTATACCTGTGTATATATATCAATGTAGCATTGTGTAATGTCTATTTTTAGTTTCTTGTCAGTCATGCAGTCCTGAATATGCAGCAGGCAGTGCTGCATGTAAAGTGCACTGCAGGTGCAGGCCTGCTGCGCCAGGGCTTGGCCCATTTCCTCAAAAAAAAAAAAAAAAAAAAGGTCTGAATAATAGAGGAGAGTGCTGGCCTGCAGAGGATCTGATGTTAGGAACTGCTGAAATGGTTTTGTGAGGTTGCTCCACTTTCCACAGAAAATGAAGATAACTATTTATAAAATAATGACTTGCCTACAAATCATTTAAGCTCCGGCTCCGTTGCTGCCGCTCTCCGAGAATAGCAAACACCATCTTCCACTCTCATCAGCATCAAAACTTAAACAGCTACATGGACACTGCTCCGGCATGTGAAGCTTCTTATAATGTGGTGAGGACGTTAAGTGCACCATGAGTGTGCATTTTAGCTTGTGTGGATGTGGTATGTTGGTTGGTGTGTGTTGTAAAGAGTGAGGTAAAGGGGTTGATTGGACCTCATTGGACCTCTTTCACAGCAGACATGTTTTTATGTGTCATAGTCGGAAAAGCACAGATGTGACTAATAACACTAACAATGGCTGTGTTCTATTAAAGTGCTGCAGTGAGAGTGACAGTGAGCCAGCATTCAGGACACCAGGGGCCTTAAATCAAAGCAGCTAAATGGAATTTAGCCATCAGTCATTTTATTATTTACACCTGTGCTTTTCCTACAGCGACAAGTCAAACTGTCTTCTGTGAAAAAAAGCCCACTGCCAGTTTGTCAGGTACACCTGCCTAAATCTAATACACTGATGTAACAGCCCGGCAATAAATCCTGCCTTCATGATGGTTATAATCTTCAGCTTTGGCCAATATGTTTAGAGAAGTGCTGCTCTATTTCAGTGGTCTTTTTGATGCTGTAATTTGTGTTGGACCAGGGGTGTCAAACATATGGCCTCTGGCTCACTGGATGACATTGCACACCGAATATTGATGCACTTGTGATGGCTAAGCGGTGCCAGATTTCAGGAGCAGGTTAAACAATGAGCAGATACTTCATGTAAAATGCAGCCTCAGAGGCTTTTCCACCCTGACCAGAATACAGTACTCTGAAATAACAATAAATACTCACGGAGGTCATGTTTAAAGATACTGGACATTGTGCAGAATTTTGTCAACCAACAACAATATGGGTGGAAACCTGTTGCTAAGGCACAGACGAAAGATTGTAAATGGTTTGTTATTTATAGCTCATTATGTAATGGTTTTACTGGTCCGGCCCACTTGAGATTAAATTGGGCTGTTTGTGGCCATGAACTAAATTGAGTTTGACACCCCTGTGTTAGACTATACTGTGTAATTCTGAGGCATTTCTAATATTTTGTCCACTCTATTTGTGGTTAGAGTTAGCATTAGAAATGCCTCTTAGTATAATGCAATAGAATTCAACAGCACCACAAACTGCAGCCTCCAGAGGACCATAACATAAAAATCAACACCCCTCTGTCTGGGGTTGCCACTGACAATAAATCATACAACAAATGCAAAACACAAAGCAGCATAAATGAATCGAACAGGCGACATAGATGGTTACAGACATATGGAGAAATAAGAGTTTTTAATCTCTCCTGATTTTAACCACATTAACACAGAACAGACTGAGGCAAACACACAACAACAATAAAAAATAAATAAAACGCAGCCTGGACATTGTAGTCTGGAATTTAAGGGTGAGTGGCATCTGTGCTTTCTGTCGGTGCTGCTGCCTTTTCAGAGCTACTCTTCATGGCATCATTAAGATGATTCCACCTAATCGCATTAGAGGAGCAACATAGTAGAATTATTACTTCACACACTTTGCTGAAGCCTTAATCCAGGCCAACTGGGAATACTGACAGCAGTGGCAGAATAGAGAGAAGGCTCTGACAGGAGTTTCCTATTCATAACACCTGGAAGAACACCAGCGTTTTATGATTTTACTTGCCATACAGTACAGGGAGATCTGATTTATCAGCTTCACGAAGGTAATATTTATGGCAGGAGGATGCATTTCATTGTATGTGTATATCTGTTTCACTGGTCACTGAGTATACTTCTTCTTATATTACATTCTTCTTTATATCTTTGCTCCCTAAGAAGCACCATCAACACAGCTCACTACTCTAGTTCTCAGTTAGAGGACAAAGCAAAGTGAATCAGGATTAAGATGAGCATTTGGGAGTAAACAAGGGCTTAGGGAACAATTATACTCCAGTCTTATCGCAAAGACCCCGTTTACAGTAGTCTGTAAACAAGCAGACCAAACTCCTTGTTATTTTGGTATCATGTTTTTTAACGGCTTTGTTGTCTCTGCATACTCAGTTTTGCTCCTCTACTCACATTAAACAGATTTTCACTTCATTAACTGTAATGTGATGCATAGATTATCTAGCCCAGTCTCGACTCTGGATGTTTTAGTTTTGGATGAGCATGAAATATTTTAGTTTTTTTCTATTTGATGTAATATGTAACATCTGATCTTGTTATCTGCTGTTAAACCCTGCTGATATCTAAACCATCAGATGAAACACAGCGACATATGATATGACACACTAACAGTGAGGCACTGAGGCATTTCTGCAAACCGTCATCACAGGAAAATCTCAATCATCATTATTATTAAACGTCAGAGGGATGATCGATGATCCATTTATAGTGCTCATGTTGAAACTGACTTTGCAAAATGCTCCACATTCAGGATTAAATCAGTAATCATTAACAAGGAGCTGAATGTAAATAAAAATGATGAAATTAATCACTCATTAGAAATTCAAAATGAACTTTATAAATGCACCTTTAAATAACATTTTACAGAGCACTGTGTAGCCTGCAAAAATAACAAGACCCATGTGACCCATCTCAACTTATATTCAGTCTTCCCCTCATCATATCACCCTCAGCTATCTCAGCTAAAACCATGTGTGCACCTGGTCTAAAGAATGCAAGAGGTGCACACATTCTCACTACTTTATAATGTGTGAGAAAAGCGGTACACCTTTTTTGTGCACACACATAGTTTATGCATCTGGCCCCTGGACTGTTGGTCAAGAGCTACAAGAGATAAGAGGCACAGACTCAGACAGACTCACAATTGATTGCCACTATAAGTACATCATAATGTCTCGTCACCACTATGAAGAGCCATACAATGCTGTAAAATTACACATTACGTTTTGCATTTGATATATCTGTGGTTAACCTGATAGTGAAAGTGTGACACTTTGCATGGCTAATCACAGTCTCTGAATGTGTCACATGCTGGGCTGCACAATTAATTTTGACATTATCAAAATTGCATTATGGCCAAGAGCAGTATCCAAATCACAGGAGCTGCATTTTTTTTAAAGGTATTGTCACAACATACTGTTATAAATGAAGCCTTGGGGCGCTACAGAGATGCAAATCATATCCCAGAAGTAAGGGGACATGATTGTTTCGTACAGAGTCCAGCAAAAATCACATCATCATTTTTATATATTTTTTTCAGTGAAAGTAAAATATGACCGAAGCTAATGTTAAAATGCAGGAAAGGTCAGCATCTGAAAGTAAAAAACTCTCCTGCATCTGTTATTTAGTTATTTTTAGTTACACAAAAAACATCATGCCCCTACCTGAGCTTAAATCACATAGTTACAAATTGTAATTTTTGTAAAGATGGCTACAGGATTCTGCTTGATCCCCAAACTCATAAAGCACTAATTATTTATCAAAAAGCAACATTTATGTACTGCAGTTCTGTTACTGTTTCTTGCAAACAAATTGTAATTGTCAGTGGTAGTCATGATCATTAACAGTGCAGCCCTCATATACACACACACACACACACACACAAACTGAAGCAACAACATCAGGCCCAGAGCAGATACCAGGAAGCAGCAGAGCTTCATCTTTTAATGAGACATGATGAAATGAGCTCTGTCAATAAAGAGTCAGTTAACACAGAACAACATGTACATATGGTGCAAGTTGATCCTAATTGCTGATTGCATAGAGCATAGAATCAAATCAACAGAGGTGAGGGGCAGTATATCGAGCCATGGTACTAAAACGCAATCAGCCACATCTTAAATAAATTACCTTTTTAAAATAAATTTGTCTCAGCTGTTACCGGGTTCACAATAAACTATGATAAAATTCCCCATGGTTAATATTACCATTTCAAATTTTAATTATCATTAAAACCGTGTTTGATTACCAAGCTTTGAAAACTCATGGCAAATACTAATCAACAGGCTCCCAGACGCATTCACACAGGCACAGCATGCAATGAGGTATTGTTTTGCATCAGTGAAAACCTGGCGGAAGGCAGTGACAACGCTTAAGGGATTTTTAAACCTTATTGTTTACAGAGCGGACACGCAGCAGGCAGACCAAATGAAGCCACTGGTCCTCATCTGCAGTCACACAGACACTAGAGCAAGCATTTGAGAGACAGGCTGCTTATACACCAACATAAAATAAAATTCGGTGAAATAATCATGGTCACTATAATCATGGAATCAGAAAGACGTTCATCTTTCACCGCGGATACACACACCGACACAAACCCAGTCAAATGAACTTGCATCAGGATGGTTTTCCTACAGCCAGTTATATATGTTAAAAAATGGAAAAGTGTGAAAGCATGTAGCCACATTTGTAAGGAAAACAGGAGCGTTAAAGTACGAGCCAAAAAGCCTGTTTTGAGAATATTAATAAATATAAAAACATGCCTTGTCAGTGTGTCTGACAGGTCTGACACTGCATATGAAGGAACTATTCACAATCATTCAAGCCAACTCAGTTCAACAACAAATAGTCGAAATAGTCTCTCTGGGTTCATGCACAGGACACACACAGTAACAGAGGATAGGTTCAGATTTTTTTTGCCTCTAGCTCAAGGCCTGAGGCTGTGAAGAGCCAGACTAAGGTTTGCTAGTGCGTGCTATCTCTCTGTGTTTGCTGCAATCATAAGGCTGAGAGAAAGGTGCTCTGACATATTCAGCTCTATTCACAGCTCCAGTTTCTACAGAGGGAGGAGGTGGCGTGGAGAAGAGAGGCTGTGCCTGTGGTCAGACAGAGAGAGGAGGAAGGAGGGAGCATGATGGAGTGGATAAAGCTATGTTTTCCCCTAGAAACTAGCCACCAAACTAAGAACAACACACTTAAATACAAAAGAGAGGCGAGAGTGAGCGAAGGAGAGAGTAACAGCCTCCAAAAGGTGTCAGCCATTTTCTATCAGCTTGTAGTTACATGTAGAGACAGGAGGGGGCATAAGAGAGAGTACCAGTGAGAGGAAATCAGGATGCGGAGGTGGAGGAGAGAGATGAAGAAAATCAGAGATGCTTTGTGTAAGAATGAGATTCAAGGAGAGATATGAAAACAAAGAGGTGGACTGAAGAAACAAGCAACTGAAATGAAACCAGTAAAAGGTGAAAATGAGAAGGGAAGCACACCGGGCTGGAGGAAAGTGGGGTAGTGATAGCGAGAACAAAGGCAGGGGAAGAGGGAGCGAGGGAGGCAGTCGGTGGGAGGAGAGAGTGGGATGTGAGTCAGGCTTACAGCATTAACACTCATATTCCACACCCATGTCTCATTGTTTTATTCATACACTGCACCCACTGGATAAGATGGCGGGAAACACAGAAGAACATTTAGCAACCGACACACATGTAAACACACATGGTACACAACTCGAGAGTGTGTGTGGCTATAGGGCATTGCATTCCCAAATCTCCCTAATCTCATGTTAGAATAATAGTACCAACCCTAAATGCCAAAGTTCCTGATTTCATTTTTTTTTTCTCATGACAGATGGTTCACCTAAAAATAAACACAGCAGACCAACTTCACAAAATGAAAAGCTACATGTGGGATGAGATGACTCACCCACTGTACTGAACAGCTCACTGCTTCACACTCAAATAGATGACCAGCAGGAGCCAATGACGTTCAAACCGATAAGACGTTTCAGCCTGTAGCTTTTATCAGTGTTTACAAAAAACAGGCTTTCTCTCTGTCACTACATCACCATATCAATGTCATGTGATCACACACACACACTTGACATCAGCTGAACGACTCACTTTGCAGCCCTGGAAGACCACTGATCAATGAATGATATTTCTGTTAATACAGTACTGACCACATCTCCCTGTTTTACAAGGAAAGGATGTTTTATTTAATAATGTGTCACTGATGTAAATTTACTGTGCAGGATTGCCTGTTACAGTTTGTAACATGCTTGCCAGCAAAAGTGAAAGTGAAAGCCAACACCAGATTCACCCTCATCTGGGGTTTTGCCTCACTATATTGCTTTTTGTGCACTGTGTCTCTTAAATGCCTGCTGCTTATGGTCTGGCACCTGGTCACTACCTTTTTATAAAGCCCCAACCTCACCTGAGCAGTCAAGGAGTGCACGCACATAAACATACTGAATACAGGAAATGAGAAGGAAATAAGAAAATACAGGCAGAGGGCAGAGAAAAATACACCGCCACACACTTGTAGGGGGTCATAAGTTGTAACTGAGAGGTATTACTTCTGTATAAGTCTATACATCTTTTTTAAGGAATATCCTGCATAGTTTTCCTTTAAGAAAAATAAAATCAAAACCTCATGTCATGTACAGTTTACTTGCATGAGTTGATGTAATAGCTTTTTTGAACATGACTACAGTTTAAGAGATGCAGAATCTCCTTCGAGGGCCATGCAGTTCATGAACTAAAGTTAAACTATGAAAATCACCACAACTCTTTTTTTCCTCCAGAGCAACAGCGTGCTCTTTGCACACACAAATAACAAATATCACTATTAGCTCACATAGGCAAGTCATGCCAAGTTCAACCAGACCACTCAATGAACCTAATACACCACTAATGAAACATACTGGAAAAGGTAAAAGGTCATTACTGTATTAGTTTTTACACAATTCAGTGAAAGCCTTGTAATTAATCATACATAAATCATAGAAAAATAGCCCGTAACTGTCCTCTGGTGAAGCTCTGCTTGCTAACCATCTTAAAAAATGTATTCTAAGAAAAAGACAAGTTATTAATACTGTATTGAGGATACAATAAAGAAGCCATAAATGCATGTAAGCTTTATTATACAACTTTATAAGTTGTGAATACCCAACCAGGCACATTCAAAGAAATAAGAATAAAAACAAGGCACAGCAATTACCCTAGATGCTTAGTGGGGGCACGAGGCGGGGGCAAATAGCTGCAGGGGGAAAGAGGAACCCTGCAGCTAGAGACTGGATCCATCTAACGGTCAACATCTGATCCCATCCATGCATGGCCAGAAATGAATACAACATACGGTATTTAATCAGACAAGTGTACGGCAACTGTGGCCTTATACCCGATCTACCCCGCAGTGAGCAGTGCAGGAACACTGCTGTAAGAAGGCAATCCTCTTACTGAGGCTGCATCCAGTGTCTGAACAGCGGACTCTGGATTTCCCTCAGCCATTCATACATTCCATCAATCACAGATCACAACTCTATCCCGTAAAGCTATATATCAGGGCACTGTGTGTTTCAGGTTTGCAGCAGGTTGACCTTAAAGTGTGTCTTCACTTGTTTCTGTCTTGCATGCAGCCTCGCGCTGGCCGCTCAGTCAGTTCAATCCTCCAGGCATGCAGTGATGACCTAAGCACAGCAGCAGATGTTGTGGCTGTATGAGCACCGATGCCAAACAAGTGCAGTGCAGACCTACATCTGTTCTGATCTCTGTTGATTCAGAAAAAAAAAAGACTACATAGACATAGCGCAGGGCTAACTGCACTAAGCAAAGCTGTCAAGCACTTATTATTACATCAGACAGCTATATAGGAAGGCCTACATGCTGTTCAGTGCTGTACCTGTTTTAAAATTAACACTGCTGGTGAATTATTACATCAAGAGAATAATTCATCCAAGAATAAAGCAAGAGAGCACATCAGCATAATGCAGCATCCTGAGCTAAGTTCATATCTAGCACAGATTTAAAATGACACATGAAGATAATGTGTGCAAATGATTTATTATTAGTGTAATGTTGTTAATGCTTATAGAAGTAGACCTGTTATCACCCCGGAGAAAGGCCTTGATTCAGCTGCAGTGGAGTGAGTCTAAAGTGAGCGTGGCAAAGTCCAACCTATAGGCCTCATCCGCACAGCCATGAGTCAATTGACTGAGACGTAATGAAACTGAGGGCTTATATAACGGAGTGGTGGAGAGGAGAAAGGGTCAGCCCTTCTCACACAATACCAGGCATCAGCAAGACAGCAGTGAGACAGAAAAACAATCTGACAATCTTACAGAATCTTTACTATTTGCTTTGATATTAAGGTAACCAGGTCAGATGTGCTTTACGAGCTCACAGATACAACCAGCATATCTCTGTACCGACATGGAGGAACCAGGTCTGACCCACATACTTAAGAGCGGTGATTAGCCCGAGCCAATTCACATAAAAGCCACAAATGGCTCTGAACCAGTCTCGTCATGTTCTAGGACAAATGACAAGAGCGAAAGGAGCCGTGCCAGGGAGTCTTGGCCCACAGTTGTGAACGCAGCCCACAATGAAATTTTTGGCCCACTGACTCTGCTTTTGCCTTGTTAACCCAGAGGCAAAAAAATGTAGTGCATCTGCATGTCGTTCTCTTACTAGTTTATATAATGTCATCATCAAACAGTCGCCATTAGGGAAAGGAGATTGTTTTCTGTATGCTTGAAATCCATGTCAGTGTCACATACTATAGATAAATACTGGTATCAATTCATATTAAAGGCAGGATTACAAACTTTAATATGTATGCATTAAAGGTAAAAGAATACAAAAACTTCATTATTTTCACATGCCTCCACTGAACATACGACCATAGAGATATAGCGTTTGATTAGGGACCATTTAAACTCTCACACAACTTGTCCAGTATAATTCAAGTCTCATTCATCCAGACATATGCTTAGTACTTCCTTAACACATGCATTTCCCCTAAACCCTTACTATTAGAGCCTGCCTTTGAGAAGAGCATAGATTCACTTTCACTTCAGTTTTTGATAATAATGTTTTAGCAAAATGCATGTGTTTGGGAGGTACTGGGTGTACAACTGGATGATATAGTGCTGCTGTTATTTAACCCAATCCCCAATTAATCAGTAAATCAATATGTTGACTGTTTTCTGTGGAGACGTGCAAGAAAAACAAAGTTATCTTCACAAATCCAAGGTAATACAGCATCACTAATTGAAATACAGTCAGTCATTTTAGGGGTGAAGTGTACCTTTAAAGTCACTAAATATATATGCTATAATAGGCTACTGAGAAATAGTAATTTACAGTTGGTCTAACTTGATATAAAGAAGAGACATCACATTGTCCAACCCTTGTCTGCCACTCGGCGTTCAAAGCACAGCACTACACAGAGACATACAAACAGCTTATTGACCAAATACTCTATAAGCTGCACTGCAGCAGTGCCTGTGCTTGCTGACGTTCACAACAACAACCTCCTGATTCACCAACACCAAATGACCCGAACGGTCCGCAAACAGAAAAAGCTGATACAAACACACTTATCAGCACATGAAACACAACAGGGGCAGTACATCTAGTATCAGCCGGGGTAACAGACTGTTCAGCAACATCTGGACAGCATGCAGTTTATATGGAACAATACAACCTGAAACAGCAGGTGTTTATTTAACTACTAACCAACACAATGCTGATGTAATGCTAAACATCAAACTTAATATACCATGTCACTTCCTACATTCACAGAGCTTCATCAGCTTATCAATGAAAATAACTCCAGTTAACCTTGTCAGCTGTACACAACTGGTGATGAAAATCAATACTCAGTGACACAGAAACAGAAATGCGTACTAGCAGGATGGTTACATGTTCATGGATGTCAAAACGTCAGCTGACAATATGGAAAAACATTGCTCCAGAAAGACAGATCTAATTGCCATTTTTAAAGTACTGTGTTATGAGTATTGCTGCACTGTCAGACCCCACTGAACACAATTTGTTTGCTGTGCCAGAGCAGGAGTCAGTGGCAGGTCTAGATGCTCCAAATTCACATTTTCTCTCATTAAATATAGTGGGGGTGAAACATTTCTAATGAACACTATACAAGTGCATAACTAATTACCTGTCTCTGCTGTTCAGCTTTAACAAAGTTTTAAATCATGCATGGTGCTTGTTAGCCAGGGTGAATGCTTGTGTAAGTGACTTTAAATTACTGACCTTGTGGAACAAAGCAAATCAAGATTTACAGGGGATAGACATTAAAAGAAAGACGTTTCACGCAAAGAAAGGACAGGCAGAGGAATTAAGTCCAAAACCCAAGTCTAAATAGATAGGTGTTAAGATTTCGTTTGAAGGTGTCTGATGAGTCAGAGAGTCTGACGTCCTCTGGAAGGCTGTTCCAGAGACGAGGGCCAACGACACAGAGTGCAGCATCACTGTACTTTTTAGTTCTACTCTGGGGGGCATTTAATAGACCTCAAGTAGAGGATCTGAGTGATCAAGAGGGAATGTAGTCAAGAGCCAGTCCATTAAGAGATTTAAAAACTAAACGCAACATTTTTAAATTAATTCTAAAATGAACAGGAAGCCAGTGAAAAGCCTTAAAAGCTGCTGCATTTTGGATCATCTTTAGTTTGTTTAAAGATTTCTTTGAAAGGCCTGAGGACAAGGTTTTACAGTAGTCAATTCTGCTTGAGATTATAGCATGAAGTTTTTCATGCTATAGAAGGACAGATCTAATCACCATTATTTAAGTACTGTGCTGTGAGTATTGTTGCAATGCCAGGCCTCACTCCACACTGTTTCTGTGTAGTGCCAGAGCAGGAGTCGGTGGCAGGCCTACGCTGCTCCATGTTCACCTGTTCTCTTTTTAAATATAGTGCTGAGGGGGTGAAATGCAACTGATGAACATTACATACATGGCCAATTACCTGCCTCTGTAGTTAAGCTCTATTTAAGTTTTAAATCATGCATGGTGCTTGTTAGCCCGATTGAATGAGAAAATAGACTGAAAGGATATAATCTGAGGACATAATCTCATAGTGAAGTAGCGGCGGGAGTGCTTATCACAGTGATCACTGACTCCGACAGTAAGTGACTTTACATCACTGACCTCATGGTACAAAGGAAATCGAGAAATTAAAAGATAGACGTTTCACGCAAAGAGAGTACAAGCACAGGAACAAGTATATATGGTTAAATGTTAATATATGTCATAAACAAGCACTGGACACAACTGAAAATCACTGCTATAGAAGGAGAGATCGAATTGCTATTACTTAAGTACTGTGCTGTGAGTATTGTTACAGTGCCAGACCTCACTCCACACTGTTTCTGTGCAGTGCCAGAGCAGGAGTCGGTGGCAGGCCTACGCTGCGTGAAGTTCACCTCTTCTATAACCATTGTATTCATGGCTAAGTACCTGCCTCCACAGTTCAGCTTTATTAAAGTTTTTAAATCATGCATAGTGCTTGTTAGCTTGATTATTGTTTTATTTTATCTGATTGGAAACTGCAACAAAGATGGGAAAGAGAGAGGTAAACAACACTATTTCATTGTCAAGTGTTGTGAGGGTTTATCTCAGAAATCATTGAGTCCAAGTGCACAGTAAGTGACTTTAAGTTACTGACCTGATGGAAAGCATGAAAAGCTGATTAGCAGATTATAGAAATTCTGAGGATGTTCCATACAAAGAGAGGGCAGGCAGAGGATCAACTATATAGAGACTTTAAGTTTGCAAAGCACAACAGTAGACAGAAGGCCACACATGGAGTAAAATTGTTAAAACTAGCATCTTGGCAGCCGTGCATTCATTTAATGTATACACTTAGCTGTGGGATACAGAAGCTTTAGTGATCCCAGTATTAAACATAATTTCACCTGTTCTCCTTTTAAATACCATGCTGAGGGGGTGAAATGTAACTGATGATCATTATATAAGTGGATAATTACCTGCCTCCACACTTCAGCTCTATCAACGTTTTAAATCATGCATGGTGCTTGTTAGACAAATTGAATGCTTGCATTTTTTCCCCCAATTGTATACTACAACAAGATGGAAAAAGAGAGGAAAGAAACATAATCTAGTAGCTAAGTGGTGTGAGGGTTTATCTCAGGGATCACTGAGTTAAAGTGCACAGTAAATGACTTTAAATTACTGACCTGATGAAACAGAGGAAGGATTACAGGGGGTGGAAATGAAAAGAGATGTTTCACACAATGGTACAGACACAGAACATATAAGGACTTAAAGTTTGCAAAGTGTGACAGTAAAGAGAAAGACACAGATATGAAGTTGCATAGCATCTTGGCTAGGGCAGCCACGCATTCATTTAATGTGTGCAGTGTACTGAGCAGGACAGAATGAACAGTGATATACTAGTTATCCTAGTATTATACACCATTAAACAGCTGTATTACCTGTGCAATTACACATTTAGTGACACGGGTCAGCCTGTGTTATTGTTTGGTCAATTGTGCACGTTTGGGAGCTGTTGTCCGTACTGTGTCTCGTCTCGGTTGTGAGCGTGGTCTGGGATTGAAGATGCAATGTGTTCAGAAGGAAGCTGTTGGGTACAATCTTTCTGTTTATAAAACATTAAAGAGGTTACTCAGATTAATGTCTAAAATAATGTCCTTATGGTATTTTAAGAAACATTTCAGTCAAGGCAGAACATCTAATATTTAGCACTTTGATACAATCACAAGTGTCTTTCTTCCTCTCTGCGAGTCACTATATCATCAAAGGAGCATGCTGCTCTTATGCTCTGTTTTCCTCTGCGTGTCTCTCCTTCTATCCATCCAGCCCCCTTTTTCTTCTGTGAAAGTGCCTTTCAGTAAAGTGGATTAGGCATTTGTGAGTATGTGCAGTGTGTTGTTGCATGTGTGCGTCTCTGAGCACAAGCGCGCGTGTGTGCGACATGCGAACATAAAGATAGTAGCTGTTTGCGTTGTACCCTGCTGTGTGTGTAAATTAGATTACCATCACTGCTGCTGACCTCGATGTGAGTTGCGCCATCCTCCAACAAAGCTGGAGCAATAAGAGAGAATGTGCCCTACTGACACACAACAGCACATGTGGCATCCACAGCCGCAACCCTACAGGCATGAGGCGCAGCAGCACTGAGCTAGAAAGCATGTGGCAGAACGAGAGGAGGAATAGTCTACAGAAAGAAAGACAGAAAATGATAGGAAGGCAGAAAGGCATGGCATGTGAAAGAGGAATGGAAGGACTGAGACATAAAAGCGGGAAAAGGAGGCCAAGAGTGGGGTGGGGGAGGGGGAGCCGAGAGTGATATCAATATGGAGACTAAGGAAGGAGGAGATACATGGTGTGGAGACAGAGAGGGATGCTGCAAAAATAGAGGAAGGAAAAACAGGCCAGTGCATGAAACAGAACAGAGACAGAGGCAGAGTAGAAGAGGGGGTACTGAAAGAAAAGCTGTCTGAAAGAGAAACATTCATACTGCAGTAGCTAACAAAAAAATACGGGTGTACAGTTTGTAGGATGAGTTGAAAATGGGCAGAGAAATATAAAAGAGCTCATACAACAGAACACGTTTACATAGGGAGGTGGATGCAGAAAAGTTTCAAAAGCAAAGCCCACACTGGGACACAGAGGAGAGTTTGCCTGGGAGTTAACAGGTCAGCATTTTTGTATTGTGTGGATGCACAAGAGCAGCCAAATAAAATAAAGCCAATGCTATCAAGCTGCTGAAATGACAGCACATACAGTCCCTCTGTAACAGCTGTGTCTCCTCTTTCTCTGACATTTAGCTTGTTCCCCTTGTCCTCTCTCCTTCCAACACTGAATACGGTTTAATGAGGAAAACGCTATCGCCCACTTAACAAAGACAACATACACAGACGCGCAAAACACAAGGGTCATTGCGCTGTGAATGATTTTCAGTGCAGACACTCAGCATGCAAACACAATTGCACAGATCTGCTGAGCCAGCCAAGCAAACAGACAAAGCCACTGGAGCAAGCAGCCACACCCCCGCTGAAGAGAGCACACAGAGTGAAAATGAAGCAGGAGTATGCTATCATATACACTGGCTGGGCACGAAACTCCATACTAACATGCTATTAAGTCAGCTAAAACAGCATGTGTGATGTTATAGTATGTCTGAAAACTTGGCATGAAACAATAGTATATTACAGTATGCAAACACTCGACACTGTGCAGGCATAAAAATCCCACAATGCAATGCAGTAGAGGACAACATTAATAATGGACAATGATCAAGACAGCTCTGTAACATCAATAATGCTTCAGTTTAAGTGTAAGTAGGAAGTGTAAGTTATTTGAAACACCTTGGACACATCATCAGTGATGGACCCAGGGTCATAGGGTGTTTCGGTTCTTAGATCATCAGACACCGTCACCTGGGTGACCCAGCGCGGGTCTGAGCTTTCCTCTCCTAAGATTTCACTTTACTAGGCATGATATAGTTGAAAAGTTATTTTTAAATTACCAGTAGAGCCGAGGTTGGCACAGGTTATTACGGTTAGGTGTCTCTAACCAGCAAGGAGGCTCTGAGAACTACTGTTTATTCACACAAAAGTGTATTGAACAATAGTACGCAGCGATTCTGCATTAAGTTTGCAGCCTCCTATTGTACAGTGATGTTTTATATCAAAATCAGGATCACCAGATTACAGTTTTAAAATGTAGTTAATTACATGTGTTGACTGCGCCGACACCTGCATGTCTACAAGGCAAAAATGATTTGCATAATCAAACATAATGTGTTGATTCATCAGACTGAGGCACATCCCATGTGCTCGCATTCTGAATGCTGCTCATGACCTTCCCTGTAATCCATCCACTCCTCCACTCTCATCTGTTTCTCTCTCCCAAAAGTGTCACGACAAAGCAACAAAAGTGCAGTTATACAATTCGGTAAAAGACGACTAAGTCTCCCTGCTCACAGTGACAACCGAAATGATCCACTGACATCACTGTGCACTTTTTAGGGTTTAATGAGATGCACTCATTTTTAATCACATCAATAAATCTTTTCTGGGCATCTGCTGTCCAGGCACAGCTTAGCACTGCAAAACACATGATGCCTCACACACTTTTATCTCACACACAAACATGTGCACATAAAATATGCACACATACACACAGACAGGCAGTTAGTGCTATCTAGTAGAGCTCTGAATAAAAGTGGACAGAGGAAGTGCAGAGAGAGTGTGTTCAGCCTCTTCTTCGTGAAGCCGAGCTGCTGCCTGACTCTCTGAACTGATCCCTGCTCCACTCTGGCTTACTGCTTTATTTCACATGCTGCTTAGTGAGCCAAAATATCCCATCAGCTTTAAACAAAGACACATTTAATGACCATTAAAAATACACATTTTTCTGACAGCCATTTTCTAGGTAGGAAATCTAAGGTTGACCCAGTTGTTTGGGAGGAAAGATTATCTCCATACAATAAAATATCTAATTAGAAGCTCAACAATTCTGCCTTCACTATTGCTTCGATATCTGCACCATCTGCTGCCTGATTTACAATGGTGATTTCCCTGATATAATCCATGTGTTTCTATCTAAATAAACCCATTTTCATTAAATATTGTGAGATGTCCATAGATGAGCTGTACAAAAGCCACTTCCCCTCCCCCCTCCTCTACTGCTCTCTCTATCCCCCCCTCCTTCCCTGCTTCATCCTCTTCCCTTGCTGTT
Source organism: Epinephelus lanceolatus (assembly GCF_041903045.1). Classification (NCBI taxonomy): domain Eukaryota; kingdom Metazoa; phylum Chordata; class Actinopteri; order Perciformes; family Serranidae; genus Epinephelus; species Epinephelus lanceolatus. The sequence continues at coordinate 23,832,323 of NC_135740.1, read as the reverse complement.
GCTAAGACCGCTGAGCACATGCTAGTCTGTGGAAACCAGTAGACTCTGAGAGGTGGATCTCCTCGTGTGTTGCTATGGGCAACACACAGTGTTCAACAGAGAAACAGCTCATGAGCCTAGCATTCAGACCTACACACATGTGATAAAATATGACCTATTTTTCAGTCAGTCAAAAGGGATCATCTGCGCAGAAGCCAGGGTGTGCAGTGTGTGTATAAATGTAAACCGTGTACACTCTTTTATATCACTGTCGAGTATTTTTTTTTTTTTTAAGTCAGATCAAATGAAAAATAGTAAAAATATATGTCTTGTGGCTTTGCAGTCCTCCAGTGAATGAAGATCCCTGCTGAAGTGAAATGTCCCAGCCCCACCTGACTGGCTGTACATTGTGATTCACTGCACACCAGCCGCAGGCTCCCACTCTCCCCCTTCTCTCTGTCATGGCTACAGCCATTCATGGACCATTGAATCACCTCAGCTACATCATTGAGCACAGACCCCACATAACTCTGTTAGCCAGTCAGTCACTCCCTTTACACGCATGCAACAACCCTAACAGATAGGCACATAGAGCAAAAGAACATAGATATACACACAAGTATGTAAAACACACGTACTAAGATGCACTCTTCTGATTAATAGTAACATGTCTTTTCAAATGACTGTATTCAATGGATGTCTAGGTACTGAGGTAACATTACATCTGATGTGGAGGATCAGGTGCAAGCTCAAATTATGTAGATGTTAGGAAAAGCTTCAACAGTAATTAAAGGAACAAATCAAGCACATGGGGACAACGCAGCATTAAGGTACAATCACAGCATACTAACTGCAGTCCAAAGTGTCATCAGTTAACACTCTGTGCTTTGTGAGATACAACCACACAACCCCCTATAAACCAACAACTTAACTCAGCAGTCTCATAACAACGCACAACATCCTCATTTCCCTCAGTGATGACTTTTATGTCTGTGGTTCATTTCTAGCCAGCTATTAGGTGGTGTGATTCAGTACTTTTGGGACACTTAAATTTATAGGATCTGTGTCTCGTGTATCAGTAGCATTCATACCAGAACTGCCTTGAAATAAAGTGACCTTTCTTACCTCGTCAGAAGTACGTCTCCTGTCAGGGAGCACTAGTGTGTTGGCATGGCTGCCAGGGACTATAGTAGATCCTATACTCATTCTGGGTCCAACTAACATGTAGCGTTTGTCTCCAGATCTGTACTGGATGCTGTGACACAGTGTCCCATCATAATTAGCCTCTTGGAGATATTTGGAAGTATAGTCTGTGGATTTGGAGCACTGCATTGCAATCAGCACGATGATACTGATGATAAAAAGTAGAGAAACTGAGCCCAAAGTTATCATGAGGTAAAATGTCACATTGTCCTCCTCGTCAACTTTAGTTGCACTTTTAACATCAGAAGCTGCAAAAGCCTCTCTGGGCTCCACAAGTTTGACAATGACGGTAGCTGTTGCTGAGAGTGAAACGTTGCCATTGTCTTTGACCAGTATGAGCAGTTTATGCTCAGCCTCGTCTGTCTCTGTGAATGAGCGAAGTGTTCTGATCTGTCCTGTATAGCGGTCCAAAGCAAAGAGACTGTGGTCAGTGACTTCCTGCAGTGAAAAGAGTAACCAGCCGTTATATCCTATATCAGCGTCATAGGCTCTGACTTTAGTCACCAAGTGTCCTGCGTTGACATTGCGGGGAATCTCCTCCACACCTTCAGCAGAACCGTTGGAGCTGACTGGATACAGGATGACTGGAGCGTTGTCGTTCTGATCCAGAATGAACACGTTCACTGTGACATTGTTGCTTAGTGACGGAGTTCCTGAATCTGTGGCAACAACTTGGAACTGGAAAGTTTTCAGTGTCTCAAAATCAAAACTTTTCAACGCCAAAATATCTCCATTTTCAGAGTTTATGTTGAGAAATGATGTAATTTTTTTGGGTTCATCCCCATTTCTCGCAATACTATATGATATGAGAGCATTGTCTCCCTCATCACAATCAGAAGCACTCACTGAAAATAAGGAGGCTCCTGCAACATTGTTCTCAACAACATAAAAAGTGTATGGATTTGTTGAAAACTCTGGGCTGTTATCATTCACATCTGATACAGTTACACTTATCGTCCTGTGAGACGACAAAGGTTTTTCACCAGCATCTTTAGCAACTATTGTTACATCATATTTGGACTGATGCTCTCTATCCAGCAGAGACTTGGTGACTATAGAATACATATTGTCTTGTAAAGATGGTGTTAATGTAAAAGGTACATCCTCGCTTATGAAACAGATTACCTTTCCATTTAAGCCTGAATCATTATCATTCACACTTATCAATGCTACTGTCGTTCCAGGTTTGGAGTCCTCGGGAATTGCCCTTGAGAAGGATGTCACCTCAATCTCAGGTGCGTTGTCATTCAGATCCACAATAGTTATTATAACACTTTTTTCTGTTGCTAGAGGGACTGTCCCCTTATCAGAAGCTTTAATGTCAATTTCGTAGCTGTCTTTTACTTCAAAATCTATCAATCCTTTAACAATAATTTCACCAGTGTTACCTTCAACCTCAAAAAGTTTACGCAATTTATTATTTACATTATTCCCAAAGGAATAAACCACCTCCCCATTTAAGCCATCATCTAAATCTGTGGCATTCACTTGCATGATAGTTGTGCCAATTGGTGAATTTTCATTCAGCACTGCAGTGTATGACTCTTTGGTAAAAACCGGCATATTGTCATTTACATCTAAGACATTAACTATAATTGTCATGGTTCCTGATTTAGCAGGTTTTCCTCCATCAACAGCTGTCAGTAGTAATCTGTGTCTTCTTGTAGTTTCTTTGTCCAGCGCTTTATGCAGATACAAAACAGGAATCTTCCCATCTTCTCTTCTATCTTTAACCTCCAGGCGGAAATGGTCATTTTGACTAAGTTTATACGTTTGAATAGAATTCATGTCACTGTCTGGATCATGGGCGCCCTGCAGCTGAAACCGTGCCCCAGGTAAAGCAGATTCCGATATCTCTAGCTGCGTCTCGTTTTCGGAAAAGGTGGGAGAGTGATCGTTTACATCCAAAACCTCAATGGCAACGTAATGCACCTCTAACGGATTCTCCAGCACGGTCTTTATGTTGATAACGCAGGTACTGATCCGCTCGCACACCTTCTCTCTGTCTATTTTTCGGTTCACGTGCAAGATGCCGTTATTGTTCAGCTGAAACATGGGTTCAGTCGATCCGGACACGATGCGAAATCCTCTAGCATTCAAAGCACTGATATCCAGCCCCAAATCTTTAGCGATATTTCCAACAGCAGCACCCACCGTCAGCTCCTCGGGGATAGTATATCGTAGCTGTGCCCGAGCAAAATGAAAAGTAAGATTCAGACAAACAATGAGAAAGACCAGGCGCTCCAACCACGCTCCGCATCCTCGTCGTGCCATGTTTGATTCCAGAAACAAAACCAAAAGAAGGCTAGAAATTAAAATGTGAGTCTACACAGGAACACACATTTTGAACAAAAATAATAATGCTCGATATCCGAAAACTGTTGGTGAGCGACTCAGATATTTGAAGCCATCGCCCCACAGCACAAGCGCACCCTGTCGCGAAATAGCACCCAACTACTGACGTACAGGATGTTCAGCCCGAGTCTTTCTCTTTCACAAGCAGTGACACCATGCGAGCTGACGCTACAATGCAGACGCAATATAAAAAAAAGAAATAAAAAAATCATGTGACGTTCACACTGGTTAAACTTTTCCACTGCTTGCTGAAGATGCAGGTATAAACGCAACAAAGAGAACGAAAGAATAACAAGACAATACGAGCATGAGGCGAGATATTGATTGGATAATTACAACCTGTAGGGCTACTATGAATAACATAATGGATAATAGTAAATGATTATTAATTGCATAAATACATTAATCGACTTTAGCAGTTTTCTTACTTCTCCAGATGCCCGTCTGTGCAACTGTGTTTTCAGTGTCACAAGAAAGTATGCATTTCTATTTACAGAAACATCTCTTAATCTTAATACCTATTTTGGCCAACATTTCACAACAATCCGCAACATTCCATTTTGCATCACCAACACAAAGTCAATATAAGGTTGAATCGTTTTGGGGGGATTCATTTCATTTTCAAGCACACGGGGACAACACAGCATTAAGGTAAAATCACAGCATACAAACTGCAGTCCAAAGTGTCAACAGTTAACACTCAGTGCTGTCAACAGAACCCCCTGTAAACCAGCAACTCAACTCAGCAGTCTCATAACAAGGCACAACATCTTCATTTCCCTCAGTGATGACTTTAATGTTTGTGGTTCATTTCTAGCCAGCGATTAGGTGGTGTGATTCAGTACTTTTGGGACACTTTCATTTATAGGATCTGTGTCTCGTGTATCAGTAGCATTCATACAAGAACTGCCTTGAAATAAAGTGACCTTTCTTACCTCTTCAGAAGTACGTCTCCTGTCAGGCATCACCAGTGTGTTGGCATGGCTGCCAGGGACTATAGTAGATCCTATACTCATCCTGGGTCCAACTAACATGTAGCGTTTGTCTCCAGATCTGTACTGGATGCTGTGACACAGTGTCCCATCATAATTAGCCTCTTGGAGATATTTGGAAGTATAGTCTGTGGATTTGGAGCACTGCATTGCAATCAGCACGATGATACTGATGATAAAAAGTAGAGAAACTGAGCCCAAAGTTATCATGAGGTAAAATGTCACATTGTCCTCCTCGTCAACTTTAGTTGCACTTTTAACATCAGAAGCTGCAAAAGCCTCTCTGGGCTCCACAAGTTTGACAATGACAGTAGCTGTTGCTGAGAGTGAAACGTTGCCATTGTCTTTGACCAGTATGAGCAGTTTATGCTCAGCCTCGTCTGTCTCTGTGAATGAGCGAAGTGTTCTGATCTGTCCTGTATAGCGGTCCAAAGCAAAGAGACTGTGGTCAGTGACTTCCTGCAGTGAAAAGAGTAACCAGCCGTTATATCCTATATCAGCGTCATAGGCTCTGACTTTAGTCACCAAGTGTCCTGCGTTGACATTGCGGGGAATCTCCTCCACACCTTCAGCAGAACCGTTGGAGCTGACTGGATACAGGATGACTGGAGCGTTGTCGTTCTGATCCAGAATGAACACGTTCACTGTCACGTTGTTGCTTAGTGACGGAGTTCCTGAATCTGTGGCGACAACTTGGAACTGGAAAGTTTTCACTGTTTCAAAGTCGAAACTTTTTAGCGCCAAAACATTTCCAGTTTCAGAGTTGATATTTAAAAACAGACCAGAATTATCCCCACTGCTGTCTCTTGGGATGTGATATGAAATATGCGCATTATCACTGTCATCAAGGTCAGATGCTCTGACTGAAAATACAGGTGCTACCAGGTCATTGTTTTCACTAATATAGAAGGTATAAGGACTCAGTGAAAACTGTGGTCTGTTATCATTCACATCTGAAACAACCACACTCACTGTCTTCTCAGATGAGAGTGATGGCTCACCAGTGTCCTTTGCAACAATTGTAAGCTCATAAAAAGATGTTTCTTCTCTGTCCAGATGTGATCTGGTCACTATTGCGTACATATTATCTTGCATGGACGGAGATATAGCGAAAGGAACGTCCTCACGTATAAAGCAGGAAACCTTCCCATTGGCACCTGAATCCAAATCATTAACGCTGATCAAAGCTACAGTTGTTCCAATTCTTGAATCTTCGGGAACTGATTTTGAAAATGATGTAATTTCAATCTCTGGAGGATTATCATTAAGGTCGATTACCTTTATTATCACAGTTCTGTCTGTTGAAAAGGGGATCGTGCCTTTATCTGAAGCCTGAATATCAAGTTCATAGCTTTCATTTTCTTCAAAATCAATTAAACCTGTCACTTTAATTTCACCCGTTCTTGGGTCTATGTTAAATAGTTCTTGTAAATGTATATCCACCTCTTTACCAAATGAGTAAACGATTTCGCCGTTTGCGCCCTCGTCCAAATCAGTCGCATTAACCTGAATAACTAATGTGCCAGGGGCTGCGTTTTCATTTAAAACGGCAGAATAAACATCTTTTGTAAACCCTGGAGAATTGTCATTAACATCAAGCACCTCAATGAGTATTTCTATTGATCCAGACAACGCTGGCTTCCCACCGTCAACAGCTGTAAGCAGAAGCTTGTGCTCTCTCACAGCCTCTCTGTCTAACTGCTTCTGTAACACCAGAAAGGGCATCTTACGGTCCTCGCCCCTCTCCTTAACTTCCAAACGAAAGTGATCATTGTGGCTCAGTTTATAATGCTGAACAGTAAATTGACCGCCATCGGGGTCGCGTGCAGGTTGGAGCTGAAATCGCGCTCCCGGTAATGTCGATTCAAATATCTCCAGTCGCTTCTCCTTCTCTGGAAAGACGGGGGAGTGGTCGTTTACATCCAGCACCTCTATAGCCACATAATGGATTTCCAGAGGGTTTTCTAGCACTGTTTTAAGATTGATTATACACGCGCTGCTTCGTTCACAGATCTCTTCCCTGTCCACTTTCCTGCTGACGTACAGGATGCCGTCGTCTTTATTTAAACGAAAAAGGGGTTCCGTTGAACCGCCAACAACGCGATACTCCCTGTTTTTCAGTGTAGCCTTGTCAATTCCTAAGTCTTTCGCAATGTTTCCAACAACGCTTCCTTCTTTTACCTCTTCGGAGATGGAATATCTGATCTGAGCAGAGGCTTCGCTCCAAAACGACACCAAAACCACCATGTACACGACGCATCTCCATCGCTCCATCCACACCTGCCGCCCGCTTTGTTCCATCATGAACAAAAGAAAGATGATTTCAGGATCTAAAATTGTTTGGTCGCAAAATAATAATCAGCATTATTCCTTTGTAAACTGCGCTCCATCGCCAATACAGTCCTGGTGGTTGCACAATGCCAGTTTCCTGTCCAAGCCCCTTACACGTAATGCCAAATACAGGATAGGACCTAATACTGATGACGAAGAGTTCTAGACACAATATTTGCCATTATGCTGACACCATGCGATCCAGAACGTTATTGCAGCTCGTTTCGACCAAACGTATAAAATCATAAGTTCATACAGCAACGACAACACAAGACAAAAGAGACAAATGGTCGGGTTATATATGACGAAAAATATATGCATTAACAGTCATTTTCATTAAGCAATGGACTTGAGTTACAGCCAGTTTGTTTCTAAAAACAACTTTCAGCACCACAGACAGCGACAACTCTGCACTCAGAAACTCAGATTAATTGGACGTTATTTAAACTGCGAACTATCTCCAGCAACAAGAACACTGTGCTATGTGCAAACAATGGCAAATGCAACACGGTGTTATCTAAACTTACACGTGCGTTTTATAGAGTGTAGTGAAAAAGAAGGAGACAACAAACTGACAGACAGATGGTCAGCATATGCATCAGTCTGTATTAACTTCTGTTGTTACAGCTATGCTAAAACCAGAGGACACCAGTCAAGCGTCATACCTCACAAATTTATATAGCAATGCCCCAAAAAGTACACATTCGGTATATGCAGTAGGTGATGTACTGGAATAATTTCTGAACAAACAAATGAAAAACACTGCCAGTGGAAAGAAGTTAGGGATTTCACAAAGAATGCCTTACCTCTCCAGATCCCCTCCTCCTGTCAGGGAGCACTAGTGTGTTGGCATGGCTGCCAGGGACTATAGTAGATCCTATACTCATCCTGGGTCCAACTAACATGTAGCGTTTGTCTCCAGATCTGTACTGGATGCTGTGACACAGTGTCCCATCATAATTAGCCTCTTGGAGATATTTGGAAGTATAGTCTGTGGATTTGGAGCACTGCATTGCAATCAGCACGATGATACTGATGATAAAAAGTAGAGAAACTGAGCCCAAAGTTATCATGAGGTAAAATGTCACATTGTCCTCCTCGTCAACTTTAGTTGCACTTTTAACATCAGAAGCTGCAAAAGCCTCTCTGGGCTCCACAAGTTTGACAATGACAGTAGCTGTTGCTGAGAGTGAAACGTTGCCATTGTCTTTGACCAGTATGAGCAGTTTATGCTCAGCCTCGTCTGTCTCTGTGAATGAGCGTAGTGTTCTGATCTGTCCTGTATAGCGGTCCAAAGCAAAGAGACTGTGGTCAGTGACTTCCTGCAGTGAAAAGAGTAACCAGCCGTTATATCCTATATCAGCGTCATAGGCTCTGACTTTAGTCACCAAGTGTCCTGCGTTGACATTGCGGGGAATCTCCTCCACACCTTCAGCAGAACCGTTGGAGCTGACTGGATACAGGATGACTGGAGCGTTGTCGTTCTGATCCAGAATGAACACATTCACTGTCACGTTGTTGCTTAGTGACGGAGTTCCTGAATCTGTGGCAACAACTTGGAACTGGAAAGTTTTCACTGTTTCAAAGTCAAAACTTTTTAGCGCCAAAATATCTCCATTTTCAGAGTTTATGTTAAGAAAAGAAGTCAGTTTGTTATCAGTGCTTGAGTCTCTGAGAATATGATAGGATATAACTGCGTTTTCATTCTCATCACGATCAAAAGCTTTAACAGAAAACACAGAGACTCCTGGCTCATTACCTTCAGTCACATAGAAAGTATATGGACTCAATGAAAACTCTGGACTGTTGTCATTCACATCTGACACCAAAACACCTATTGTCTTTTCAGATGACAATGGTGGTTGACCAGCATCTTTTGCAGTTATTGTCAGCTTATATTGTGACTGTTTCTCTCTGTCCAGAGGGGATTTCGTCACTATTGAATACATTCTGTCTTTTAAGGATGGGGATAAAGTAAAAGGAACATCCTCACCTATGGAGCAAATAACTTTTCCATTGAGCCCAGAGTCCAAGTCATTTACACTGATCAGGGCAACTGTAGTTCCAGGTCTGGAGTCTTCAGGGATGGAGCTTGAAAATGAAGTAACTTCAATTTGAGGTGCATTATCATTAACGTCAACTATCTTAATAATGACGCTTATGTCTGTTGTAAGAGGAGCCAGACCTTTATCTGATGCTTCAATTTCGATTTCATATCTGTCTTTCTCCTCATAATTTATTAAACCTTTTACAGTTACCTCACCTGTTATTGCATCAATATCAAAAAGGTTTAAAATATTTTGATTCATACTGTTACTAAATGAATAAACCACTTCTCCGTTTGGTCCTTCATCTAAATCAGTTGCATTAACTTGTATGACTGTTGTATCTACTGGAGAGTTTTCATCGAGCATCACAGAATACAGTTCCTTAGGGAAAACAGGTGTGTTATCATTAATATCTAAAACGTTTACTACTATATTCATAGTTCCAGATTTCGGAGGTTTCCCTCCATCCAGTGCGGTCAGCACTAATGAGTGACTTCCCCTAGTTTCCCTGTCTAAAGACTTTTGAACAACCAACATTGGTATTTTAACGCCTTCTCCTCTATCTTTAACTTCCAAACGGAAGTGATCGTTTTGGCTGAGTTTATATTGCTGCACGGAGAAATGACCACTGTCTCCATCCCGTGAGGGTTTTAGCTGAAATCGTGCTCCGGGCAACACTGACTCTGAAATTTCCAACGTTTTATCTTTCTCCGGGAAAGTGGGAGAATGATCATTTATATCCACCACCTCCACTTCAACATAATGCACCTCCAGTGGATTTTCTAACACGGTTTTCAGATTTATTAAACACGTACTGCTCTGCGCGCACACCTCTTCTCTGTCAATCTTCCGGCTCACATACAGGATGCCATCGTTTTGATTCACATGGAAGAGAGGATCCGCATTACTAGAAACAACCCGATACTTCCTCTCTGTCAGTGTGCTTTTATCCAATCCCAGATCTTTCGCTACATTTCCAACCACTGTTCCTTCGTTAACTTCCTCGGAGATGGAATATCGTATTTGCGCTGAAGTCACGCTCCACATAAGCACAGCAACCACGCAGCCGACCAGATATCCTCTCGCCCTTCGTCTCCCGTATCTTCTTTGTTCCATGGTTAAACCCGATATCCTCAGTGGTCATTCACAACAACAAAAACCGCTTTGCAATGAACGAATACAATACTTCCACATGTGAAAATATTCATCCTCTTGTTAGCGCAGCAGACATGGCGATAAATCGAGTCTCCCCAAAAGCAGCAGGACGCTCAGAAACGACCGTGTTAATCTCGAACTGAGACAGCGATCAAGAGGTGGAATCACAATGCGCTGACGACAAGCACAGGCAATGCTGACTTTTTCTATTACACTGACACCATGCGATATGAAATCTTACTGCAGAAAATCAAAAGCCAGCAAAATTTTGGCTAATTGTTGGATAATGTGTGTAAAATTATTACTTTTTTTTCTGTCGAAACAGTGCCAAACACCAGTGTGATGAATGGAAATAGACGATGGAGCTGCTCACTTCAAAAACAAAACCTTCTTATAGATTTAAAACAGACACTTTCAAAATAAAGGCAATAATCTACCAAACACGCAAATATGTTTCCCATATAAAAAACTGAGATGAAGCACAACAATCTAATGCTGCATTTTTCAAAAGCATACAATACCCCAGGAAAGTATGTAATACAGTATATGTGCAGCCAAAAACTAAATTAAGTGATCAGCAGACGCACCACAACTTAAATAACTGTCTGCCTTAATGCTTTACTGCATAGTGGTGGGAGAAAAACAAAAACAAAAGTTGGACATTAAAGGTTTTTTTGATTAGAAAAGTTTTCCCAAAAACATATTTGGTAGTGCCCATTCCTTCAACATGAATGCTTGTTTAATGTCTTACCTCTCCAGATCCCCTCCTCCTGTCAGGGAGCACTAGTGTGTTGGCATGGCTGCCAGGGACTATAGTAGATCCTATACTCATTCTGGGTCCAACTAACATGTAGCGTTTGTCTCCAGATCTGTACTGGATGCTGTGACACAGTGTCCCATCATAATTAGCCTCTTGGAGATATTTGGAAGTATAGTCTGTGGATTTGGAGCACTGCATTGCAATCAGCACAATGATACTGATGATAAAAAGTAGAGAAACTGAGCCCAAAGTTATCATGAGGTAAAATGTCACATTGTCCTTCTCGTCAACTTTAGTTGCACTTTTAACATCAGAAGCTGCAAAAGCCTCTCTGGGCTCCACAAGTTTGACAATGACAGTAGCTGTTGCTGAGAGTGAAACGTTGCCATTGTCTTTGACCAGTATGAGCAGTTTATGCTCAGCCTCGTCTGTCTCTGTGAATGAGCGAAGTGTTCTGATCTGTCCTGTATAGCGGTCCAAAGCAAAGAGACTGTGGTCAGTGACTTCCTGCAGTGAAAAGAGTAACCAGCCGTTATATCCTATATCAGCGTCATAGGCTCTGACTTTAGTCACCAAGTGTCCTGCGTTGACATTGCGGGGAATCTCCTCCACACCTTCAGCAGAACCGTTGGAGCTGACTGGATACAGGATGACTGGAGTGTTGTCGTTCTGATCCAGAATGAACACGTTCACTGTCACGTTGTTGCTTAGTGACGGAGTTCCTGAATCTGTGGCGACAACTTGGAACTGGAAAGTTTTCAGTGTCTCAAAGTCAAAACTTTTCAATGCCAAAATATCTCCAGTTTCAGAGTTTATGTTGAGAAATGACAGCAATTTATTTTCTGTGCCTGGGTCTCTGAGAATATGATAGGATATAAGCGCATTGTTGTTCTCATCACGATCAAAAGCTATAACAGAAAACACAGAGACTCCTGGCTCATTACCTTCGGTGACATAGAAAGTATATGGACTCTGTGAAAACTCTGGACTGTTGTCATTCACATCTGATACAACAACGCTTATTGTCTTTTCAGATGATAACGACTGTTGACCAGCATCTTTTGCAACTACTGTGATGATATACTGTGACTGTTTCTCTCTGTCCAGAGGGGATTTGGTCACTAATGAATACATTTTGTCTTGTAAAGATGGTGTTAAAACAAAAGGAACATTCTCATCTATGGAGCAAATAACTTTTCCATTGAGCCCAGAGTCCAAGTCATTTACACTGATCAGGGCAACTGTAGTTCCAGGTCTGGAGTCTTCAGGGATGGAGCTTGAAAATGAGGTAACTTCTATCTCAGGTGCATTATCATTGACGTCAGCTATCTTAATAATGACACTTTTTTGTGTGGCTAGAGGAGCCAGACCTTTATCTGATGCCTCAATTTCAATTTCATACCTGTCCTTCCCCTCATAGTCTATTACGCCTTTCACAGTTATTTCACCTGTCAACGGACTGATGTCAAAAAGCTCAAAAAATTTACGATTCACACTGTTGCTAAATGAGTAAAGCACTTCTCCGTTTGGTCCGTCATCTAAATCAGTTGCATTCACTTGTACAACTGCTGTGCCTACTGGAACATTTTCATTAAGCATTACAGAATAAACATCTTTAGAAAAAACAGGTGCGTTATCATTAACATCTAAAACATTCACTAGAATATTCATGGTACCAGATTTCGGAGGCTTCCCTCCATCTAGTGCGGTCAGCACTAATGAGTGGCTTCCCGCTGCCTCTCTATCCAAAGATTTCTGCACAATTAAAAGAGGTATTTTACCATCCTCTCCCTTATCCTTAACTTCCAATCGGAAATGTTCATTAGGGCTGAGTTTATATTGCTGCACAGAGAAAGGACCACCGTCTGGATCTCGTGCGGCTTGTAGTGGTATACGTGCTCCGGGCAGCACAGACTCAGAAATCTCAAGCGTCTTCTCTTTCTCTGGGAAACTGGGAGAATGATCGTTTATATCCACGACTTCCACTCCAACATAGTGCACCTCCAGTGGATTTTCTAACACAGTTTTCAGATTAAGCAAACAGGTACTGCTTCTCTCACACACCTCTTCCCTGTCGATCTGCCGGTTGACGTACAGGATGCCGTCATTCTGATCTACACGGAAAAGAGGATCCATCGCACTCGAGACAATCCGATATTTCCTTTCTTTCAGCGTACTTTTATCCAATCCCAAATCCTTTGCTATATTCCCGACCACAGTTCCTCCGTTAACTTCCTCAGAGACAGAGTATCTTAACTGCGCCGAGGCCACGCTCCACAAAAGCACAGCCACCACGCAGCGGACCCACCGTCCTCTCGCCCTTCTTGCCTCGCATCCTCTTTGTTCCATGATCAAAACCAAAACTGATATCGATTCCTCACGGAATTAATAACCGTGTTGTAAGAAATTAATCCAACACATCCGGGTATGCAAATGTTTACTCTCTTTAAAAAAAATGTCCAAAATACGGGACAGTATTTATAAAGACAGCAGCAAGCAGCAAAGCGACTCTGCCAGGGTCGAACTGAGAGAGATATAAAGAGGTGGAACCAAATGCAGTGACGATAACTTCACGTTATTTTACTCACACACTGACACCATGCGATCTCATTGCTCACTGCAAGGAAATCAAAGCTTCTACAGCTAGTTTTTATAACACAATGCAAAGTTCTATGGTTCTTTACTTTGACCCAGTGCCCGATTGTTGTTTGCTATACCTTAGGTGAGGGGATGCCTCATTACAATGCAGCCCACCTCATGTTGATTTAACAAGCAAACAGTATAGATGAAGATGGAGACATAAATTCCTTCCAAATTTCTTGTACCCATATAATAACTTCGAATTCCAATCGCTTGATATTTACAAACAAAAACATATGAGGTAAATGCATTTCTTACAGTGTACCCACAGCTATCAGAACACAAGACCAAAACGTATCAGCACCATGGACAGAGAATAAAGCTGGTTACAACTGACTCCAGTCACGCGAGTGACCCTGATACTGTGTTATACTACATGACAGAAGCCCAAAAGTCTCCAATCACCTTATGGTCTAAGTGAAAGTGCAGCATGTCTGAAACAGTGCAAACTGATATTTTAAAGTGATCTTTTATACTGTATGTGTTTTATGAAGTATAGTGTAAAAGAAGGAGACAAGAAAATGACAGACATATCAGCATATACGTCACCCTGTATTAACTACTGATGATACAGCTGCTTTAAGTCCATACAGTATGATCAAAACTGCAGCTGAAAACCAGAGGACACCAGTCAAGCGCCCTGCCTTGCAAAACTATAGAATGATGCCAAACAAAAAGTACACATGCAGTAGGAGATGGACTGTAATACTGTCTGAACCAACAAATAAGTAACACTGCCAGTGGAAACAAGTCAGGGTTTTCAAAAAGAATGCCTTACCTCTCCAGATCCCCTCCTCCTGTCAGGGAGCACTAGTGTGTTGGCATGGCTGCCAGGGACTATAGTAGATCCTATACTCATCCTGGGTCCAACTAACATGTAGCGTTTGTCTCCAGATCTGTACTGGATGCTGTGACACAGTGTCCCATCATAATTAGCCTCTTGGAGATATTTGGAAGTATAGTCTGTGGATTTGGAGCACTGCATTGCAATCAGCACAATGATACTGATGATAAAAAGTAGAGAAACTGAGCCCAAAGTTATCATGAGGTAAAATGTGACATTGTCCTCCTCGTCAACTTTAGTTGCACTTTTAACATCAGAAGCTGCAAAAGCCTCTCTGGGCTCCACAAGTTTGACAATGACAGTAGCTGTTGCTGAGAGTGAAACGTTGCCATTGTCTTTGACCAGTATGAGCAGTTTATGCTCAGCCTCGTCTGTCTCTGTGAATGAGCGAAGTGTTCTGATCTGTCCTGTATAGCGGTCCAAAGCAAAGAGACTGTGGTCAGTGACTTCCTGCAGTGAAAAGAGTAACCAGCCGTTATATCCTATATCAGCGTCATAGGCTCTGACTTTAGTCACCAAGTGTCCTGCGTTGACATTGCGGGGAATCTCCTCCACACCTTCAGCAGAACCGTTGGAGCTGACTGGATACAGGATGACTGGAGCGTTGTCGTTCTGATCCAGAATGAACACGTTCACTGTCACGTTGTTGCTTAGTGACGGAGTTCCTGAATCTGTGGCGACAACTTGGAACTGGAAAGTTTTCACTGTTTCAAAGTCAAAACTTTTTAGTGCCAAAATATCTCCATTTTCAGAGTTTATGTTGAGAAAAGAAGTCAATTTGTTATCAGTGCTTGAGTCTCTGAGAATATGATAGGATATAACTGCGTTTTCGTTCTCATCACGATCAAAAGCTTTAACAGAAAACACAGAGACTCCTGGCTCATTACCTTCAGTCACATAGAAAGTATATGGACTCTGTGAAAACTCTGGACTGTTGTCATTCACATCTGATACAACAACGCTTACTGTCTTTTCAGATGATAATGATGGCTGACCGGCGTCTTTTGCGTGTATTGTTAAGTCATATACAAGATGTTTCTCTCTGTCCAGAGGAGATTTGGTCACTAATGAATACATCTTGTCTTGTAAAGATGGTGTTAAAGCAAAAGGAACATCCTCACCTATGGAGCAAATAACTTTTCCATTGAGCCCAGAGTCCAAGTCATTTACACTGATCAGGGCAACTGTAGTTCCAGGTCTGGAGTCTTCAGGGATGGAGCTTGAAAATGAGGTAACTTCAATCTCAGGTGCATTATCATTAACATCAACTATCTTTATAATGATGCTTTTCTGTGTGGTCAGAGGAGCCAAACCTTTATCCGATGCTTGAATTTCAATTTCGTATTTGTCCTTTTGCTCATAGTCTATTACACCTTTAACAATTATCTCTCCTGTTGGTGGATCAATATCAAAACGCTCTAATAACCTATGATTCACAATACTGCTAAATGAATAAACCACTTCTCCGTTTGGTCCTTCATCTAAATCAGTTGCATTCACTTGCACGACTGTTGTGCCGACTGGAGCATTTTCATCAAGCATCACAGAATAAACATCTTTAGAGAAAGCAGGTGCATTATCATTAATATCCAAAACATTTACTAGAATATTTATCTCGCCAGATTTCGGAGGTTTCCCTCCATCCAGTGCGGTCAGCACTAATGAGTGGGTTGCCGCTACCTCCCTGTCCAAAGATTTCTGCACAATTAATATAGGTATTTTCCCATCCTCTCCCTTATCCTTAACTTCTAAACGGAAGTGGTCATTGGGGCTGAGTTTATACTGCTGAACAGAAAAAGGACCACCGTCTGGATCTCTCGCGTGCTGTACCGGAATACGTACTCCGGGCAGCACAGATTCTGAAATCTCCAACGTTTTCTCTTTATCCGGGAAGCTCGGAGAATGGTCATTTATATCTAAAACTTCCACCCCTATATAATGCACCTCCAGTGGATTTTCTAACACGGTTTTCAGATTTATTAAACACGTACTGCTCTGCGCGCACACCTCTTCTCTGTCAATCTTCCGGCTCACATACAGGATGCCATCGTGCTGATTTACATGGAAGAGAGGATCCGCGTTAGTAGATACAATACGATACTTCCTCTCTGTCAGTGTGCTTTTATCCAATCCCAGATCTTTCGCTACATTTCCAACCACTGTTCCTTCGTTAACTTCCTCGGAGATGGAATATCGTATTTGCGCTGAAGTCACGCTCCACATAAGCACAGCAACCACGCAGCCGACCAGATATCCTCTCGCCCTGCGTCTGTCGTAGCTTCTTTGTTCCATGGTTAAACCCGATATCGTCAGTGATCATTCACAGCAGCAAAACCCGCATTTCAATGAACGAATACAATACTTCCACATGTGAAAATATTCATCCTCTTGTTAGCGCAGCAGACATGGCGATAAATAGTCTCCACAAAAGCAGCAGGACGCTCAGAAACAACCGTGATGATCACGAACTGAGGCAGTGATCAAGAGGTGGAACCACAATGCGCTGACGACAAGCACAGGCAATGCTGACTTTTTCTATTACACTGACACCATGCGATATGAATTCTTACTGCAGTAAATCAAAAGCCAGCAGCATTTTAGTTAATTGTTAGAATATGTGTGTTAAATGAATACTTATTATTGTCGAAACAGTGCCAAACACCAGTGTGATGAGTGGAAATAGACGATGGAGCTGCTCACTTGAAAAACAAAACCTTCTTATAGATTTAAAACAGACACTTAAAAAATGAAGACAATAATCTACCAAACACACGGAAATATGTTTACACTGAGATGAAGTCACTGTCTTTTGATATAACTTATGAACACAGCCTGAAAATGACAGCTAACCTGATAAGCACCATGGACAGCGAATAACACCATCTTGACTTCTCTCCTGCCACACCGGGTCATGGTATCCCATTTTACGTTTGTGATAAAAGTACCATAAACACAGGCTTATTCAGATTTCAAACTTGCCAAGGAAAACAACACAGTGATCCAATGTTGCATTTTTCAAAAGCATACAAAACCCAAGGAAATCATGAAATACAACGTATGTGCAGCCAAAACTAATAAAATGATCACCAGAGGCGCCCCATTTTAACAATTTTCTGCCACAAATTCTGTTCAGAAACAGAAAAATCTGAAATCTGAATAAAAATTCAGTGTTAAGTCATCAAAAACTTTCTTGCAGTTTAACCACGATGTTTCCACTATCTTAACTGACGGTTTTAATTGCTTCACCAACTTAACTATGCTTTAATGCTTAACTCTGTCCATAGTAGTGGGGGAAAGAATCAAAACTTTGACATTAAAAGCTTTTCAGACACGTCCATTATGAAGGTATTGCAAATAATGTTATAAATGAACATACTGAAGATATTGCCCACTGCTTCAACATCAATGCTTGATTAAGTATGTCTTACCTCTTCAGAAGTACGTCTCCTATCAGGGAGCACTAGTGTGTTGGCATGGCTGCCAGGGACTATAGTAGATCCTATACTCATCCTGGGTCCAACTAACATGTAGCGTTTGTCTCCAGATCTGTACTGGATGCTGTGACACAGTGTCCCATCATAATTAGCCTCTTGGAGATATTTGGAAGTATAGTCTGTGGATTTGGAGCACTGCATTGCAATCAGCACGATGATACTGATGATAAAAAGTAGAGAAACTGAGCCCAAAGTTATCATGAGGTAAAATGTCACATTGTCCTCCTTGTCAACTTTAGTTGCACTTTTAACATCAGAAGCTGCAAAAGCCTCTCTGGGCTCCACAAGTTTGACAATGACAGTAGCTGTTGCTGAGAGTGAAACGTTGCCATTGTCTTTGACCAGTATGAGCAGTTTATGCTCAGCCTCGTCTGTCTCTGTGAATGAGCGAAGTGTTCTGATCTGTCCTGTATAGCGGTCCAAAGCAAAGAGACTGTGGTCAGTGACTTCCTGCAGTGAAAAGAGTAACCAGCCGTTATATCCTATATCAGCGTCATAGGCTCTGACTTTAGTCACCAAGTGTCCTGCGTTGACATTGCGGGGAATCTCCTCCACACCTTCAGCAGAACCGTTGGAGCTGACTGGATACAGGATGACTGGAGCGTTGTCGTTCTGATCCAGAATGAACACGTTCACTGTCACGTTGTTGCTTAGTGACGGAGTTCCTGAATCTGTGGCGACAACTTGGAACTGGAAAGTTTTCACTGTTTCAAAGTCGAAACTTTTTAGTGCCAAAATATCTCCATTTTCAGAGTTTATGTTGAGAAATGAAGCCAATTTATTTTCCGTGCTTGAGTCTCTGAGAATATGATAGGAAATAAGTGCATTGTCGTTCTCATCATGATCAAAAGCTTTTACAGAAAACACAGAGACTCCTGGCTCATTGCCCTCAGTCACATAGAAAGTATATGGACTCAGTGAAAACTCTGGCCTGTTGTCATTCACATCTGATACAACAACGCTTATTGTCTTTTCAGATGATAATGACGGTTGACCAGCATCTTTTGCAGTTATTGTCAGCTCATATTGTGACTGTTTCTCTCTGTCCAGAGGGGATTTGGTCACTAATGAATACATCTTGTCTTGTAAAGATGGTGTTAAAGCAAAAGGAACATCCTCACCTATGGAGCAAATAACTTTTCCATTGAGCCCAGAGTCCAAGTCATTTACACTGATCAGGGCAACTGTAGTTCCAGGTCTGGAGTCTTCAGGGATGGAGCTTGAAAATGAGGTAACTTCAATCTCAGGTGCATTATCATTAACATCAACTATCTGGATAATCACACTTTTCTCTGTAGTTAGAGGAGCCAGACCTTTATCTGATGCTTCAATTTCAAGTTCGTACCTATCCTTCTCCTCGTAGTCTATTACTCCTTTAACAGTTATCTCACCTGTTAATGGATCGATATCAAAAAGGTTCAACAAATCATGATGCATACTGTTGCTAAACGAGTAAACCACTTCTCCGTTTGGTCCTTCATCTAAATCAGTTGCATTCACTTGTATGACTGTTGTATCTACTGGAGAGTTTTCATCAAGCATCACAGAATAAACATCTTTAGTGAAAACAGGTGTGTTATCATTAACGTCCAAAACATTTACGAGAATATTCATAGTACCAGATTTTGGAGGTTTCCCTCCATCCAGTGCGGTGAGCACTAATGAGTGGCTTTTTGCAGTTTCTCTGTCTAAAGGTTTTTGAACAACTAATACTGGTGTTTTCCCGTATTCTCTTTTATCTTTAACTTCTAAACGGAAGTGATCATTTTGGCTGAGTTTATACTGCTGCACGGAGAAATGACCACTGTCTCCATCCCGTGATGCTTTTAGCTGAAATCGCGCTCCGGGCAGCACAGACTCTGAAATCACCACCGTTGTCTCTTTTTCTGTAAAATTTGGTGAATGGTCATTTATATCCAGCAATTCCACACCAATATAATGCACCTCCAGTGGATTTTCTAACACAGTTTTCAGATTTATTAAACACGTACTGCTCTGCGCGCACACCTCTTCTCTGTCAATCTTCCGGCTCACATACAGGATGCCATCGTTTTGATTTACATGGAAAAGAGGATCCGCGTTAGTAGAAACAACCCGATACTTCCTCTCTCTCAGTGTGCTTTTATCCAATCCCAGATCTTTTGCTACATTACCAACCACAGTTCCTTCGTTAACTTCCTCGGAAATAGAATATCGTATTTGCGCTGAAGCCACGCTCCACAACAGCACAGCAACCACGCAGCCGACCAGATATCCTCTCGCCCTGCGTCTGCCGTAGCTTCTTTGTTCCATGGTTAAACCCGATATCCTCAGTGGTCATTCACAACAACAAAAATCGCATTGCACTGAACGAATACAATACTTGGACGTGTGAAAATATTCATCCTCTTGTTCAGACAGCAGACATGACAACAGATTGAGTCTTTCCAAAAGCAGCAGGGCGCTCAGAAACGACCGTGTTAATCTCGAACTGAGGCAGCGATCAAGAGGTGGAATCACAATGCGCTGACGACAAGCACAGGCAATGCTGACTTTTTCTATTACACTGACACCATGCGATATGAATTCTCACTGCAGAAAATCAAAAGCCAGCAGCATTTTAGCTAACTGTTAGATAATATGTGTGAAATTATTATTTATTTTTGTCGAAATTGTGCCAAAAACAGTGTGGTGAATGGAAGGAGACGATGGAGCTGCTCACTTAAAACAAAACCTCCTTCTTATAGATTTAAAACAGACACTTTCAAAATGAAGACAATAATCTACCAAACACACGAATATATGTTTCCCTCATTAAACACTGAGAATGAGTCACTGTCTTTTGATAGAACTTATGAACACATGCTGGTAAATGACAGCAAACATGCGCAGCACAATGGACAGCGAATAACACCAACTTCACCTCTGTTCTGCCACATTTGGTCATAGTATCCCATTACAGGTTTTTGAGTAATGCACCATAGACACAAGCTTATTCAGATTTTAAGCTTGTCAATGAAAACAAAACAACAGAACAATCTAATGCTGCATTTTTCAAAAGCATACAAGGGCCCAGGAAAGCATGTAATACAATATATGTGCAGCCAAAAATTAATTGAATGATCATCACACGCCCAAAGCTTAATAATTTTCTGCCACAAATTCTGTTCAGAAACAAAACATCTGAAATACGTATCAGCATTCACCGTTAAGTCAACAAAAACTTTCCTCAGGTCCAACCATGATGTTTCCACTATCTTTACTAACGGTTCTATTTGCTTCATCAATTTAACTATGCCTTAATGCTTAACTCTGTCCATAGGAGTGGGGGAAAAATCTAAACTTAGACATTAAAAGCTTTCCAGGCATGTCCATTATAAAGGTATTGCAAACAATGTTATAAATGAACATATTGAAGACACTGCCCACTGCTTCAACATCAATGCTTGATTAATTATGTCTTACCTCTTCAGAAGTATGTCTCCTGTCAGGGAGCACTAGTGTGTTGGCATGGCTGCCAGGGACTATAGTAGATCCTATACTCATCCTGGGTCCAACTAACATGTAGCGTTTGTCTCCAGACCTGTACTGGATGCTGTGACACAGTGTCCCATCATAATTAGCCTCTTGTAGATATTTGGAAGTATAGTCTGTGGATTTGGAGCACTGCATTGCAATCAGCACGATGATACTGATGATAAAAAGTAGAGAAACTGAGCCCAAAGTTATCATGAGGTAAAATGTCACATTGTCCTCCTCGTCAACTTTAGTTGCACTTTTAACATCAGAAGCTGCAAAAGCCTCTCTGGGCTCCACAAGTTTGACAATGACAGTAGCTGTTGCTGAGAGTGAAACGTTGCCATTATCTTTGACCAGTATGAGCAGTTTATGCTCAGCCTCGTCTGTCTCTGTGAATGAGCGAAGTGTTCTGATCTGTCCTGTATAGCGGTCCAAAGCAAAGAGACTGTGGTCAGTGACTTCCTGCAGTGAAAAGAGTAACCAGCCGTTATATCCTATATCAGCGTCATAGGCTCTGACTTTAGTCACCAAGTGTCCTGCGTTGACATTGCGGGGAATCTCCTCCACACCTTCAGCAGAACCGTTGGAGCTGACTGGATACAGGATGACTGGAGCGTTATCGTTCTGATCCAGAATGAACACGTTCACTGTCACGTTGTTGCTTAGTGACGGAGTTCCTGAATCTGTGGCGACAACTTGGAACTGGAAAGTTTTCAGTGTCTCAAAGTCGAAACTTTTCAATGCCAAAATATCTCCGGTTTCAGAGTTGATATTTAAAAATGAGGTTAATTTATTGTCTTCGCTTCCATCTCTGATAATATGATAGGAAATACGGGCATTTTCGTTCTCGTCACGATCAAAAGCTTTTACAGAAAAAACAGAGACTCCTGGCTTATTGCCCTCAGTGACATAAAAAGTATATGGACTCAATGAAAATTCTGGACTGTTGTCATTCACATCTGATACAACAATGCTTATTGTCTTTTCAGATGCTAATTGAGGTTGACCAGCATCTTTTGCAACTATTGTTAGATCATACTTAGCCTTTTTCTCTCTGTCCAGAGGGGATTTGGTCACTAATGAATACATTTTGTCCTTTAAAGATGGTGTTAAAGCAAAAGGAACATCCTCATCTATTGCGCAAATAACTTTTCCATTGAGCCCAGAGTCCAAGTCATTTACACTGATCAGGGCAACTGTAGTTCCAGGTCTGGAGTCTTCAGGGATGGAGCTTGAAAATGAGGTAACTTCAATCTCAGGTGCATTATCATTAACGTCAACTATCTTTATAATGACGCTTTTGTCTGTTGTAAGAGGAGCCAGACCTTTATCTGATGCTTCAATTTCGATTTCATATCTGTCCTTCTCCTCATAGTCTATGACGCCTTTTACAGTTATCTCACCTGTTAATGGATTGATATCAAATATGTTTAATATATTTTGATTCATACTGTTGCTAAAAGAATATATCACATCTCCGTTTGATCCATCATCCAAATCAGTTGCATTCACTTGTATGACCGTTGTGCCTACTGGTGCATTTTCATCGAGCATCACAGAATAAACATCTTTAGTGAAAGCAGGTGCGTTATCATTAATATCCAAAACACTTACTACAATATTCATAGTACCAGATTTTGGAGGTTTCCCTCCATCCAGTGCGGTCAGCACTAATGAGTAGCTTCCCGCAGTTTCCCTGTCTAAAGATTTTTGAACGATCAGTATTGGTATTTTACCGTCCTCTCCTTTATCCTTAACTTCCAAACGGAAATGATCGTTTTGGCTGAGTTTATACTGCTGCACGGAGAAAGGACCACTGTCTCCATCCCGTGAGGGTTTTAGCTGAAATCGTGCTCCGGGCAGCACAGACTCAAAAATGTCCAACCGTTTCTCTTTCTCCGGGAAAGTGGGAGAATGATCATTTATATCCAGCACCTCCACTTCAACATAATGCACCTCCAGTGGATTTTCTAACACTGTTTTCAGATTTATTAAACACGTACTGCTCTGCGCGCACACCTCTTCTCTGTCAATCTTCCGGCTCACATAGAGGATGCCATCGTTTTGATTCACATGGAAGAGAGGATCCGCATTACTCGAAACAACCCGATACTTCCTCTCTTTCAAAGTGCTTTTATCCAATCCCAAATCCTTCGCTATATTTCCAACCACTGTTCCTTCGTTAACTTCCTCGGAGATGGAATATCGTGATTGCGCCGAGGCCACGCTCCACAAAAGCACAGCAACCACACAGCCGACCACACATCCTCTCGCATTTCGTAGCTTGCATCTTCTTTGTTCCATGGTTACACCCGACATCATCAATAATCCATCGTAACAACAATCAGAGCGTTGCAAAACCAAAAGTATCCCGCACTCCTCTGTATGTTAATATTCACTCTCTTCCTACACAGTCTGAAATGGTAACAAACGGAATATTCAGGAAGGCAACAATAAAGGCTGTGCTCATGTCGATGTGATGATGTTCTCAAGAGGTGGAACCAAAGTGTAATGACGACCAGCTCGTGTACTGCTGACTTCTTACATTCCACTGACACCATGCGACCAGACGTCTCACTACAGAAAGTCGAGGGGTCTTTGACACATTAGATTTATGATTTATGTTTCGCAGCTAGCACGAATCACTGACAAAACGGAGTCCTGTAATTGTAATGACATGAGGAGGTGGAGCTCTTTCTTAGTAAACATGCAGTTAATAAGCAATGTCCTTTGGAGTGTTGGAGGATACTGCAGAAGTGCGAATATCATGCGTTTCCTTTGATTAAGTTGCATTAATTAAATCGATGAGATTATGCCATTTTGTGTTTTGAAACAAATATTGGAAATTGAGACTAAACACTTTCAGCACCGTGGACAGCGACTACTACCAACTGAAGCTGAGTCTACTGTGAAAGTATTATAATTCTTTTACAGGTCTACTGTACAATAATGCATTGTAAACCCCAGCATAGTTTATTTTTTCATGCTGGTGTGTTCGCCAATTTCTATGAGATACTTTGTGTGTATTCTGGGGTTGAGTGTGGTGTGGGTATTGTGACACTGCTGATGCAGCATGCTCCTGTATCTGCAGTAAGTCAGCTCTGCTTTCTTGGAAGCATGACTTCTCTTTTTCAAACACACAAGCAACTATAACTGAACTGCAACTTAACGTTTTTAACAGCCACAATTTTTGAATATCGTACTGTGTAAAAATGATATCAACATTAAAAGCTGTGTGACAAAAGAAACAATGAATTAATAGGGGTAAAAATAACTTAATATTTTGATACATAGGCCAAAAAGCATCAGACACATTATGACCTGCTGGAAATTGAAAATAGCAAGCAATATGCAAATGAAAAATTGTATAAAAGGTAAGTCAGAATGCTGATTGGTCTTTTAAAAGTGTGGTGGTAAAATTTCTGAACTAGAATGGAATCATAAAATGCCCAAGCACTCTTTATGTTTAACTTTGCCCAGGTTAACCTATAAGACAAAAATGCATCATTACAGCGATGAAGGATCCCACCGACAAGATAAAGCTAACAACAATCAAGTAAAATGGGCTGATAATGTTTGTTGGTTACCAATGTTTGCCCAGTGTGTCAATAAATATGTGTATGTTTCCTCTATATATATGTCATGCTCAACATAGAATTTATAAAAGGAAGTCTTCTGTTAATACAGCTTACCTCTCCAGATCCCCTCCTCCTGTCAGGTAGCACTAGTGTGTTGGCATGGCTGCCAGGGACTATAGTAGATCCTATACTCATCCTGGGTCCAACTAACATGTAGCGTTTGTCTCCAGATCTGTACTGGATGCTGTGACACAGTGTCCCATCATAATTAGCCTCTTGGAGATATTTGGAAGTATAGTCTGTGGATTTGGAGCACTGCATTGCAATCAGCACGATGATACTGATGATAAAAAGTAGAGAAACTGAGCCCAAAGTTATCATGAGGTAAAATGTGACATTGTCCTCCTCGTCAACTTTAGTTGCACTTTTAACATCAGAAGCTGCAAAAGCCTCTCTGGGCTCCACAAGTTTGACAATGACAGTAGCTGTTGCTGAGAGTGAAACGTTGCCATTGTCTTTGACCAGTATGAGCAGTTTATGCTCAGCCTCGTCTGTCTCTGTGAATGAGCGAAGTGTTCTGATCTGTCCTGTATAGCGGTCCAAAGCAAAGAGACTGTGGTCAGTGACTTCCTGCAGTGAAAAGAGTAACCAGCCGTTATATCCTATATCAGCGTCATAGGCTCTGACTTTAGTCACCAAGTGTCCTGCGTTGACATTGCGGGGAATCTCCTCCACACCTTCAGCAGAACCGTTGGAGCTGACTGGATACAGGATGACTGGAGCGTTGTCGTTCTGATCCAGAATGAACACGTTCACTGTCACGTTGTTGCTTAGTGACGGAGTTCCTGAATCTGTGGCGACAACTTGGAACTGGAAAGTTTTCACTGTCTCAAAGTCGAAACTTTTCAGCGCCAAGATATCTCCAGTTTCGGAGTTTATATTGAGGAATGACGTCACTTTATTTTCATGACTTGCATTCCTGACAATATGATAGGAAATAAGCGCATTATCTCCCTCGTCACGATCAGACGCTCTTACAGAAAACACAGAGACTCCTGGCTCATTGCCCTCAGTCACATAGAAAGTATATGGACTCAGTGAAAACTCTGGACTGTTGTCATTCACATCTGATACAACAACGCTTACTGTCTTTTCAGATGATAATGGTGGTTGACCAGCATCTTTTGCAGTTATTGTCAGCTCATATTGTGACTGTTTCTCTCTGTCCAGAGGGGATTTGGTCACTAATGAATACATCTTGTCTTGTAAAGATGGTGTTAAAGCAAAAGGAACATCCTCACCTATGGAGCAAATAACTTTTCCATTGAGCCCAGAGTCCAAGTCATTTACACTGATCAGGGCAACTGTAGTTCCAGGTCTGGAGTCTTCAGGGATGGAGCTTGAAAATGAGGTAACTTCAATCTCAGGTGCATTATCATTAATGTCAACTATTTTAATAATGACGCCCTTCTCCGTAGTTAGCGGAGCGAAACCTCTATCTGATGCTTCAATTTCAATTTCGTACTTATCCCTCTGCTCATAGTCTATGACATCTTTAACAGTTATCTCACCTGTTAATGGACTGATATCAAAAAGGTTTAACATATTATGATTCATACTTTTGCTAAATGAGTAAACTATATCCCCGTTTGTTCCGTCGTCTAAATCAGTTGCATTCACTTGTACAACTGTTGTTCCTACAGGAGCATTTTCATCGAGCATCACAGAATAAACATCTTTAGTGAAAACAGGTGCGTTATCATTAATATCCAAAACCTTTACGAGAATATTCATAGTACCAGATTTTGGAGGTTTCCCTCCATCCAGTGCGGTCAGCACTAATGAGTAGCTCTTTGCAGTTTCTCTGTCTAAAGGTTTTTGGACAACCAATATTGGTATTTTACCGTCTTCTCCTTTATCCTTAACTTCCAAGCGGAAGTGAACGTTGTGGCTGAGTTTATACTGCTGCACGGAGAAAGGACCACTGTCTCCATCCCGTGATGCTTTTAGCTGAAATCGTGCTCCGGGCAGCACAGACTCTGAAATCTCTAAAGTTTTATCTTTTTCAGGAAAAGTTGGAGAATGATCATTTATATCCAGCACCTCTACTTCAACATAATGCACCTCCAGTGGATTTTCTAGCACTGTCTTCACATTAATTAAACACGTACTGCTCTGCGCGCACACCTCTTCTCTGTCAATCTTCCGGCTCACATAGAGGATGCCATCGTTCTGATTCACATGGAAAAGATGATCCTCGTTACTCGAAACAATCCGATACTTCCTCTCTTTCAGTGTGCTATTATCCAATCCCAGATCTTTTGCTACATTTCCAACCACAGTTCCTTCGTTAACTTCCTCGGAAACTGAATATCGTATTTGAGCCGAGGCCACGCTCCACAAAAGCACAGCGACCACACAGCCGACCAGATATCCTCTCGCCCTTCGTCTCCCGTATCTTCTTTGTTCCATTGTTATACCCGACAATATCAGTAATCCATCACAGGGGCAACAGCTTCGTTGTAAAGACGAAATCAAGCGATTTTCTATATCGCCAAAAATATCCAGTTCCTTTATATCCAGAAATCGGGACAAGCCGACAATTTACACAACATAAGCACAGAAACGATCCTGCCAGTACCGAGGCGATAACGTTATCATGAGGTGGAACCACAAAGCAGTGACGATGAGCTCGTCTGACGCCGACTTTTTACATTACACTGACACCATGCGACCTTATTTCTAACTACAGAAATCTGCAGAATGTAATGCACATTAGGTGAATTATAGGTTGTTTGTGACGGAGGAAACCGGTACTACAAACAAAGCTAAACACTTTCAGCACCAAGGACAGCGATCGTGACGTTCTGCGGAGCAGTATACCCCTTCTGTTCAGACATAATCACATTATGTTTCAGTTCTGTACTTGTACTAAGTTGACTTAAGCAGATTTTTCAACACTATCACCTATTAAAACATATACGGGATGTTATAACTTACTCAGTTAAGTTAGTTAGTTATGGGTTGTTCATGGTTAAGTGAAGGCGTATTAACACACTCATAAGTCAGCTTTCATGTCCCCGTCCACAATTTTGAATAATCATGCCAGTGTAAAAATTATAGAAGACTGTTGCAAGAGTGCAATAGACCAGATACAAATTCAACCCAAAACATCAACAACGGCAAATGAGGAGCCACAAGCATTGTTCAACTATTGCCCAAGAAAAAGTGTAGAATGTCAAGCCAGACAATCACAAAGTGGGTAACTACTATAATCATGAAATAGTGTAAGTCAAAAAAGGACATATGGTCATGATTGTGAGGAGAAACCAGGGAAGCTGACACATCCAGTGCTGTAATGTGCAAAACATATATCCAGGGAGGCATAGCTGAAATGTATAGTAAACAAGAAAAGCAATTAGTCCGAGTAAAGTTTGCACTCAAATATGCCTTACCTCTCCAGATCCCCTCCTCCTGTCAGGAAGCACTAGTGTGTTGGCATGGCTGCCAGGGACTATAGTAGATCCTATACTCATCCTGGGTCCAACTAACATGTAGCGTTTGTCTCCAGATCTGTACTGGATGCTGTGACACAGTGTCCCATCATAATTAGCCTCTTGTAGATATTTGGAAGTATAGTCTGTGGATTTGGAGCACTGCATTGCAATCAGCACGATGATACTGATGATAAAAAGTAGAGAAACTGAGCCCAAAGTTATCATGAGGTAAAATGTGACATTGTCCTCCTCGTCAACTTTAGTTGCACTTTTAACATCAGAAGCTGCAAAAGCCTCTCTGGGCTCCACAAGTTTGACAATGACAGTAGCTGTTGCTGAGAGTGAAACGTTGCCATTGTCTTTGACCAGTATGAGCAGTTTATGCTCAGCCTCGTCTGTCTCTGTGAATGAGCGAAGTGTTCTGATCTGTCCTGTATAGCGGTCCAAAGCAAAGAGACTGTGGTCAGTGACTTCCTGCAGTGAAAAGAGTAACCAGCCGTTATATCCTATATCAGCGTCATAGGCTCTGACTTTAGTCACCAAGTGTCCTGCGTTGACATTGCGGGGAATCTCCTCCACACCTTCAGCAGAACCGTTGGAGCTGACTGGATACAGGATGACTGGAGCGTTGTCGTTCTGATCCAGAATGAACACGTTCACTGTCACGTTGTTGCTTAGTGACGGAGTTCCTGAATCTGTGGCGACAACTTGGAACTGGAAAGTTTTTAGTGTCTCAAAGTCGAAACTTTTCAGCGCCAAAATATCTCCATTTTCAGAGTTTATGTTAAGGAATGACGTCAATTTACTTTCTGTGCCTGAGTCTCTGACAATATGATAGGATATAAGCGCATTGTCGTTCTCATCACGATCAAAAGCTTTAACAGAAAACACAGAGACTCCTGGCTCATTACCTTCAGTCACAAAGAAAGTATATGGACTCAGTAAAAACTCTGGACTGTTGTCATTCACATCTGATACAGCAACATTTATTGTGTTTTCAGATGATAATGGTGGTTGACCAGAATCCTTTGCAGTTATCGTTAGGGCATATTGTGACTGTTTCTCTTTGTCCAGAGGGGATTTGGTCACTAATGAATACGTTTTTTCTTTCAAGGATGGGGATAATGTAAACGGAACATCCTCACTCAGAAAGCAAATAACTTTTCCATTGAGTCCAGAGTCCAAGTCATTTACACTGATCAGGGCAACTGTAGTTCCAGGTCTGGAGTCTTCAGGGATGGAGCTTGAAAATGAGGTAACTTCAATCTCAGGTGCATTATCATTAACGTCAACTATCTTAATTACCACATTTTTTTCAGTTGTTAAAGGAGCAAGACCTTTATCTGATGCCTGTATTTCAATTTCATATTTATCCTTGTGCTCGTAGTCTATTGGACCTTTCACGATTATCTCCCCTGTTGATTGGTTTATGTCAAACAGTTTAAATATTCTACGGTTTACACTGTTGCTAAATGAGTAAACTACTTCTCCATTTGGCCCATCATCTAAATCAGTTGCATTCACTTGAATGACTGTTGTGCCTACTGGGGCGTTTTCATCGAGCATCACAGTGTAAATATCTTTAGTGAAAACAGGTGCGTTATCATTAACATCTAACACATTCACTAGAATATTCATCTCGCCAGATTTCGGAGGTTTCCCTCCATCCAGTGCGGTCAGCACTAACGAGTGGCTTCCCGCTGCCTCTCTATCCAAAGATTTTTGCACAATTAATACAGGTATTTTACCATCTTCACCCTTATCCTTAACTTCCAAACGGAAGTGGTCATTTGGGCTGAGTTTATACCGTTGTACAGAAAAATGACCACTGTCTGGATCTCGTGCGGCTTGTAATTGAAAGGTTTTTCCACTTATCACAGACTCTGAAATTTCTAACGTTTTATCTGTCTCCGGAAAACTGGGGGAATGATCATTTACATCCAAAACCTCAACTTCAATATAGTGGACCTCCAGCGGGTTTTCTAACACTGTTTTCAGATTCAGCAAACACGTACTGCTCCGCTCGCACACCTCTTCTCTGTCCAGCTTTCGGCTCACATACAGGATGCCATCGTTTTGGTTTACATGGAAACGAGGTCCTGCTGCACCAGAAACAATCCGATACTTCCTGTCTTTCAACGTGCTTTTATCTAATCCCAGATCTTTTGCAACATTCCCAACCACTGTTCCTTCCTTGACTTCCTCAGAGATAGAATATCGTATCTGCGCCGAGGCCACGTTCCACAAAAGCACAGCAACCATGAAAAAGACCCACAGCCGTGTCATCCTCCGTGCCTCGCGTTTTCTTTGTTCTATGATCCACAACAAAAAATGTTATAATCCTTCACCGGAAGAATAGCTGCCTTAGAGAAACAACATCTTGCGCAGTGGCATATACAAGCGTCCTTCTCTTTTCGATCTAAATCAAATATAGACCATTTACAACGACAAGCCGTCAGCTTACAAACGACGCTGCTGCGGTTTAACGAGTAATATCAGCAATGGGCGTTTCCAAAATACAGCTGGCATGAGCTCTTGTGAAGCACTTATGCTTTCCTGCACTGACACCATGCGATCTCTCTTTTCAATCGCAAGGATGTGAGAGAAACTGGAAGAGCCCACTAACCTGCAAACAAGCACTGGGGCATTCACTTTGACCCCATGCACCGTAGCTGCAAATACAATTCCGACGTCGCTCTCCTTTGTATCTCTACATCCCAAAAGCATCCCTCTTAACTAAGTAAGGTGTTCCCCAAAACCATTGTAACTTGTGACGCCATTAGAAGTGGCTTGTAGAAAATCAGCACCATGGACAGTCAAAGTAACCACCTGTAAATAGCCCTTAATGTCCGCGTTTCTATTTTCAGTTTCAAAACATTTCTCAGTAAGTGATTCCAATCAAAGGTACCTTAACAGGAAGCACCATAAAACAAATGTTATAATGAGCGTGGAAATAATAGGAGAGTAAAACCATTGAGCTTACCTCTCCAGATCCCCTCCTCCTGTCAGGGAGCACTAGTGTGTTGGCATGGCTGCCAGGGACTATAGTAGATCCTATACTCATCCTGGGTCCAACTAACATGTAGCGTTTGTCTCCAGATCTGTACTGGATGCTGTGACACAGTGTCCCATCATAATTAGCCTCTTGTAGATATTTGGAAGTATAGTCTGTGGATTTGGAGCACTGCATTGCAATCAGCACGATGATACTGATGATAAAAAGTAGAGAAACTGAGCCCAAAGTTATCATGAGGTAAAATGTGACATTGTCCTCCTCGTCAACTTTAGTTGCACTTTTATCATCAGAAGCTGCAAAAGCCTCTCTGGGCTCCACAAGTTTGACAATGACAGTAGCTGTTGCTGAGAGTGAAACGTTGCCATTGTCTTTGACCAGTATGAGCAGTTTATGCTCAGCCTCGTCTGTCTCTGTGAATGAGCGAAGTGTTCTGATCTGTCCTGTATAGCGGTCCAAAGCAAAGAGACTGTGGTCAGTGACTTCCTGCAGTGAAAAGAGTAACCAGCCGTTATATCCTATATCAGCGTCATAGGCTCTGACTTTAGTCACCAAGTGTCCTGCGTTGACATTGCGGGGAATCTCCTCCACACCTTCAGCAGAACCGTTGGAGCTGACTGGATACAGGATGACTGGAGTGTTGTCGTTCTGATCCAGAATGAACACGTTCACTGTCACGTTGTTGCTTAGTGACGGAGTTCCTGAATCTGTGGCGACAACTTGGAACTGAAAAGATTTCACTGTTTCAAAGTCAAAACTTTTCAGCGCCAAAATATCTCCAGTTTCAGAGTTTATGTTGAGAAATGAAGTCAATTTGTTATCAGTGCTTGAGTCTCTGACAATATGATAGGAAATAAGCGCATTGTTGTTCTCATCACGATCAAACGCTTTAACAGAAAACACAGAGACTCCTGGCTCATTACCCTCAGTGACATAGAAAGTATATGGACTCAGTGAAAACTCTGGACTGTTGTCATTCACATCTGATACAACAACGCTTATTGTCTTTTCAGATGATAATGACGGTTGACCAGCATCTTTTGCAGTTATTGTCAGCTCATACTGTGACTGTTTCTCTCTGTCCAGAGGGGATTTGGTCACTAGTGAAAACATTTTGTCTTGTAACGATGGTGTTAAAGCAAAAGGAACATCCTCACCTATGGAGCAAATAACTTTTCCATTGAGTCCAGAGTCCAAGTCATTTACACTGATCAGGGCAACTGTAGTTCCAGGTCTGGAGTCTTCAGGGATGGAGCTTGAAAATGAGGTAACTTCGATCTCAGGTGCATTATCATTAACGTCAACTATTTTAATAATGACGCTTTTCTCTGTAGTTAGCGGAGCGAAACCTTTATCTGATGCTTCAATTTCAATTTCGTACCTATCCTTCTCCTCGTAGTTTATGACGCCTTTAACAGTTACCTCACCTGTTAATGGATCAATATTAAAAAGATTTAACAAATCATGATTCATACCTTTGCTAAATGAGTAAACTACTTCTCCGTTTGATCCTTCGTCTACATCAGTTGCATTGACTTGAATGACTGTTGTGCCAACTGGAGAGTTTTCATCGAGCATCACAGAATAAACATCTTTAGTGAAAACAGGTGCGTTATCATTAATATCTAAAACATTTACTAGAATATTCATAGTACCAGATTTTGGAGGTTTCCCTCCATCCAGTGCGGTGAGCACTAATGAGTGGCTCTTTGCAGTTTCTCTATCTAAGGGTTTTTGAACAACCAGTATTGGTGTTTTACCGTATTCTCCTTTATCCCTAACTTCCAAGCGGAAGTGATCGTTGTGGCTGAGTTTATACTGCTGCACGGAGAAATGACCACTGTCTCCATCCCGTGATGCTTTTAGCTGAAATCTTGCTCCGGGCAGCACAGACTCTGAAATCTCTAACGTTGTCTGCTTTTCTGTAAAATTGGGTGAATTGTCATTTATATCCAACACTTCCACTCCAACATAATGCACTTCCAGCGGGTTTTCTAACACAGTTTTCAGATTTATTAAACACGTACTGCTCTGCGCGCACACCTCTTCTCTGTCAATCTTCCGGCTCACATACAGGATGCCATCGTTTTGATTCACATGGAAAAGAGGTTCCTCGTTACTAGATACGACCCGATACTTCCTCTCTTTCAGTGTGCTTTTATCCAATCCCAGATCTCTCGCTACATTTCCAACCACAGTTCCTTCGTTAACTTCCTCGGAGATGGAATATCGTATTTGCGCTGAAGCCACGCTCCACAAAAGCACAGCAACCACACAGCCGACCAGATATCCTCTCGCCCTGCGTCTCTCGTAGCTTCTTTGTTCCATGGTTAAACCCGAAAACATTAGCAATCCATCATAAGGGCAACAGCTTCGTTGTAAAGAGGAAATCAAGCGCTTATAATGTACATTATATTTCGCTTCCTTTATATCCAGAATCCGAGACGAGCCGACAATTTGCACAACATAAGCACAGAAACGATCCTGCCAGTACTGAAGCGATAACGTTATCATGAGGTGGGACCACAAAGCAGTGACGATGAGCTCGTCTGACGCCATCTTTTTACATTACACTGACACCATGCGACCTTATTTTTCACTGCAGAAATCTGTAGAATCAGAATGTAATGTACATTAGGTGGATGGTAGGTGGTATATGACGGAGGGAAACGGTATATCAAACAAAGCCAAACACTTTCAGCACCAAGGACAATGACCGTGACGTACTGCAGTTTAGTTTACCCCCTCTGTTCAGACATCATCATATTATGTTTCGGTTCTTTATTTGTACCAAGTTGACGTAAACAGATTTTTCCACACTATCACCCGTTAACGGGATGTTATAACTTACTCAGTTAAGTTAGTTAGTTATGGGTTGTTCATGGTTAAGTGAAGGAGTATTAACAATGAACACTCATATGTCTGCTTTCATCTGCCCGTCCACAATTTTAAATAATCATGCCAGTGTAAAAATTATCGAAGACTGTTGCAAGAGTGCAATAGACCAGATACAAATTCGACCTAAAACATCAACAATGGCAAAGGCCATAGAGAAATTGAAGAGCCACAAGCACTGTTCACATCATTGCCCAAGAGAAAGTACAGGATGTCAAGCCAGACAATCACAAAGTGGGTAACTACTATAATCAGGAAATAGTGTAAGTCAAAAAGGGACATATGGTCATGATTGTGAGGAGAAACCAGGGAAACTGACACATCCAGTGCTGTAATGTGCAAAACCTTACCCAGGGAGGCATAGCTGAAGTGGAAAGTAAACAAGAAAAGCAATTAGTCCGAGTAAAGTTTGCACTTAAATATGCCTTACCTCTCCAGATCCCCTCCTCCTGTCAGGAAGCACTAGTGTGTTGGCATGGCTGCCAGGGACTATAGTAGATCCTATACTCATCCTGGGTCCAACTAACATGTAGCGTTTGTCTCCAGATCTGTACTGGATGCTGTGACACAGTGTCCCATCATAATTAGCCTCTTGTAGATATTTGGAAGTATAGTCTGTGGATTTGGAGCACTGCATTGCAATCAGCACGATGATACTGATGATAAAAAGTAGAGAAACTGAGCCCAAAGTTATCATGAGGTAAAATGTGACATTGTCCTCCTCGTCAACTTTAGTTGCACTTTTAACATCAGAAGCTGCAAAAGCCTCTCTGGGCTCCACAAGTTTGACAATGACAGTAGCTGTTGCTGAGAGTGAAACGTTGCCATTGTCTTTGACCAGTATGAGCAGTTTATGCTCAGCCTCGTCTGTCTCTGTGAATGAGCGGAGTGTTCTGATCTGTCCTGTATAGCGGTCCAAAGCAAAGAGACTGTGGTCAGTGACTTCCTGCAGTGAAAAGAGTAACCAGCCGTTATATCCTATATCAGCGTCATAGGCTCTGACTTTAGTCACCAAGTGTCCTGCGTTGACATTGCGGGGAATCTCCTCCACACCTTCAGCAGAACCGTTGGAGCTGACTGGATACAGGATGACTGGAGCGTTGTCGTTCTGATCCAGAATGAACACGTTCACTGTCACGTTGTTGCTTAGTGACGGAGTTCCTGAATCTGTGGCGACAACTTGAAACTGGAAAGTTTTCACTGTTTCAAAGTCGAAACTTTTCAGCGCCAAAATATCTCCGGTTTCAGAGTTGATATTTAAAAATGAGGTTAATTTATTGTCTTCGCTTCCATCTCTGACAATATGATAGGATATAAGCGCATTGTTGTTCTCATCACGATCAAAAGCTTTAACAGAAAACACAGAGACTCCTGGCTCATTACCTTCAGTGACATAGAAAGTATATGGACTCAGTAAAAACTCTGGCCTGTTGTCATTCACATCTGATACAACAACATTTATTGTCTTTTCAGATGATAGTGATGGTGTGCCAGAATCCTTTGCAGTTATCGTTAGGGCATAATGTGACTGTTTCTCCTTGTCCAGAGGGGACTTGGTCACTAATGAATACATTTTTTCTTGCAAGGATGGAGATAACGTGAAAGGAACATCCTCACCTATGG
This sequence comes from Epinephelus lanceolatus, assembly GCF_041903045.1. NCBI lineage: Eukaryota > Metazoa > Chordata > Actinopteri > Perciformes > Serranidae > Epinephelus > Epinephelus lanceolatus. The sequence goes on along the minus strand of NC_135740.1, from coordinate 23,796,418 downwards.
AGCAAATAACTTTTCCATTGAGCCCAGAGTCCAAGTCATTTACACTGATCAGGGCAACTGTAGTTCCAGGTCTGGAGTCTTCAGGGATGGAGCTTGAAAATGAGGTAACTTCAATCTCAGGTGCATTATCATTAACGTCAGCTATCTTGATAACCACACTTTTCTCAGTTGTAAGAGGAGCCAGACCTTTATCTGATGCCTGTATTTCAATTTCATATTTATCTTTGTTCTCGTAGTCTATTGGACCTTTCACAGTTATCTCCCCTGTTGATGGGTTTATTTCAAAAAGTTTAAATATTCTCCGATTCACACTGTTGCTAAACGAGTAAACGACTTCTCCGTTTGGCCCATCATCTAAATCAGTTGCATACACTTGTACGACTGTCGTGCCTATTGGAGCGTTTTCATCGAGCATCACAGTGTAAATATCTTTGGAGAACACAGGTATGTTATCATTAACATCTAAAACATTTACTAGAATATTAATTTCGCCAGATTTCGGAGGTTTCCCTCCATCCAGTGCGGTCAGCACTAACGAGTGACTTCTCGCTGCCTCTCTATCCAAAGATTTTTGCACAATTAAAATCGGTATTTTACCATCTTCACCCTTATCCTTAACTTCCAAACGGAAGTGCTCGTTTGGGCTCAGTTTATACTGTTGCACAGAAAAATGACCACTGTCTGGATCTCGAGCGGCTTGTAACTGAAAGCGTGTTCCACTTAACACCGATTCTGAAATCTCTAACGTTTTCTCCGCCTCTGGAAAGCTAGGGGAATGATCGTTTATATCCAAAACCTCAACTCCAACATAGTGGACTTCCAGCGGGTTTTCTAACACTGTTTTCAGATTAAGCAAACACGTACTGCTCCGCTCGCACACCTCTTCTCTGTCCAGCTTTCGGCTCACATACAGGATGCCATCGTTTTGGTTTACATGGAAAAGAGGTTCTGCTGCACCAGAAACAATCCGATACTTCCTGTCTTTCAACGTGCTTTTATCTAATCCCAGATCTTTTGCAACATTCCCAACCACTGTTCCTTCCTTGACTTCCTCAGAGATGGAATATCGTATCTGCGCCGAGGCCACGCTCCACAAAAGCGTAGCAACCGCGAAGCAGACCCACAGCCGTGTCATCCTCCGTGCCTCGCGTTTTCTTTGTTCCATGATCCACAACAAAAGATCTTATAATCCTTCACCAGAAGAATAACCGCCTCAGAGAAACATCATCCTATGCAGTGGCATATACAAGCGTCCTTCTCTTTTTGATCTAAATCAAATATAGACCATTTACAACGACAAGCCGTCAGCTTACAAACGACGCTGCTGTGGTTTAACTAGTAATATCATCAATGGGCGTTTCCAAAATACAGCTGGCATGGGCTCTAGTGCAGGCGCACTTATGCTTTCCTGCACTGACACCATGCGATCTCTTTTTTCAATCGCAAGAATATGAGAGAAATTGGAAGAGCCCACTAACCTGCAAACAAGCACTAGGACATTCAATTTTACCCCATGCACCGTAGCTGCTGTAAATACAATTCCGACATCGCTCTCCTTTGTATCTCTACATCCCAAAAGCATCCCTCTTAACTAAGTAAGGTGTTCCCCAAAACCACTGTAGCTTGTGACGCCTTTAGAAGTGGCTTGTAGAAAATCAGCACCATGGACAGTCAAAGTAACCACCTGTAAATAGCCCTTAATGTCCGCGTTTCTATTTTCAGTTTCAAAACATTTCTCAGTAAGTGATTCCAATCAAAGGCACCTTAACAGGAAGCACCATAAAACAAATGTTATAATGAGCGTGGAAAATGATAGGAGAGTAAAACCACTGATCTTACCTCTCCAGATCCCCTCCTCCTGTCAGGGAGCACTAGTGTGTTGGCATGGCTGCCAGGGACTATAGTTGATCCTATACTCATCCTGGGTCCAACTAACATGTAGCGTTTGTCTCCAGATCTGTACTGGATGCTGTGACACAGTGTCCCATCATAATTAGCCTCTTGTAGATATTTGGAAGTATAGTCTGTGGATTTGGAGCACTGCATTGCAATCAGCACGATGATACTGATGATAAAAAGTAGAGAAACTGAGCCCAAAGTTATCATGAGGTAAAATGTCACATTGTCCTCCTCGTCAACTTTAGTTGCACTTTTAACATCAGAAGCTGCAAAAGCCTCTCTGGGCTCCACAAGTTTGACAATGACAGTAGCTGTTGCTGAGAGTGAAACGTTGCCATTGTCTTTGACCAGTATGAGCAGTTTATGCTCAGCCTCGTCTGTCTCTGTGAATGAGCGAAGTGTTCTGATCTGTCCTGTATAGCGGTCCAAAGCAAAGAGACTGTGGTCAGTGACTTCCTGCAGTGAAAAGAGTAACCAGCCGTTATATCCTATATCAGCGTCATAGGCTCTGACTTTAGTCACCAAGTGTCCTGCGTTGACATTGCGGGGAATCTCCTCCACACCTTCAGCAGAACCGTTGGAGCTGACTGGATACAGGATGACTGGAGCGTTGTCGTTCTGATCCAGAATGAACACGTTCACTGTCACGTTGTTGCTTAGTGACGGAGTTCCTGAATCTGTGGCGACAACTTGGAACTGGAAAGTTTTCACTGTTTCAAAGTCGAAACTTTTTAGTGCGGAGATGTGTCCATTTTCTCCATTTACACTCAAGAAGGAGGTAAACAAATGTTCTCCGCCCCTGTCCCTTGCTATATGATACGTAATAACAGCATTACTATCCTCGTCATCATCCCGGGCTGTCACTGATAAAATAGACGCTCCCGGGTTGTTATTCTCAGTTATATAGAAAGTATACGGGTTCTGTGAAAACACCGGCCTGTTATCATTCACATCTGACACAACAATGTGTATAGTTTTCTCTGATGATAAGGATGGTTCACCTGTGTCTTTACCTACAATTGTTACGTCATATTGTGACTGCAGCTCTCGATCTAATAGCGATTTTATTACCAGAGAGTACATGTTGTTTTGTAAAGATGGAGTGAGCGTAAAAGGAAGATCTTGGCTTATGTAACTCATCACTTTCCCGTTAAGACCAGAGTCTGAGTCTTTAACACTAATTAAGGCCACTGTGGTTCCCGGTTTTGAATCTTCCGGCAGCGCACGTGAAAAAGATGTCACTTCAATTTCTGGTGCGTTGTCATTTACGTCAACAATATGTATAATAACAGTTTTCTCCGTCGCCAGTGTAGCCGCACCTTTGTCGGATGCCTGGATATCAATTTCATATCTGCCACGTTCTTCGAAATCTATGGCCCCTGCTACCGTAATTACTCCAGTCATTGGATTTAAATCAAAACGCGCACTTGTCAGTGCATCCACATCATTTCCAAATGAGTATACAACTTCACCATTTGAACCCTCGTCTAAATCTGTTGCATTAACTTGAATGACAGTTGTGCCAAGAGGAGAATTTTCTTTTAGCTGCACAGTGTAGGATTCCTGGGTGAAAACTGGGGGGTTATCATTAACATCGGACACATCAACAATTATTGTCATGTTACCAGATCGTGGAGGTCTACCTCCATCAATAGCTGTCAGAAGTAAGACATGGGTCTTTACAGCTTCTCTATCAAGTGGCTTTTGGAGAATTAAAGTAGGAGTTTTACGGTCTTCACCACGATCTTTTACTTCCAAGCGGAAATGTTCATTCTGACTCAACTTATAATGCTGAACAGATAATGACCCACTGTCCGCGTCACGCGCAGCTTTTAACTGAAATCGTGTTCCTGGTAACGCAGATTCAGAAATCTCTAACAGCTTTTCATTTTCGGGAAAGCTTGGAGCGTGGTCGTTTACATCCAGAATCTCCACTGATACATAGTGCACCTCTAGTGGGTTTTCTAACACGGCTTTTAAGTCGATCAGACAAACCTTGCTTCGGTCGCACACTTCCTCTCTGTCAATTTTGCGGTTCACATACAAGATGCCATCGTCTTGATTCACTCGAAAAGGAGGCTCTGTCGTGCCGTAGACAATACGGTACCCCCTCTCTTTCAGTGTGTTCCTATCAACACCTAAATCCTTAGCAATATTTCCAACAGCAGTTCCTTGTGTCACTTCCTCGGAGATGGAATATCGCAGCTGTCCCGACGCTCTAGTCCAAAGCGTAACCAAAACCATCATGAAGGCAAGCCACTTTGTCTGCTCGCTCCATGTCTGCCGTCCTCTTTGTTCCATGATGCGATAATGAAATGTTAAAAAAAGCTTTCCGTGAGCTATACTCTTATACTAATGTTAACTCCCCCTGTTGCTGTCGTTGTCATAATACAATCACTCTCCAACAGAGACTTGATTTTTTAAGCTAAATTGTGTATTAAAGCCGTATGCGCGTATAATGTTCTGTCAATGATGGTGTTAGACTCTAAAGAAGAAGGGGATGGGTCTACTGGCTATGACGAAAACATGGGAAAGAAATATTTTTTATTATACTGACACCAAGTGATGAAGAATTACACTGCAGTTCTGTTTATGAAATAATAGCAACATGTGTTAAAAAGTGGACCCACACGAGATATAAAGATTTTTTAAACAATGACAAGCGGCCTATTATATTCTCACTTTAAAAGCAAAGAGGAGGCAAAGATGCCACTATCATTCACGAAATTTTCCATGGAGACATGACTCTTACTATTTTACTGAGAGTGCGTTTTGCCGAAGGAGAGGAACTTACTTAATACTGGTTCAGCACCACGGACAGCGACAGTCTGCACTCAAACAAACCACCACTACATTAGAGGTTCCAACACCTGTACACCACATAAAGATGACTAATATAGCCATTGCAAAACTACACAAGAAAGCGTTCTCCTCCCATTTACCATATTAGAGTGTTATCAGTGAAGAAGTGAATTCTTCCTGCTCTGTAACGACTGGCATAATCAATTTGATCCCGCCACTACAACTCAGCAAACAAATACTATTAGTTGTAGAGTGACGCGTTTTACAAGCATGTATCAGAGCCAATGCTATTCACACAAAATGGCAAAAAGAAAACAAAAGAGTTAGAGGGAAGAGAGTTGTAATATTGGTCTTACCTCTCCAGATCCCCTCCTCCTGTCAGGGAGCACCAGTGTGTTGGCATGGCTGCCAGGGACTATAGTAGATCCTATACTCATCCTGGGTCCAACTAACATGTAGCGTTTGTCTCCAGATCTGTACTGGATGCTGTGACACAGTGTCCCATCATAATTAGCCTCTTGGAGATATTTGGAAGTATAGTCTGTGGATTTGGAGCACTGCATTGCAATCAGCACGATGATACTGATGATAAAAAGTAGAGAAACTGAGCCCAAAGTTATCATGAGGTAAGATGTGACATTGTCCTCCTCGTCAACTTTAGTTGCACTTTTAACATCAGAAGCTGCAAAAGCCTCTCTGGGCTCCACAAGTTTGACAATGACAGTAGCTGTTGCTGAGAGTGAAACGTTGCCATTGTCTTTGACCAGTATGAGCAGTTTATGCTCAGCCTCGTCTGTCTCTGTGAATGAGCGGAGTGTTCTGATCTGTCCTGTATAGCGGTCCAAAGCAAAGAGACTGTGGTCAGTGACTTCCTGCAGTGAAAAGAGTAACCAGCCGTTATATCCTATATCAGCGTCATAGGCTCTGACTTTAGTCACCAAGTGTCCTGCGTTGACATTGCGGGGAATCTCCTCCACACCTTCAGCAGAACCGTTGGAGCTGACTGGATACAGGATGACTGGAGCGTTGTCGTTCTGATCCAGAATGAACACGTTCACTGTGACATTGTTGCTTAGTGACGGAGTTCCTGAATCTGTGGCGACAACTTGGAACTGGAACGTTTTCAGTGTCTCAAAGTCGAAACTTTTCAGCGCCAAAATATCTCCAGTTTCGGGGTTTATATTGAGGAATGACGTCACTTTATTTTCATGACTTGCATTCCTGAGAATATGATAGGAAATAAGCGCATTATCTCCCTCGTCACGATCAGACGCTCTCACAGAAAACACAGAGGCTCCTGGGGGGTTATTTTCGGTTATATAGAAAGTGTATGGGCTCACTGAAAACTCTGGACTGTTATCATTGGTGTCTGACACAAACACGCTTATAGTCTTTTCGGATGTTAAGGCTGGTTCACCTGCGTCTTTAGCGACTATTGTAATATCATATCTTGATTGTTGTTCCCTGTCAAGCTCTGACTTAGTGACAACAGCGAACATGTTATCTTGTATCGATGGGGTTAATGTAAAAGGGCTGTCTTCTGCCACATAGCTGATGATTTTGCCATTCATTCCAGAGTCTAAATCAGTAATGCTGATAAGCGCTACGGTTGTTCCTGGTCTAGAATCCTCCGAAACTGCACTTGATAACGATGCTACTTCTATCTCAGGAGGGTTATCGTTTGTATCTCCAATTTTAATGATCACACTTTTATCTGTTCTGAATGGAATGCTTCCCTTATCAGAGGCCTGTATATCAATGTCATAACTGTCCTGTTCCTCAAAGTCTACACGACCTTTTACAATGATCTCCCCAGTAACAGAGTCGATATCAAACAGCTCTCGAATTTTACCTTTTACATCACTGCCAAATGAATACACAACTTCCCCGTTTGGACCATCATCCAGATCAGTTGCGTTAACTTGGATGACGGTTGTGCCGACAGGGGCGTTTTCTTGTAGCACAGCTGAATATGTATCTTTAGTGAACACTGGCATATTGTCATTAACATCTAGAACATCTATGTATATTTCAACTGTGCCCGTTTTGGGGGGATTTCCGCCATCTATAGCCGTCAGCGTCAATTTATGGTTACGTTTGGCCTCTCTGTCAAGCTGCCTCTGTAACTGTAAAATCGGAGTTTTACCATCTCTCCCTCGATCTTTAATCTCTAAACGAAAATGATCATTCTGGCTTATTTTATACTGCTGGACGGAGTTTGTGCCACCATCCGGGTCGTGCGCATTTTGCAACTGATATCGCGCCCCTGGTAAGGCAGACTCCGAGATCTCCAGCCTCTTTGTCTTCTCTGGAAATGTGGGAGAGTGGTCGTTTAAATCTGTTATCTCCACGGTGACATAATGTACTTCTAGTGGGTTTTCCAAAACGGTTTTAAGGTTAATCAAACAAACACTGCTGTCCTTACATACTTCCTCTCGGTCTATTTTACGATTCGCATAAAGGACACCGTCATTCTCATTTACCTTGAAAAGAGGTTCAGTCGAGCCGGGCATAATACGAAATCCCCTTTGCTTCATTAAATTCAGGTCAATTCCCAAATCTTTAGCTATATTCCCAACAAAACTCCCCTCTTTGAGCTCTTCGTATATTGCGTATCTCAGTTGTGCTGAAGCTGCTCTGAAAAATAGAAGCAAAACCAAAACGGCGAGTAAATGTGGTCCCCGACGCCATGCCTCCCGTCCTCTTTGTTTCATGTTTTGAGGGCAAAGTACGAATCCAAACGCATCCAACATCCTCCGATGTCCACCACAGCACAAAATTTATTTATGGCTTCTTGGAATGTATTTTACAAAACCCCAAAACAGCCACCAAGCGATTATTCCAGGTCCGCCAGGAAAATGTTGTTTCACCCGACTGAACGTAGTCGGGGCGGACTCATGTGTGTCCTGCGCTGAGACGCTGTAAGGTCTTATACTGATAAGGTACTGCCACCCTGTGAGTGTGTGTGATAATGCATTGGATCATTTTAAACTTGACCACCATCAAATGTCACTAAACACATTCGGGTCTTTTGAATGACAGAGTTCCTCATTTGGGTTCTAGTTTAAATCCGATTTCAGCACCAGGACAGGGATTACAAAAGAGATCCTTAAATTAGTATTAATAGGAAATACAAATATCAACACACCTCTCCAGATCCCCTCCTCCTGTCAGGGAGCACCAGTGTGTTGGCATGGCTGCCAGGGACTATAGTAGATCCTATACTCATCCTGGGTCCAACTGACATGTAGCGTTTGTCTCCAGATCTGTACTAGATGCTGTGACACAGTGTCACCGTTTTTTGGGATGAATTTTATTTTCAAGTACACCGAGAAAACGCAGCATTAAAGTTCAACCACAGCATACTAACTGCAGTCCAAAGCGTCATCAGTTAACACTTTCTGCTGTGTGAGAACCAACCACACAACCACCTGTAAACCAACAACTTCACTCAGCAGTCTCATTACAACACACATCTTCATTTCCCTCAGTGATGACCTTTATGTCTGTGGTTCATAGTGATAAGGTGGTGTGATTCAGTACTTTTGGGGCACTTTAATTTATAGGATCTGTGTTTCATGTATTGCTAGCATTCATACCAGAACTGTCTTGAAATGAAGTGATCTTTCTTACCTCTTCAGAAGTACGTCTCCTGTCAGGGAGCACCAGTGTGTTGGCATGGCTGCCAGGGACTATAGTAGATCCTATACTCATCCTGGGTCCAACTAACATGTAGCGTTTGTCTCCAGATCTGTACTGGATGCTGTGACACAGTGTCCCATCATAATTAGCCTCTTGGAGATATTTGGAAGTATAGTCTGTGGATTTGGAGCACTGCATTGCAATCAGCACGATGATACTGATGATAAAAAGTAGAGAAACTGAGCCCAAAGTTATCATGAGGTAAAATGTCACATTGTCCTCCTCGTCAACTTTAGTTGCACTTTTAACATCAGAAGCTGCAAAAGCCTCTCTGGGCTCCACAAGTTTGACAATGACAGTAGCTGTTGCTGAGAGTGAAACGTTGCCATTGTCTTTGACCAGTATGAGCAGTTTATGCTCAGCCTCGTCTGTCTCTGTGAATGAGCGGAGTGTTCTGATCTGTCCTGTATAGCGGTCCAAAGCAAAGAGACTGTGGTCAGTGACTTCCTGCAGTGAAAAGAGTAACCAGCCGTTATATCCTATATCAGCGTCATAGGCTCTGACTTTAGTCACCAAGTGTCCTGCGTTGACATTGCGGGGAATCTCCTCCACACCTTCAGCAGAACCGTTGGAGCTGACTGGATACAGGATGACTGGAGCGTTGTCGTTCTGATCCAGAATGAACACGTTCACTGTCACGTTGTTGCTTAGTGACGGAGTTCCTGAATCTGTGGCGACAACTTGGAACTGGAAAGTTTTCACTGTTTCAAAGTCAAAACTTTTTAGCGCGGAAATGTGTCCATTATCTGGATTTATATTGAGGAATGACGTTACATCATTTCCACTCCCTTCTCTCACAATATGATATGAAATTGCTGCATTTTCATTCACATCTTTGTCCGTTGCGCTGACAGAGAACACTGAGGCTCCAGCAACGTTATTTTCAACCAGATAAAACTGTAATGGATTTTGAGAGAATTGTGGACTGTTGTCATTTACATCTGATATCTGAATATATAGAGTTTTAACAGTAGATAAGGGAGGTTCACCACAGTCTGTAGCTTTTATTGTTATCTCATAATATGACACCTCCTCTCGATCCAAGAATCCCTTCGTAACAACTGAATATATGTTCTCCTTATAGGAGGGCTTCAGTTCAAAGGGAACATCTGAGGTTATGCTTGATATTATTTTTCCATTGACACCAGAGTCTTTGTCTGTCACACTAATAAGTGAAATAACTGTACCAGGCTTTGAGTCTTCAGACACTGTATTTGACAATGATGTGACTTCTATTTCTGGTGGATTATCATTGACGTCTTTAATCTTTATAACAACTCTACACCTCCCTGTTAACGGAGGTGTTCCTTTGTCAGATGCCTCAACATCTAGTTTATAAACCTCCGATTCTTCAAAATCTACCTCTCCTTTTAATTTTATATTTCCACTTAAACTATCCAGTTCAAATATCTCGTAGACTCTTCGTGCTAATGTTTTGCTAAGGCTGTACTCTATTTCTCCGTTAGTCCCTTCATCTGGGTCTTTCGCATTAATGTTTGTGACAGTAGTACCAACTGGGGCGTTTTCATATATTTCTATCTGATAAGTATCCTGACTAAATGTCGGGCGATTATCATTAATATCAAGAACAATAATAGAAACGTTCAGTGTGCCTGATCTTTGAGGTTTACCTCCATCAACTGCTGTAACAAATAGCAAATGTTTACTCTGTTTTTCTCTGTCTAACGATTTCTTCAACACTAAAAACGGAATTTTGTCCTCATCATTTTGACTAGTATCTATTTCAAACTGATCATTTGATGATAGGGTGTATGTACGAATAGAGTTCATTCCAGCATCGGGATCACGGGCCGCAAGCAGTTGGAATCGCGTTCCCGGAGATGTATGCTCTGCTATTTTAAACTGTTGTTCCGTTTCAGGAAAACTTGGCGAGTGATCATTTACATCAGTTATTTCTACAACAACATGGTGCATTTCCAGAGGGTTTTCAACAAGGATTTTCAGCTCCATCAGACACACACCGCTACCGTGACACAGCTCCTCCCTGTCGATCTTTTTACCGACCTGTAAGGCTCCATTGTCCGGGTTTACCTCGAAAAAAGCGTCCTTAGATCCAGAAACAACTCGAAATCTGCGATCAATCAAAGAGGTTTTATCCAGACCAAGATCCTTAGCGACATTTGCAACAACTGTGCCTTCTTTCATCTCCTCTGGAATAGAGTACCTTAATTCAGCCAAAGCCTGCTCTCCGAAAATCAGCAGAAAGGACAACTGAAAAGCAACCCAACAGTAGTCACTTGCGCGATATCGTCTTTCAGTCCCCATTGTTATGAAACAACACATATCCTCACACACAGGAGCCTGTTTCTGCAGCAAATCAAATGTGTAAATCCAGTCCGTTTAGTATCGCATGTTTGAAAAGCCCACGACACCGTGTCATCCAATTCGCAGCCGTGAATGAGATGTATCCTCTGCTGTGATGTACCAAACAAAAGCTTTCTTATGGGAGGGACTGAGTCCCTTTATGGCCTTATTGGTGCTACAGTGACACCAATAGGACAACATTTTAGACGATATTAAGTTGTGAAAATATTATAGCAGAGTATTTTCTTTAATCAGAAAATCCACTTTGAGATGTCACAAGAGAAGCGGTGACAAAGCAGGTTGTTAAAAACCAACATGTTCACAAACTTGTAATGCTATGCACAAGGCTCTGACATTCTTACAGCTATGTACATGTTTGTAACCTCTGCTACACACAGAAAATAACAGCATGACTTACTGATATTCTATGCCCAACAAAAAACTCAATAATAACCTCTTCTAAGTGGTAATATAAATTCAGTGTCTGATAAAAAAAAAAACCTAAGCCACTGATGTGTTTATTTATTTTTAATTTTTGCTTGTTTGATTTTTGCTTTGCTCATATTATTGCTTGAAAAAAGTTAGGGCAAGACATTTCAGCACCATGGATAGCGATTCCAAACAAACTTGCAGTCTTTTCTGTCTTAACCACATTGTTTGTGGCTTTCAATTATTATGTTTTTTGCACAGTTATGATAAATACTACCAACGTGAATTGTTAACAGCATATCAGTGTAGGCAGCCATTGTTTAAAAATGTTTTACAGCTATAGATGATTGTTGGCAAAGCTATTTCCACAAGAGAGGTTGCAGTCGAGTAAGGCATTTGCTTTTTCTATTCTCTCACTTGTAAAAATGAAGAATTCATTTCATTGTATAAAAACATCTCTGGTGTTCACAATGACGAGGAGAGGGTATAGGTATGTTTTACAAGGTCCACATATGAAAGGATCTCTCATAAAGAAGTTCTTGCAAACAGAAGCAGGAAGCTAAGTCACAAAATAGTAGACTGACAAACTAACTACTATTCTGAAGACACAACAGCATCTGTAACAAACATGTCTGAACAAAGTTTTACTCAGACTCGCCTGGAGAGTCATTCCCTCAACAAAACAAACCAATAAATGTGTGTACTAGTACCCAAGTTAAGCCGTGAAGGTTTTTAGGAAACACAGTAAGAATTAAAACTTAAACCAAATATTTGGTGATGTAAACCAGCTTACCTCTCCAGATCCCCTCCTCCTGTCAGGGAGCACTAGTGTGTTGGCATGGCTGCCAGGGACTATAGTTGATCCTATACTCATCCTGGGTCCAACTAACATGTAGCGTTTGTCTCCAGATCTGTACTGGATGCTGTGACACAGTGTCCCATCATAATTAGCCTCTTGGAGATATTTGGAAGTATAGTCTGTGGATTTGGAGCACTGCATTGCAATCAGCACGATGATACTGATGATAAAAAGTAGAGAAACTGAGCCCAAAGTTATCATGAGGTAAAATGTCACATTGTCCTCCTCGTCAACTTTAGTTGCACTTTTAACATCAGAAGCTGCAAAAGCCTCTCTGGGCTCCACAAGTTTGACAATGACAGTAGCTGTTGCTGAGAGTGAAACGTTGCCATTGTCTTTGACCAGTATGAGCAGTTTATGCTCAGCCTCGTCTGTCTCTGTGAATGAGCGAAGTGTTCTGATCTGTCCTGTATAGCGGTCCAAAGCAAAGAGACTGTGGTCAGTGACTTCCTGCAGTGAAAAGAGTAACCAGCCGTTATATCCTATATCAGCGTCATAGGCTCTGACTTTAGTCACCAAGTGTCCTGCGTTGACATTGCGGGGAATCTCCTCCACACCTTCAGCAGAACCGTTGGAGCTGACTGGATACAGGATGACTGGAGCGTTGTCGTTCTGATCCAGAATGAACACGTTCACTGTCACGTTGTTGCTTAGTGACGGAGTTCCTGAATCTGTGGCGACAACTTGGAACTGGAAAGTTTTCACTGTTTCAAAGTCGAAACTTTTTAGTGCCAAAATATCTCCATTTTCAGGATTTATGTTAAGGAATGATGTCACTTTATTTGAATGAGCTGCATCTCTAATAATATGATAGGAAATAAGCGCATTATCTCCCTCATCACGATCAGACGCACTTAAAGAAAACAACGACACTCCTGGTGCGTTATTTTCGGTGACATAAAAATTATATTGACTCACTGAAAACTCTGGACTGTTGTCATTTACATCAGATACAACAACTCTTAATGTCTTTTCAGATGTTAGGGCAGGTTCACCTGCGTCTTTTGCGATGACTGTTACATCATAAGTCGATTTATTTTCCCTGTCAAGCTGTGATTTTGTCACGACAGCGTACATGTTGTCCTGGATTGAAGGCGTTAGTGTGAAGGGGGCATCGTCTTTTACAAAGCTGATAACTTTCCCATTCACTCCAGAGTCCAAATCGATAATACTAAGAAGTGCTACTGTTGTTCCTGGTCTGGAGTCCTCTGAAATTTTGTTAGACAGTGACGTCACCTCAATTACAGGTGCGTTGTCGTTTACGTCTTTAATATTTACAGTGACGCTTTTATCCGTTCTAAGTGGGACAGCACCGCTGTCAGATGCTTGAATATCTATCTCGTAGCTTTCATCCACTTCATAATCTAATAGTCCTTTCACACTTATTTCACCTGTGATCGGGTCAACATCAAACAGTTCGCGCACCTTACTATTTACATCGCCGAAAAAATAGCTAACATCTCCATTTGCGCCGTCGTCCCTATCTGTGGCATTTACTCGTATAACTATTGTTCCAACTGGTGAATTCTCACTTATCTCTGCAGAATACACATCTTTTGTAAAAACTGGCGCATTGTCGTTCACATCTAAAACATCTATAAATATCTCCACGGTCCCTGTTTTAGGAGGTTTACCTCCATCCAGGGCTGTGAGCAGCAGTTTGTGGCTGCTAGAGGCCTCTCTGTCTAACGGGCTCTGCAACTGTAAAATAGGCACTTTGCCATCTTTCCCGCGATCTTTAACTTCAAGCCGAAAATTATTATTGGGACTGAGTTTATATTGTTGCACTGAATTCACACCTCCATCTGGATCGAGAGCAGCATGCAGCTGAAACCTGGTTCCCGGTAAAGTGGACTCTGAAATCTCGAGCCTTTTGTTATTCTCCGGGAAAGAGGGCGAATGATCATTTACGTCTAACACTTCCACGGCGACATAATGGATCTCCAGAGGGTTTTCTAGCACGGTTTTAAGGTTTATCAAACACACACTCGTCCGCTGGCATATTTCCTCACGGTCAATTTTACGATTTACATATAAAATCCCGTCGTTTTGGTTTACCTGGAAGGGAGGATCAGTGGAGCCAGAGACAATACGAAATCCCCTTGTTTTTAATATATTTGGATCTATTCCCAGATCCTTTGCTATATTTCCGACGGCTGTCCCTTCTTTGATTTCTTCCGATATAGAATATCTGATCTGTCCAGATGCTTTGTCTAAAACCAAACAAAAAGCCAGCACGAGGGCCACCCATTTACCTCCTTGTCGCCAGGAGTCATGTCGGCTTTGTTCCATTGTCTGGTGTCAATTGATAAATCCAGAAAATACCAAGTGAACTGCAGGCTGTTTACATATCCAGTAACTGAAGAAGTAATCCCCACAATGCGCTCGGTTTCTATGGATGAGAAAATCGCTACAACAAAATCACACTCGCATGATAATGACGTGCCCTCCCGAATGCTTCAGAGGCAGTCTCACAGACCGAGGGATGGGAAACTGCTGTGATGCTTATTTCTGGTTGTTTAGTGCCACCATGCGATTCCAACACAAAAATGGATGTATAATCGTACTGACAAAGTACCAGCTACTGTACATGAAGAGGCCATTCACTGGTCATCTCACACAACAACAAGTCGGATAGGTTCACACTGTGAGCCTAAAGTGTTCACAGTCACAAACATATCAGTCCATCCATGACTGTGATTCTGGACACCAGCCTACAAGAACATATTTAAATATGCCTTACCTCTCCAGATCCCCTCCTCCTGTCAGGGAGCACTAGTGTGTTGGCATGGCTGCCAGGGACTATAGTTGATCCTATACTCATCCTGGGTCCAACTAACATGTAGCGTTTGTCTCCAGATCTGTACTGGATGCTGTGACACAGTGTCCCATCATAATTAGCCTCTTGGAGATATTTGGAAGTATAGTCTGTGGATTTGGAGCACTGCATTGCAATCAGCACGATGATACTGATGATAAAAAGTAGAGAAACTGAGCCCAAAGTTATCATGAGGTAAAATGTCACATTGTCCTCCTCGTCAACTTTAGTTGCACTTTTAACATCAGAGGCTGCAAAAGCCTCTCTGGGCTCCACAAGTTTGACAATGACAGTAGCTGTTGCTGAGAGTGAAACGTTGCCATTGTCTTTGACCAGTATGAGCAGTTTATGCTCAGCCTCGTCTGTCTCTGTGAATGAGCGAAGTGTTCTGATCTGTCCTGTATAGCGGTCCAAAGCAAAGAGACTGTGGTCAGTGACTTCCTGCAGTGAAAAGAGTAACCAGCCGTTATATCCTATATCAGCGTCATAGGCTCTGACTTTAGTCACCAAGTGTCCTGCGTTGACATTGCGGGGAATCTCCTCCACACCTTCAGCAGAACCGTTGGAGCTGACTGGATACAGGATGACTGGAGCGTTGTCGTTCTGATCCAGAATGAACACGTTCACTGTCACGTTGTTGCTTAGTGACGGAGTTCCTGAATCTGTGGCGACAACTTGGAACTGGAAAGTTTTCACTGTTTCAAAGTCAAAACTTTTCAGCGCGGAAATGTGTCCATTATCTGGATTTATGTTTAGGAAAGACATGACGTCACTCTGACTCTCTTCTCTCACAATATGATATGAAATAGCTGCGTTATCATTCAAATCTTTGTCCGTTGCGCTGACAGAGAATATTGAATTTCCAGCAACGTTATTTTCTACCAGGTAAAACTGTAATGGATTTTGGTCGAAATGTGGACTGTTGTCATTTACATCTGATATCTCAATACTGAGAGTTTTAACAGTAGATAAGGGAGGTTCACCACAATCTGTAGCTTTTATTGTAATGTCATAATGTGACACCTCCTCTCGATCCAAAAATTCTTTAGTGACAACCGAGTACGTGTTCTCCTTATAGGAGGGCTTTAATTCAAAGGGCACGTCATTCGATATGAGCGAAATAATTTTTCCATTCACACCGGAGTCTTTATCCCTCACAGTGATGAGCGAAACAACTGTACCAGGCTTTGAGTCTTCAGACACTGTATTTGACAGTGATGTCACTTGTATTTCCGGTGGATTATCGTTGACGTCTATGATTTTTATAATGACTCTACACTCACCTGTCAGTGGAGGTGTTCCTTTATCTGAAGCCTCTACATCCAGTTCATATACATCGTTTTCTTCATAATCCACTGCCCCTTTAACTCTAATCTCTCCAGTTAATTTGTCCAGTTCAAAAATATCATAAACTTTCCGCCGCAAGGTTTTTCCGAGGCTGAATTCAACTTCTCCATTACTGTCTTCATCGAGATCCGTTGCATTCATTCTAAAGACTGACGTACTGATTGCAACGTTTTCCATGATAGAAATCTGGTAAATCTCCTGACTAAACATTGGGCGATTATCATTACTGTCAAGAACAATAATAGAAACGTTCAGTGTCCCTGATCTTGGAGGTTTGCCTCCATCAACTGCTGTAACCAGCAGCGTGTGTTTGTTCTTTTGTTCTCTGTCTAACGATTTCTTCAGCACTAAAAATGGTATTTTACCTGCATCGCTTTGACGGATATTTATTTCAAAATGTTCATTTGATGTTAAAGTGTATGTACGAATAGAGTTAATTCCAGCATCGGGATCACGAGCAGTGTGTAGTTTAAATCGCTTTCCTGGTAATGTATGCTCAGCTATTTCAAATGTCTGTTCTTTTTCAGGAAAACTAGGAGAGTGATCATTTACATCAGTAATTTCTGCAACTACATAGTGTATTTCCAGAGGGTTTTCAACAAGGATTTTTAGCTCCATGAGACATGCACCGCTGCCCTGACACAGCTCCTCTCTGTCAATATGCTTGTTGACGTACAGTGCTCCATTATTCTGGTTTACTTCAAAAATAGCGTCCTTACTTTCAGACACAACACGGAACCGTCGAGCAATCAAAGAGGTGATGTCAAGGCCAAGATCCTTGGCAACATTTCCAACAACAGTTCCGTCTTGTACCTCCTCGGGAACAGAGTACCTTATCTGAGCCAAAGCCTGTTTTCCGACCAGCAGCAGCAGCAGAGCCAAATGAAAAGCCAACCAGGAGCAGTCCTTTGTTCGAGGGTTTGTATCGGTCCCCATCGTTATCCAACAACACATGTACACACATGAAGCGGTTACTTCGACAAACAATAATTTATGTCCAACCAGCTGAGAGTCGCATATTTGCGAAACTCGATGCGTTATTCCATCGGCTGATGTGCTTGATACAAATACCGTCTTCACTCTAGTAGGAAACAAAAGCCTTGAAGAGGGAGGGACAAACTAGTCTGTGGCTTCCTGATGTTATAGTGACACCCAGAGGTAATCAACAAGCTCTACTAGATGTTCTACTAAACAAGTTTGACATAATGCATTCTTATAGGGAGCGTGCAGTGGCTATTAATTGATCAATAACAATATACTTTTCAAGTGTGTCCTAAACATTGCATTTCTGATTGACATGTTCATGTCTTCCAGCACCATGGACAGCAATCACAAGTAGCTGCACAACCCTTTCCTCTCATAGCAAAAGTAGTTCAGTATCAAAACAGCTAAGGCATTGCATTTTGCTCAATCAAATCAACAGGGACATTGCAATATATTCAAAGTTTTGAATCAATGGATATAAGCTGAACTGTTCTGGAACCACCTGTCAAACGTCACTGCCCACATATAAAATAGAAACTCTTTTTGACCGACAACAAAAGTTTAATTTCAACACAATGGACAGCAGTCACAGTGGAAAAAGGCAGGACTGTCCTTTTACAAAGGAAAGGCTCTTTTTAGTATTTCACATGTAGTATTATTCATCATGGTTATGGGAGTGTGTGTGCATGTACAGGAGAAACAAACGGTGAAAGAAGCAAAGAGTACAGCATGGCTGTTGTAGACGAAGGTATGTTGCCACATCCACCATATTTCTATCTTGATTTGCATTTTTACATCTCTATCTATGAAAACAAGCAGTATGAGGCAGAAGAGACAACAGAAGCTCATACAAACCTATTGGAATCTGTGCAAGAAACAAACACACTTGACAAGAAATCTTTGATTTAGTTATGAAGTGTATTGTGTAGCCTACTGTTCTTTAGACGCAACAAGAAGCCAACTTTGAATATGACCAAATAATTGTATGCTTGTAAGCATAATGTATAAAACTGTGTTGTTAAAGTCTTACCTCTCCAGATCCCCTCCTCCTGTCAGGGAGCACTAGTGTGTTGGCATGGCTGCCAGGGACTATAGTAGATCCTATACTCATCCTGGGTCCAACTAACATGTAGCGTTTGTCTCCAGATCTGTACTGGATGCTGTGACACAGTGTCCCATCATAATTAGCCTCTTGTAGATATTTGGAAGTATAGTCTGTGGATTTGGAGCACTGCATTGCAATCAGCACGATGATACTGATGATAAAAAGTAGAGAAACTGAGCCCAAAGTTATCATGAGGTAAAATGTCACATTGTCCTCCTCGTCAACTTTAGTTGCACTTTTAACATCAGAAGCTGCAAAAGCCTCTCTGGGCTCCACAAGTTTGACAATGACAGTAGCTGTTGCTGAGAGTGAAACGTTGCCATTGTCTTTGACCAGTATGAGCAGTTTATGCTCAGCCTCGTCTGTCTCTGTGAATGAGCGAAGTGTTCTGATCTGTCCTGTATAGCGGTCCAAAGCAAAGAGACTGTGGTCAGTGACTTCCTGCAGTGAAAAGAGTAACCAGCCGTTATATCCTATATCAGCGTCATAGGCTCTGACTTTAGTCACCAAGTGTCCTGCGTTGACATTGCGGGGAATCTCCTCCACACCTTCAGCAGAACCGTTGGAGCTGACTGGATACAGGATGACTGGAGCGTTGTCGTTCTGATCCAGAATGAACACGTTCACTGTCACGTTGTTGCTTAGTGACGGAGTTCCTGAATCTGTGGCGACAACTTGGAACTGGAAAGTTTTCACTGTTTCAAAGTCAAAACTTTTCAGCGCGGAAATGTGTCCATTATCTGGATTTATATTGAGGAAAGACATGACGTCACTCTGACTCTCTTCTCTCACAATATGATATGAAATAGCTGCATTTTCATTCAAATCTTTGTCCGTTGCGCTGACAGAGAATATTGAATTTCCAGCAACATTATTTTCTACCAGGTAAAACTGTAATGGATTTTGGTCGAAATGTGGACTGTTGTCATTTACATCTGATATCTCAATACTGAGAGTTTTAACAGTAGATAAGGGAGGGTCACCACAATCTGTAGCTTTTATTGTTATTTCATAATGTGACACCTCCTCTCGATCCAAAAATCCCTTCGTAACAATTGAATACATGTTCTCCTTATAGGAGGGCTTTAATTCAAAAGGCACCTCTGAGGTTATGCTCGATATTATTTTTCCATTGACACCAGAGTCTTTATCCTTTACACTAAGTAGTGAAACAACTGTGCCAGACTTTGAGTCTTCAGACACTGTATTTGAAAGTGATGTGACTACTATTTCCGGCGCATTGTCGTTGACATCGATTGTCTTTATAATGACTCTACACTCACCTGTTAATGGTGGTGTCGCTTTATCTGATGCTTCAACGTCGAGTTTGTAAACGTCGTTTTCTTCATAATCTACTATCCCTTTAATTCTGATTTCTCCAGTTAATTTGTCTAGCTCAAAAATGTCATAGATGTTTCGTCTCAATGTTTTTCCAAGACTGTACTGAATTTCCCCATTTGTGCCTTCATCGGGATCCGTTGCATTTATTCTGAATATTGAAGTACCGATTGGAACATTTTCTTGTATTTCAATTTGGTAAATCTCCTGACTAAACATTGGACGATTATCATTACTGTCAAGAACAATAATAGAAACATTCAGTGTCCCTGATCTTGGAGGTTTGCCTCCATCAACTGCTGTAACCAGCAGCGTGTGTTTGTTCTTTTGTTCTCTGTCTAACGATTTCTTCAGCACTAAAAATGGTATTTTATCCTCGTCGCTTTGGCGGATATCGATCTCAAAGTGATTATTTGATGTTAAAGTGTATGTACGTATAGAGTTAATTCCAGCATCGGGATCACGGGCGGTATGAAGCTGAAATCTTTTTCCTGGTAATGTATGCTCAGCTATTTCAAATGTCTGTTCTTTTTCAGGGAAACTAGGAGAGTGATCATTTACATCAGTAATTTCTACAACTACATAGTGTATTTCCAGAGGGTTTTCAACAAGGATTTTTAGCTCCATGAGACATGCACCGCTGCCCTGACACAGCTCCTCTCTGTCAATATGCTTGTTGACGTACAGTGCTCCATTATTCTGGTTTACTTCAAAAATAGCGTCCTTACTTTCAGACACAACACGGAACCGTCGAGCAATCAAAGAGGTGATGTCAAGGCCAAGATCCTTGGCAACATTTCCAACAACAGTTCCGTCTTGTACCTCCTCGGGAACAGAGTACCTTATCTGAGCCAAAGCCTGTTTTCCGACCAGCAGCAGCAGCAGAGCCAAATAAAAAGCCAACCAGGAGCAGTCCTTTGTTCGAGTGTTTGTATCGGTCCCCATCGTTTTCCAACAACACATGTACACACATGAAGCGGTTACTTCGACAAACAATAATTTATGTCCAACCAGCTGAGAGTCGCATATTTGCGAAACTCGATGCGTTATTCCATCGGCTGATGTGCTTGATACAAATACCGTCTTCACTCTAGTAGGAAACAAAAGCCTTGAAGAGGGAGGGACAAACTAGTCTGTGGCTTCCTGATGTTATAGTGACACCCAGAGGTAATCAACAAGCTCTACTAGATGTTCTACTAAACAAGTTTGACATAATGCATTCATATAAGGAGCGTGCACCTGCCCAGGTGGCTATTAATTGATCAGTAACAATGTAATTTTCAAGTGTTTCCTAAGCATTGCATTTCTGATTGACATGTTCATGTCTTCCAGCACCATGGACAGCAATCACAAGTAGCTGCACAACCCTTTCCTCTCATAGCAAAAGTAGTTCAGTATCAAAACAGCTAAGGCATTGCATTTTGCTCAATCAAATCAACAGGGACATTGCAATATATTCAAAGTTTTGAATCAATGGATATAAGCTGAACTGTTCTGGAACCACCTGGAACAGTGTGTGTGCATGTACAGGAGAAACAAACGGTGAGAGAAGCAGAGAGTACAGTGTGGCTGTTCTAAACGGAGCTACCTTGCTATTCCCAGCATGTTTCTATTGACTTGCACTGTTACTTGTCTTTCTAATCGAACGCTTTGTATATTAACGAGACAGAAGAGACAATAGAAGCTCAAACAAACCTATTAGCATCTGTACAAAAAACAAACTCACTTGACATGAAATATTTGATTTAGCTGTGAAGTGTATTCTTTGTGCAGAGTGTTTTAGAGACGCAACGAGAAGCCAACTTTGAGTACAACCAAAGAATTGTATGCTTGTAAGCATAATGTATAAAACTGTGTTGTTAAAGTCTTACCTCTCCAGATCCCCTCCTCCTGTCAGGGAGCACTAGTGTGTTGGCATGGCTGCCAGGGACTATAGTAGATCCTATACTCATTCTGGGTCCAACTAACATGTAGCGTTTGTCTCCAGATCTGTACTGGATGCTGTGACACAGTGTCCCATCATAATTAGCCTCTTGTAGATATTTGGAAGTATAGTCTGTGGATTTGGAGCACTGCATTGCAATCAACACGATGATACTGATGATAAAAAGTAGAGAAACTGAGCCCAAAGTTATCATGAGGTAAAATGTGACATTGTCCTCCTCGTCAACTTTAGTTGCACTTTTAACATCAGAAGCTGCAAAAGCCTCTCTGGGCTCCACAAGTTTGACAATGACAGTAGCTGTTGCTGAGAGTGAAACGTTGCCATTGTCTTTGACCAGTATGAGCAGTTTATGCTCAGCCTCGTCTGTCTCTGTGAATGAGCGAAGTGTTCTGATCTGTCCTGTATAGCGGTCCAAAGCAAAGAGACTGTGGTCAGTGACTTCCTGCAGTGAAAAGAGTAACCAGCCGTTATATCCTATATCAGCGTCATAGGCTCTGACTTTAGTCACCAAGTGTCCTGCGTTGACATTGCGGGGAATCTCCTCCACACCTTCAGCAGAACCGTTGGAGCTGACTGGATACAGGATGACTGGAGCGTTGTCGTTCTGATCCAGAATGAACACGTTCACTGTCACGTTGTTGCTTAGTGACGGAGTTCCTGAATCTGTGGCGACAACTTGGAACTGGAAAGTTTTCACTGTTTCAAAGTCAAAACTTTTCAGCGCGGAAATGTGTCCATTATCTGGATTTATATTGAGGAAAGACATGACATCACTCTGACTCTCTTCTCTCACAATATGATATGAAATAGCTGCATTTTCATTCAAATCTTTGTCCGTTGCGCTGACAGAGAATATTGAATTTCCAGCAACATTATTTTCTACCAGGTAAAACTGTAATGGATTTTGGTCGAAATGTGGTCTGTTGTCATTTACATCTGATATCTCAATACTGAGATTTTTAACAGTAGATAAGGGAGGTTCACCACAATCTGTAGCTTTTATTGTTATTTCATAATGTGACACCTCCTCTCGATCCAAAAATCCCTTAGTGACAACTGAATATATGTTCTCCTTATAGGAGGGCTTTAATTCAAACGGCACCTCTGAGGTTATGCTTGATATTATTTTTCCATTGACACCAGAGTCTTTATCCTTTACACTAAGTAGTGAAATGACTGTGCCAGGTTTTGAGTCTTCAGACACTGTATTTGACAGTGATGTGACTACTATTTCCGGCGCATTGTCGTTAACATCGATTATCTTTATAATGAGCCTACACTCACCTGTTAATGGTGGTGTTGCTTTATCTAATGCCTCAACGTCGAGTTTGTAAACATCGTTTTCTTCATAGTCCACTATCCCTTTAATTCTTACTTCTCCAGTTAATTTGTCCAACTCAAAAATGTCATAGATTTTCCCTGTCAAGGTTGTTCCAAGGCTGTATTCAATTTCCCCATTTGTACCTTCATCAGGATCCGTTGCATTCATTTGAAATATTGATTTACCGATAGGAGCATTTTCATATATTTCTATCTGGTAAATTTCCTGACTAAACATTGGACGATTATCATTACTGTCAAGAACAATAATAGAAACATTCAGTGTTCCTGATCTTGGAGGTTTGCCTCCATCAACTGCTGTAACCAGCAGCGTGTGTTTGTTCTTTTGTTCTCTGTCTAACGATTTCTTCAGCACTAAAAATGGTATCTTATCCTCGTCGCTTTGGCGGATGTCTATTTCAAAGTGATTATTTGATGTCAGAGTGTATGTACGAATAGAGTTAATTCCAGCATCAGGATCACGAGCAGTGTGTAGTTTAAATCGCTTCCCTGGCAATGTTTGTTCGGCTATTTCAAATGTCTGTTCTCTTTTAGGAAAACTAGGAGAGTGATCATTTACATCAGTAATTTCTACAACTACATAGTGTATTTCCAGAGGGTTTTCAACAAGGATTTTTAGCTCCATGAGACATGCACCGCTGCCCTGACACAACTCCTCTCTGTCAATATGCTTGTTGACGTACAGTGCTCCATTATTCTGGTTTACTTCAAAAATAGCGTCCTTACTTTCAGACACAACACGGAACCGTCGAGCAATCAAAGAGGTGATGTCAAGGCCAAGATCCTTGGCAACATTTCCAACAACAGTTCCGTCTTGTACCTCCTCGGGAACAGAGTACCTTATCTGAGCCAAAGCCTGTTTCCCGACCAGCAGCAGCAGCAGAGCCAAATAAAAAGCCAACCAGGAGCAGTCCTTTGTTCGAGTGTTTGGATCGGTCCCCATCGTTATCCAACAACACATGTACACACATGAAGCGGTCACTTCCACAAACAGTTATTTATGTTCAACCCACTGAATGCCGCATATTGCGACACGCGAATTGTTATTCCATCGGCTGATGTGCTTGATACAAATACCGTCTTCACTCTAGTAGGAAACAAAAGCCTTGAAGAGGGAGGGACAAACCCTAGTCTCGTCTGTGCTTTCCCAATGTTATAGTGACACCCAGAGGTGTTCAGCAAACTTTACATAATCTACTACAACAAGCCTGAAGTTGTGCATTCTTATGGGGAGTGTGTACCCGCCTAGAGGGTTATTAATTGATGAAAAAATGACACTATTTGCTGTGTTTCTTTAACATTTAATCTGTGTTCGACATGTTCATGTGTTCCAGCACCACGGACAACAACCACAAGTAGTTGAACAGATTTTAACTCAAATAACAAAAGTTCTTCGGAATTAAAAAAAACAAAGCCGATGAACACGGTTTCAACAACTCAGCAGAAACACTAGAGCATGTTAAGACTTTCCAATCATTAGTTATAACTTAGAATTTCTCGTGATCTAAATATCAAAAACACACATTCCCCAGTTCAGACGAGAAACTCCTTTTGCCTGGAGAATAGAAAAACGTTCATTTCAGCACCATGGACAGCAGTCACAATGAGGCGCAAAGACTGTACTCTTTACACAGGGTGAGCTAGTTTATGTATTTGGCATGTTAGTATTCATCATGAATATATGTGTGTGTATATGCAGGAGTAATTTAGACAAACAGTGAGGGTATAGCAGAGAGCACAGCGTGGCTGTTGTAGACGGTGCATGACACTTAAAAAGACATATCTGACTTTGTTGTGAGTTATGCTCTCTATGCTAAAAGTTTGAAAGACACAGTAAGAGGCAAACTTCGAGCAAAGTACAACCAGACAAGTGTATGATCATAAACAATGTGTATAAAATAGTGTTGTTACAGTCTTACCTCTCCAGATCCCCTCCTCCTGTCAGGGAGCACTAGTGTGTTGGCATGGCTGCCAGGGACTATAGTAGATCCTATACTCATTCTGGGTCCAACTAACATGTAGCGTTTGTCTCCAGATCTGTACTGGATGCTGTGACACAGTGTCCCATCATAATTAGCCTCTTGGAGATATTTGGAAGTATAGTCTGTGGATTTGGAGCACTGCATTGCAATCAGCACGATGATACTGATGATAAAAAGTAGAGAAACTGAGCCCAAAGTTATCATGAGGTAAAATGTCACATTGTCCTCCTCGTCAACGTTAGTTGCACTTTTAACATCAGAAGCTGCAAAAGCCTCTCTGGGCTCCACAAGTTTGACAATGACAGTAGCTGTTGCTGAGAGTGAAACGTTGCCATTGTCTTTGACCAGTATGAGCAGTTTATGCTCAGCCTCGTCTGTCTCTGTGAATGAGCGAAGTGTTCTGATCTGTCCTGTATAGCGGTCCAAAGCAAAGAGACTGTGGTCAGTGACTTCCTGCAGTGAAAAGAGTAACCAGCTGTTATATCCTATATCAGCGTCATAGGCTCTGACTTTAGTCACCAAGTGTCCTGCGTTGACATTGCGGGGAATCTCCTCCACACCTTCAGCAGAACCGTTGGAGCTGACTGGATACAGGATGACTGGAGCGTTGTCGTTCTGATCCAGAATGAACACGTTCACTGTCACG
Source organism: Epinephelus lanceolatus (assembly GCF_041903045.1). Taxonomy (NCBI): domain Eukaryota; kingdom Metazoa; phylum Chordata; class Actinopteri; order Perciformes; family Serranidae; genus Epinephelus; species Epinephelus lanceolatus. Next base: position 23,770,896 of record NC_135740.1, on the reverse strand, counting down.
TTGTTGCTTAGTGACGGAGTTCCTGAATCTGTGGCGACAACTTGGAACTGGAAAGTTTTCACTGTTTCAAAGTCAAAACTTTTTAGTGCTGAAATGTGTCCATTATCTGGATTTATATTGAGGAAAGATGCCGTGTCAGTATGACCGCCCTCCCCTCTCGTTATGCGATAGGACACTGCAGCATTGTCGTTTAAGTCTTTATCAGAGGCACTCACTGAAAATATCGATGCGCCAGGAGCATTATTTTCCGTCAAATATAATTCTAGGGGACTGTGTGAGAATTGGGGGATGTTATCATTCACATCTGATACCTGGATGCTCAAAGTTTTGAATGTGGAAAGTGGAGGCTCACCGTAGTCTGTAGCCGTTATCGAGATATCATAATGTGACACAATTTCTCTGTCCAGTGTTTCTTTTGTCACTAATGAATACATGTTTTCTTTGAACGACGGTTTTAGTTCAAATGGTACGTTCCCTATCAGACTGCACGTGACTTTGCCATTCAGTCCAGAATCAATGTCTGTAACACTAATAAGAGAGATCACCGTACCATGTTTTGAATCCTCTGGGACCATGCTGGATATTGATGTCACCTCTATTTGCGGTTCATTGTCATTGACATCCTGGATCTTTATTATAACTCTACAGTCCGTTGTCATCGGAGGCTGCCCTCTGTCACAGGCTTGGACGTCTAACTTGAAAACATCAGCTGTCTCATAGTCTATTTGTCCTTGAACTCGGATTTCACCTGTGTTTCTATCTAGACTAAATAGCTCCAACACCTTGGAATTAATGTCTCCTCCAAAGGCATACTCCACATCCCCATTACCCCCCTCATCAAGATCAGTTGCTTGGACTTTTATTACAACCGTATCTAGGCCGACGTTTTCTTGTAATGTCACAGAATACACTTCCTTCGAAAAAGTAGGTCTGTTATCATTAATATCAAGAACTTTTATGGTGAGATTAAGATTTGCAGACTTTGGCGGTGTCCCTCCATCCATAGCGGTTAAAACCAGGCTGTGGTTTGTTTTCTGTTCTCTGTCCAAGTGCCTCTGCAACACTAAGAAAGGGATTTTATCCTCTCCCCTTTCTCGAATTTCAAGATTAAAATGATCGTTTTGACTTAGTTTATAGCGCTGGACGGAATTTATTCCAACATCAGGATCACGGGCGCCTGGTAACTGAAATCGTGCACCCGCTAAAGTATTTTCTGCTATTTCTATAACCTTTTCTTTCTCTGCAAACGTAGGTACATGATCGTTTGCATCCGTTATTTCCACTGTGACATAATGGATTTCAAGTGGATTTTCAACAACGATTTTCAAATCTATTAAACAAGCACCATTTCCATCGCACAGCTGTTCCCTGTCGAGATTCTTATGAACATACAGAAGCCCATTGTTCGGGTTTACCTCAAACAGCGCGTCCTGAGCTCCGGACACAATACGAAAACGCCTGTTTGTCAGTGAACTCACATCAAGGCCCAAATCCTTAGCGGCGTTTCCAATAACAGCTCCCAGTTTAACTTCCTCTGGAGTCGAGTATTTTAACTGAGCTAAAATCAGCTCGTCAAAGCAGAACAGCAGAGAGAAAAGCAGAGGGCGCGACCAAGACATCATTTTTCCTCTTTGTCCTTTGTCTCCTTTAGCGTAATCATTTGAAATAGCATCGACAGATATCTTCCACTGAAAGCACTTCCAGTTGTCCTTAGGTTATATTCCAGAAAACCACGTTCGCGTTAGAAATGTACAGATCAGATCCGAAACGACGGCATCCTTTGTGGTCGAGCTGAAAAACACACGCTGAAAGGGGGCTGAGTCTATTGCTGACTGAAGCTTTAGCAGTTCCCTACTGTAACACTGACACCCAGTGGACCAGGCGATGTTACGATATAGTATAAGAGAGAAAGAGAACATAAAAAATGATTCCAAGGAACAGAAGCCTCTCCAGTCACGAGGGTACAAGCAGAAAATATAGGCAGCCCACGGCAAATGAAACAACCTGTTGCCTGTCACCAACCACTTAAGTATTATTTCTCTCCAGGATGTAGCCTAAGACACATGAGACAAACGTTCAGCACCATGGACAGGGCAGAAACCTAAGTGTTTCTATGGTAGCCTTATTGAACTAAGAATCTTTTCAATTCTTGTTAGCATATATTCAAAGAAGCTCTCTTTTCTATCCTACATTCTTTTGAATCACCACAACTTGACAAAATCACTACGAAAAGACCTCAATGGCATGGACAAAGGTACAACACAAGATATGCTGTCACACTGGACTAAATGGCCAGAACACGCTTCCCAACTTGAAAAAAGGGAAAGCACTAATGAGACGTATAGTTGTACTTTGATCTTACCTCTCCAGATCCCCTCCTCCTGTCAGGGAGCACTAGTGTGTTGGCATGGCTGCCAGGGACTATAGTAGATCCTATACTCATCCTGGGTCCAACTAACATGTAGCGTTTGTCTCCAGATCTGTACTGGATGCTGTGACACAGTGTCCCATCATAATTAGCCTCTTGGAGATATTTGGAAGTATAGTCTGTGGATTTGGAGCACTGCATTGCAATCAGCACGATGATACTGATGATAAAAAGTAGAGAAACTGAGCCCAAAGTTATCATGAGGTAAAATGTCACATTGTCCTCCTCGTCAACTTTAGTTGCACTTTTAACATCAGAAGCTGCAAAAGCCTCTCTGGGCTCCACAAGTTTGACAATGACAGTAGCTGTTGCTGAGAGTGAAACGTTGCCATTGTCTTTGACCAGTATGAGCAGTTTATGCTCAGCCTCGTCTGTCTCTGTGAATGAGCGAAGTGTTCTGATCTGTCCTGTATAGCGGTCCAAAGCAAAGAGACTGTGGTCAGTGACTTCCTGCAGTGAAAAGAGTAACCAGCCGTTATATCCTATATCAGCGTCATAGGCTCTGACTTTAGTCACCAAGTGTCCTGCGTTGACATTGCGGGGAATCTCCTCCACACCTTCAGCAGAACCGTTGGAGCTGACTGGATACAGGATGACTGGAGCGTTGTCGTTCTGATCCAGAATGAACACGTTCACTGTCACGTTGTTGCTTAGTGACGGAGTTCCTGAATCTGTGGCGACAACTTGGAACTGGAAAGTTTTCACTGTTTCAAAGTCAAAACTTTTTAGTGCGGAAATGTGTCCATTATCTGGATTTATATTGAGGAAAGACATGACGTCATTTTGACTCCCTTCTCTCACAATATGATATGAAATAGCTGCGTTATCATTCAAATCTTTGTCCGTTGCGCTGACAGAGAATATTGAATTTCCAGCAACGTTATTTTCTACCAGGTAAAACTGTAATGGATTTTGGTCGAATTGTGGCCTGTTGTCATTTACATCTGATATCTCAATGTTGAGAGTTTTAACAGTAGATAAGGGAGGTTCACCACAATCTGTAGCTTTTATTGTAATGTCATAATGTGACACCTCCTCTCGATCCAAAAATCCCTTCGTAACAACTGAATATATGTTCTCCTTATAGGAGGGCTTTAATTCAAAAGGCACCTCTGAGGTTATGCTTAGAATAATTTTTCCATTGACACCGGAGTCTTTATCCTTCACAGTGATGAGAGAAATCATTGTACCAGGCTTTAAATCTTCAGACACTGTATTTGACAGTGATGTGATTTCTATTTCCGGTGCATTATCATTGACGTCTTTGATTTTTATAAGGAGTCTACACTCACCTGTCAGTGGAGGTGTTCCTTTATCGGATGCCTCCACATCCAGTTTATAAACATCGTTTTCTTCATAATCCACCTCCCCTTTTACTTTAATCTCTCCAGTTAATTTGTCAAGTTCAAAGATGTCATACACTTTTTTCTTCAAAGTTTTTCCGAAGCTGTATTCAATTTCACTGTTGGTGCCTTCATCAGGATCCGTTGCATTCATTTGAAATATTGAAGTACCGATTGGAACATTTTCTTGTATTTCTATTTGGTAAATCTCCTGACTAAACATCGGACGATTATCATTACTGTCAAGAACAATAATAGAAACATTCAGTGTTCCTGATCTTGGAGGTTTGCCTCCATCAACTGCTGTAACCAGCAGCGTGTGTTTGTTCTTTCGTTCTCTGTCTAACGATTTCTTCAGCACTAAAAATGGTATCTTATCCTCGTCGCTTTGGCGGATGTCCACTTCAAAATGTTCATTTGATGTTAAAGTGTATGTACGAATAGAATTAATTCCAGCATCGGGATCACGAGCAGTGTGTAGTTGAAATCGCCTTCCAGGTAGTGTTTGTTCAAAGATTTCAAACGTCTGCACTTTTTCGGGAAAACCAGGAGAATGATCATTTACATCAGTAATTTCTACAACTACATAGTGTATTTCCAGAGGGTTTTCCACTATGACTTTCAGCTCTATTAGACATGCACCACTGCCATGACACAGCTCCTCTCTGTCGATTTTCTTATGGACATACAGAGCTCCATTGTTCTGGTTTACCTCAAAAAATGCATCCTTAGATTCAGACACAACACGGAACCGTCGGTCAAACAAAGAGGTGATGTCAAGGCCAAGATCCTTCGCAACATTCCCGACAGCAGTCCCATCTTTCACCTCCTCTGGAATAGAATATCTTATTTCTGCCAAAGCCTGTTTCCCGACAAACAACAGCAGAGCCGAATGAAAAACAAACCAGGAACAGAGCCTTCGTCGAGTTTGCCTTTCGATCCCCATCGTTATCCGACAGCACAGTAAAATACAATGAAACGTCACTGTAATAAACGTCTATATGATACCTATTACATGTGGCATATTTACAAGAGCACAACACAATTCCGTCTGATGGCGAGCTGGATTCAAAAGCCTTCTCTCCCTTTTTCCGGGGGCAAACAAAAGCTTTGTGAGGGGAGGGACGAAGTTTCTCATCGTTTCCCAATGTAATACTGACACCCAGAGGTCACCGAGACAGTAGAAGGCGGTGTGTACTTCAATTTAAAAATGCATACCTAATGGAACCATCATGTACCATTAGGATTAGAGCATATAAACACCTGATCAAAGTGTTGTATTTGTGTGGCAATAGATATGTCCATCGAATATCTCTTAATTATATTAGTTAAAGTTGTTACAAATATGACAGTAGATAGGCTTCCAAAAGTAATGTTTTTGTTACATTTATTGAATTAATGTTCATTGTGCACTATGAACCACAGAGCCAGTTGCATTTCAGCACCACGGACAGAGATCTGAACCAGGTGTTTTGCCTGACTTCACTTTGCCAAAGTTGTCCAGTCTCAATCTCAATACTCATACATACCAATGGAGACATCTACAACCAGAAACGTTATGGTAGTTTTATGTTAGGATTTGGGTGCATGTTTTTAAAAAAAATACCACAGATAAAAGGCCCAATTATAGTTTGCAATTCTTTAATGCTTTTATCTTTGGGAAGGGTAAGGCCAGAGTAAAGCCAAAGCATGTCTATACCTTGAACAATGGTCACATTGGGGAAAAGATTGTGACCTTTGCAATAGATTACATAAAATAAACAATGTTCCCTATTTCAAATGTTTGGTATTTATCAGCTCACGAGCAAGTGGTAAGTGAAGTAGACACAATTGTATAAATGTGTAGCTCTTGTTGAAACAGTAAAGCAAAGGAGCACAGCCGGTTGGTACACTGACTTGCAAACCTACATCTCTTGCTTTGGAAAGAGTGATCACCACCTGGTGAATACAGTTTATCTCAATAATATCCGACTAACTTGTATTGATCCAAATAAGCATCACAATCAGATTTGTGATATGGTCAACTTCTCTGTACTAGGGTCATTAGACAGATGATAGGAAATGATGTGACCACAAAGCAATGAAAGAACTGAATACATATAAACATATATTATATTGTTTTCAAGCTCTTACCTCTCCAGATCCCCTCCTCCTGTCAGGGAGCACTAGTGTGTTGGCATGGCTGCCAGGGACTATAGTAGATCCTATACTCATTCTGGGTCCAACTAACATGTAGCGTTTGTCTCCAGATCTGTACTGGATGCTGTGACACAGTGTCCCATCATAATTAGCCTCTTGGAGATATTTGGAAGTATAGTCTGTGGATTTGGAGCACTGCATTGCAATCAGCACGATGATACTGATGATAAAAAGTAGAGAAACTGAGCCCAAAGTTATCATGAGGTAAAATGTCACATTGTCCTCCTCGTCAACTTTAGTTGCACTTTTAACATCAGAAGCTGCAAAAGCCTCTCTGGGCTCCACAAGTTTGACAATGACAGTAGCTGTTGCTGAGAGTGAAACGTTGCCATTGTCTTTGACCAGTATGAGCAGTTTATGCTCAGCCTCGTCTGTCTCTGTGAATGAGCGAAGTGTTCTGATCTGTCCTGTATAGCGGTCCAAAGCAAAGAGACTGTGGTCAGTGACTTCCTGCAGTGAAAAGAGTAACCAGCCGTTATATCCTATATCAGCGTCATAGGCTCTGACTTTAGTCACCAAGTGTCCTGCGTTGACATTGCGGGGAATCTCCTCCACACCTTCAGCAGAACCGTTGGAGCTGACTGGATACAGGATGACTGGAGCGTTGTCGTTCTGATCCAGAATGAACACGTTCACTGTCACGTTGTTGCTTAGTGACGGAGTTCCTGAATCTGTGGCGACAACTTGGAACTGGAAAGTTTTCACTGTTTCAAAGTCGAAACTTTTTAGCGCGGAAATGTGTCCATTATCTGGATTTATATTGAGGAAAGACATGACGTCACTCTGACTCCCTTCTCTCACAATATGATATGAAATAGCTGCGTTATCATTCAAATCTTTGTCCGTTGCGCTGACAGAGAATATTGAATTTCCAGCAACGTTATTTTCTACCAGGTAAAACTGTAATGGATTTTGGTCAAAATGTGGACTGTTGTCATTTACATCTGATATCTCAATACTGAGAGTTTTAACAGTAGATAAGGGAGGGTCACCACAATCTGTAGCTTTTATTGTTATTTCATAATGTGACACCTCCTCTCGATCCAAAAATCCTTTAGTAACAACTGAATATATGTTCTCCTTATAGGAGGGCTTTAATTCAAAAGGAACATCTGAGGTTATGCTTGATATTATTTTTCCATTGACACCAGAGTCTTTGTCCCTCACAGTGATGAGAGAAATCATTGTGCCAGGTTTTAAATCTTCAGACACTGTATTTGACAATGATGTGACTTCTATTTCCGGTGGGTTATCATTAACGTCTTTGATCTTTATAACAACTCTACACTCACCTGTCAGTGGAGGTGTTCCTTTGTCGGATGCCTCCACATCCAGTTTATAAACATCGTTTTCTTCATAGTCCACCACTCCTTTAACTCTAATCTCTCCAGTTAATTTGTCCAATTCAAAAATATCATATACTTTTTCCTCTAAAGTTTTTCCGAGGCTGTATTCAATTTCACTGTTGGTGCCTTCATCAGGATCCGTTGCATTCATTCTGAATATTGACGTACCGATTGGAACATTTTCTTGCATTTCTATTTGGTAAATCTCCTGACTAAACACTGGGCGATTATCATTACTGTCAAGAACAATAATAGAAACGTTCAGTGTTCCTGATCTTGGAGGTTTGCCTCCATCAACTGCTGTAACCAGCAGCGTGTGTTTGTTCTTTTGTTCTCTGTCTAACGATTTCTTCAGCACTAAAAATGGTATCTTATCCTCGTCGCTTTGGCGGATGTCTACTTCAAAATGTTCATTTGATGTTAAAGTGTATGTACGAATAGAGTTAATTCCAGCATCGGGATCACGAGCAGTGTGTAGTTGAAATCGCCTTCCAGGTAATGTTTGTTCGCCTATTTCAAATCTCTGCTCTTTTTCGCGGAAACTCGGAGAATGATCATTTACATCAGTAATTTCTACAACTACATAGTGTATTTCCAGAGGGTTTTCCACTATGACTTTTAGCTCCATGAGACATGCACCACTTCCGTGACACAGCTCCTCTCTGTCGATTTTCTTATGGACATACAGAGCTCCATTGTTCTGGTTTACCTCAAAAAATGCATCCTTAGATTCAGAAACAACACGGAACCGTCGGTCAAACAAAGAGGTGATGTCAAGGCCAAGATCCTTCGCAACATTTCCAACAGCAGTCCCATTTTTCACCTCCTCTGGAATAGAATATCTTATTTCTGCCAAAGCCTGGTTCCCGACAAACAACAGCAGAGCCGAATGAAAAGCAAACCAGGAGCAGAACCTTCGTCGAGTTTGCCTTTCGATCCCCATCGTTATCCAACAGCACAGTAATACACAACAAAACGTCACTGTAATAAACGTCTATATGATACCCACTGTGTGTGGCATATTTACAAAGAGCATAATTCCGTCCGGTGGCGAGCTGGATTCAAATGCCTGTTCTGCCTTTTTCTGGGGGCAAACAAAAGCTTCGTGAGGGGAGGGACGAAGTTTCCTTTGGTTTCCCAATATAATACTGACACCCAGAGGTTACTGAGAAAAGTACAAGTCTATATATACTTACATTTTAATAAATACGATTTCAGCATATAAACACCTGATTAAGGTTCTAACATTGTGTGGCAAACACAATGAGTACAGTGTGTCTAGATTATATGTAAAAGTTGTTTTGAAAAGTTGTATGAGGTGAAGTTGTTAAAAATACTTCAGTTAATGGGTTTCCAACAGTAATAATTTTAATACATTTCTGTCCGTAACTTCTTCCACCATGTTCTGTGTGTGGGAGTGTTGGCGGGAGAAGGGAGGATTGCGTTTCAGCACCATGGATAGAGCTCTTAAACAGGAGTTTTGCCTGTCTAGGTGTTGTATGCAGTTTTATGGACATAATACACGCACAGGGTCCACATTTGCAATTCTTAGGCGCTGTAATCTTTGAGAAATAAAAAACCAAATAATTTCTGTACCACCTGTCACAATCAGGCAAAGATTGTGGTCTTAAAATGGTTAGCATAAGGTGAACTATTTTACGTATTTGAAATGCTTGGTATTTTACAGCTTGAAAATGACGAACACGTGGTAAGTGAGTTATGCGCAAGACTGTATAAAGAAAAAGAATGAAGCTTTTAGTGCTCTGACTTGCATTCCTGCATCTGTGGGTTTGGAAACAGTGAAAACCATCTGGGCAATACATTATGTCTCGTCAAAGTTAGATTTACTGGTTAAGATTCCGGTAACAAGCCTCACGTTAAATCAGTTGTGATATGGTCAAATTTGTTACGAGCTGCCTGGTAGTGTTCTGCGTGCCAGAGAATATGGAGGGGTGATAAAAACAACTATGCCATCAGTAAGCACAAAGCAATGACAGAACGGAGTACATATAAACATGTTATATATAACTTTGTTTTCAGGCTCTTACCTCTCCAGATCCCCTCCTCCTGTCAGGCATCACCAGTGTGTTGGCATGGCTGCCAGGGACTATAGTAGATCCTATACTCATCCTGGGTCCAACTAACATGTAGCGTTTGTCTCCAGATCTGTACTGGATGCTGTGACACAGTGTCCCATCATAATTAGCCTCTTGTAGATATTTGGAAGTATAGTCTGTGGATTTGGAGCACTGCATTGCAATCAGCACGATGATACTGATGATAAAAAGTAGAGAAACTGAGCCCAAAGTTATCATGAGGTAAAATGTCACATTGTCCTCCTCGTCAACTTTAGTTGCACTTTTAACATCAGAAGCTGCAAAAGCCTCTCTGGGCTCCACAAGTTTGACAATGACAGTAGCTGTTGCTGAGAGTGAAACGTTGCCATTGTCTTTGACCAGTATGAGCAGTTTATGCTCAGCCTCGTCTGTCTCTGTGAATGAGCGAAGTGTTCTGATCTGTCCTGTATAGCGGTCCAAAGCAAAGAGACTGTGGTCAGTGACTTCCTGCAGTGAAAAGAGTAACCAGCCGTTATATCCTATATCAGCGTCATAGGCTCTGACTTTAGTCACCAAGTGTCCTGCGTTGACATTGCGGGGAATCTCCTCCACACCTTCAGCAGAACCGTTGGAGCTGACTGGATACAGGATGACTGGAGCGTTGTCGTTCTGATCCAGAACGAACACGTTCACTGTCACGTTGTTGCTTAGTGACGGAGTTCCTGAATCTGTGGCGACAACTTGGAACTGGAAAGTTTTCACTGTTTCAAAGTCGAAACTTTTTAGTGCGGAAATGTGTCCATTATCTGGGTTTATATTTAGGAAAGACATGACGTCACTCTGACTCCCTTCTCTCACAATATGATATGAAATAGCTGCGTTATCATTCAAATCTTTGTCCGTTGCGCTGACAGAGAATATTGAGGCTCCAGCAACGTTATTTTCAACCAGGTAAAACTGTAATGGATTTTGGTCGAAATGTGGTCTGTTGTCATTTACATCTGATATCTCAATACTGAGAGTTTTAACAGTAGATAAGGGAGGTTCACCACAATCTGTAGCTTTTATTGTAATCTCATAATGTGACACCTCCTCTCGATCCAAAAATCCCTTGGTGACAACTGAATATATGTTCTCCTTATAGGAGGGCTTTAATTCAAAAGGAACGTCTGAGATTATGCTTGATATTATTTTTCCATTGACACCAGAGTCTTTGTCAGTCACACTAAGCAGTGAAATAACTGTACCAGGCTTTGAGTCTTCAGACACTGTATTTGACAGTGATGTGACTTCTATTTCTGGTGGATTGTCGTTGATGTCTGTAATTTTTATAACAACTCTACACTCACCTGTCAGTGGAGGTGTTCCTTTATCGGACGCCTCCACATCCAGTTTATATACGTTGTTTTCTTCATAATCCACCACTCCTTTAACTCTAATCTCTCCAGTTAATTTGTCCAATTCAAAAATATCATGGACTTTTTTCTTCAGATTTTTTCCGAGGCTGTATTCAATTTCGCTGTTGGTGCCTTCATCGGGATCCGTTGCATTCATTTTGAATATTGACGTACCGATTGGAACATTTTCATTTATTGCAATTTGGTAAATCTCCTGACTAAACACTGGGCGATTATCATTACTGTCAAGAACAATAATAGAAACATTTACCCTGTCTGATCTTGGAGGTTTGCCTCCATCAACTGCTGTAACCAGCAGCGTGTGTTTGTTCTTTTGTTCTCTGTCTAACGATTTCTTCAGCACTAAAAATGGTATCTTATCCTCGTCGCTTTGGCGGATGTCTACTTCAAAATGTTCATTTGATGTTAAAGTGTATGTACGAATAGAGTTAATTCCAGCATCGGGATCACGAGCAGTTTGTAGCTGAAATCGCTTCCCTGGTAATGTTTGCTCACCGATTTCAAATATCTGTTCTTTTTCGGGGAAACTAGGAGAGTGATCATTTACATCTGTAATTTCTACAACTACATAGTGCATTTCCAGAGGGTTTTCAACAAGGATTTTTAGCTCCATCAGACACGCACCACTACCGTGACACAGCTCCTCTCTGTCGATTTTCTTGTGCACATACAGAGCCCCATTGTTCTGGTTTACCTCAAAAAATGTGTCCTTTGATCCCGAAACAACGCGAAATCGCTGGTCAGTTAACAAGCTGATGTCAAGGCCAAGATCCTTCGCAACATTTCCAACAACAGTTCCTTCTTTCACCTCTTCTGGAATAGAGTATCGTATCTGAGCCAAAGCCTGTTTTCCGATAAAAAGCAGCAGAGCCATATGAAACACAAACAACCAGCACTCCCTCCTTCCATGTTTTCTGTCAGTCCCCATCGTTATAATACAGCTTTGAGGAAAAACAAGTAAAGCTGCAAGTGCGACGAGAAATGGTCTATGTCAACCCGCTCAGTAACGCATAGCTACAAAATGCATAATGTGAATCCATCTGCTGGTGTGTATGATTCCAATGCCTGCTCTGCTCTCGATGGCAAACAAAAGCCTCTTCATGGGAGGGACAAAGTCTTCTATCGTTTCCCAATATTACAGTGACACCCGGAGGACATTCAAGGATCGTAATAGACTATATGTATATATATTCAAGGATATACTGCCCTTTTCTCCGAAATCATAATTTGTGACTTACAGTACAGGCCAAAAGTTTGGACACACCTTCTCATTCAATGCGTTTTCTTTATTTTCATGACTATTTACATTGTAGATTCTCACTGAAGGCATCAAAACTATGAATGAACACATGTGGAGTTATGTACTTAACAAAAAAAGGTGAAATAACTGAAAACATGTTTTATATTCTAGTTTCTTCAAAATAGCCACCCTTTGCTCTGATTACTGCTTTGCACACTCTTGGCATTCTCTCCATGAGCTTCAAGAGGTAGTCACCTGAAATGGTTTCCACTTCACAGGTGTGCCTTATCAGGGTTAATTAGTGGAATTTCTTGCTTTATCAATGGGGTTGGGACCATCAGTTGTGTTGTGCAGAAGTCAGGTTAATACACAGCCGACAGTCCTATTGGACAACTGTTAAAATTCATATTATGGCAAGAACCAATCAGCTAACTAAAGAAAAACGAGTGGCCATCATTACTTTAAGAAATGAAGGTCAGTCAGTCCGGAAAATTGCAAAAACTTTAAATGTGTCCCTAAGTGGAGTCGCAAAAACCATCAAGCGCTACAACGAAACTGGCACACATGAGGACCGACCCAGGAAAGGAAGACCAAGAGTCACCTCTGCTTCTGAGGATAAGTTCATCTGAGTCACCAGCTTCAGAAATCGCAAGTTAACAGCAGCTCAGATCAGAGACCAGATGAATGCCACACAGAGTTCTAGCAGCAGACCCATCTCTAGAACAACTGTTAAGAGGAGACTGCGCCAATCAGGCCTTCATGGTCAAATAGCTGCTAGGAAACCACTGCTAAGGAGAGGCAACAAGCAGAAGAGATTTGTTTGGGCCAAGAAACACAAGGAATGGACATTAGACCAGTGGAAATCTGTGCTTTGGTCTGATGAGTCCAAATTTGAGATCTTTGGTTCCAACCGCTGTGTCTTTGTGAGACGCAGAAAAGGTGAACGGATGGATTCCACATGCCTGGTTCCCACTGTGAAGCATGGAGGAGGAGGTGTGATGGTGTGGGGGTGTTTTGCTGGTGACACTGTTGGGGATTTATTCAAAATTGAAGGCACACTGAACCAGCATGGCTACCACAGCATCCTGCAGCGACATGCCATCCCATCCGGTTTGCGTTTAGTTGGACGATCATTTATTTTTCAACAGGACAATGACCCCAAACACACCTCCAGGCTGTGTAAGGGCTATTTGACCAAGAAGGAGAGTGATGGAGTGCTGCGGCAGATGACCTGGCCTCCACTGTCACCGGACCTGAACCCAATCGAGATGGTTTGGGGTGAGCTGGACCGCAGAGTGAAGGCAAAGGGGCCAACAAGTGCTAAACACCTCTGGGAACTCCTTCAAGACTGTTGGAAAACCATTTCAGGTGACTACCTCTTGAAGCTCATGGAGAGAATGCCAAGAGTGTGCAAAGCAGTAATCAGAGCAAAGGGTGGCTATTTTGAAGAAACTAGAATATAAAACATGTTTTCAGTTATTTCACCTTTTTTTGTTAAGTACATAACTCCACATGTGTTCATTCATAGTTTTGATGCCTTCAGTGAGAATCTACAATGTGAATAGTCATGAAAATAAAGAAAACGCATTGAATGAGAAAGTGTGTCCAAACTTTTGGCCTGTACTGTATGTCGTGAAATTAGTATGTCCCTGTTACAATATATAATATGCCAATGGACAGATAGGACCTTAAAAGAAAAACACGATTTTAACTTTTTTGTTGTTGTTGTTGTTCCTCTCTGTCTCTCTGTTATTGGGTGTGTGAAGTGGGAAGTTTCCACAGATTACTTGTCTTTAACAAGATTTTTATTCGCTCAAATTCTTAATTTCCAGCATAGGTTCAGTGATGATTTAAAATATTTTCTTTTTTATATTAACATATATTATTGTATTAGTTTTTGGTTTGACACAACTAGTGACAGTGTTTCAGTAACAAAGGAAAGCAGTCACAATCAGGCTCACATGAACTGTATTTTTCAGTGACATGTAGCTCAGTATTTAAATAAAAAAGCTCATACAAACTGCTCACACAACTCAGCAGACACACCACCATCTTCATATCTGTTATCCGTTATTGGTGAGAATTCCATGGACGGTTTAGTGACGCAACTGTAACCAAGTCTTAAAAGAGCAATGATTTCTAAGTACGTTTCTTTTGCCTAATAACAGAAAGGCCAAAGCGTTTCAGCACCATGGACAGCGGTCACAATCAAACCAAGAGCTGTATTTGTTGAAGTTTTCAAAGTCTTACCTCTCCAGATCCCCTCCTCCTGTCAGGGAGCACTAGTGTGTTGGCATGGCTGCCAGGGACTATAGTAGATCCTATACTCATCCTGGGTCCAACTAACATGTAGCGTTTGTCTCCAGATCTGTACTGGATGCTGTGACACAGTGTCCCATCATAATTAGCCTCTTGTAGATATTTGGAAGTATAGTCTGTGGATTTGGAGCACTGCATTGCAATCAGCACGATGATACTGATGATAAAAAGTAGAGAAACTGAGCCCAAAGTTATCATGAGGTAAAATGTGACATTGTCCTCCTCGTCAACTTTAGTTGCACTTTTAACATCAGAAGCTGCAAAAGCCTCTCTGGGCTCCACAAGTTTGACAATGACAGTAGCTGTTGCTGAGAGTGAAACGTTGCCATTGTCTTTGACCAGTATGAGCAGTTTATGCTCAGCCTCGTCTGTCTCTGTGAATGAGCGAAGTGTTCTGATCTGTCCTGTATAGCGGTCCAAAGCAAAGAGACTGTGGTCAGTGACTTCCTGCAGTGAAAAGAGTAACCAGCCGTTATATCCTATATCAGCGTCATAGGCTCTGACTTTAGTCACCAAGTGTCCTGCGTTGACATTGCGGGGAATCTCCTCCACACCTTCAGCAGAACTGTTGGAGCTGACTGGATACAGGATGACTGGAGCGTTGTCGTTCTGATCCAGAATGAACACGTTCACTGTCACGTTGTTGCTTAGTGACGGAGTTCCTGAATCTGTGGCGACAACTTGGAACTGGAAAGTTTTCACTGTTTCAAAGTCGAAACTTTTTAGTGCTGAAATGTGCCCATTATCTGGATTTATGTTTAGGAATGCTGCAATTTTAACTTGACTTCCTTCATCTCTGACTATATGATAAGTCAAAGCCGCATTTTCATTCAAGTCTTTATCTGAAGCAGTGACAGAAAATATTGAGTTTCCAGGCACGTTATTTTCTACTAGGTAAAGTTCAATTGGATTATGCAAAAACGCTGGCATATTATCGTTCACGTCAGACACATCAATACTCAGAGTTTTGAATGTGGAGAGAGGAGGCTGACCACAGTCTGTAGCTGTTATTGTGATGTCATAATGCGAAACTGATTCTCGATCCAAATGCTGCTTCAACACCAACGAGTACATATTATCTTGATATGATGGTTTTAACTCAAACGGCACATTATCAGAAAGACTGCATATTACTTTACCGTTTAAACCGGCGTCTTGGTCTGTGATGCTTATAAGAGAGACCACAGTCCCAGGTTTGGAGTCTTCAGACACCGTGTTTGACAGGGATGTCACCTCTATCTGAGGTTTGTTGTCGTTTTTATCGAGCACTTTGATGATCACCCTGCAGTCGGTACTCAGTGGAGGCTGTCCTTTGTCAGTGGCATGGATGTCTAATTTAAAAACGTCAGCCTTCTCAAAGTCAATGTTTCCTTTTACTCGAATTTCTCCAGTGTCTTTATCTAAACTAAACATAGCATATATTTTTTGGTCAAGTTGACCACCGAATGAATATTCAATCTCTCCATTTGCAGCCTCATCCGCATCAGTTGCCTTCACCGTAGTTACATTTGTACCTGCATCTACATTTTCAGGTATTGTCACAGAATATACGTCTTGGTTAAACGTAGGATGATTATCATTTGAATCGAGAACAGTGACTGTGATATTAAGAGTCCCTGATCTCGGTGGATTTCCACCGTCAGTTGCTGTCAGGATCAGTTTGTGCTCATGGTGCTTCTCCCGATCCAGAGCCTTCTGCAGCACTAAGAACGGTATCTTGTCCTCTCCTCGCTCTCGCATTTGTATGCTAAAATATTCGTTGTGATTCAGTTTATACACTCGCACAGTATTGATAACAACATCTGGATCGTGCGCAGTTGGTAACTGGAAACTTTTACCTGGAACAGTGGACTCAGCAATGTCTAATATTTTCTCTTCCTCTTTAAAGCTCGGTGAATTATCATTTACATCTATGATTTCAACCCCCACATAATGTATTTCCATGGGGTTCTCGGCTACCATTTTTAAGTTCATTAAACACGGAGAAACGCTTTCACACAGCTCCTCTCGGTCGATATTCTTATGCACATACAAGACGCCATTGTTCTGATTTACTTCAAACTGAGCATCTTTAGATCCCGAAACAATACGAAACCGTCGTTCCTTCAGAGAACTGATGTCCAGTCCTAGATCCTTGGCGACATTTCCAACAACAGATCCCACTTTTACTTCCTCTGGAACTGTATATTTAATCTGAGCTGAAACCCGCTCCACGAAGGCGAGCATCACAGAAAAACAGAGGGCTAACCACCAGGACTGTAATCCTCGTCTTTGTCCTCCGGCTCCCATCGTTTCAGTTCTGATTATTATCCTTATATCCAGTCACAGGTCCTTAGGAAGAACGAAACTGTCTAAGCCACAAAATATATCGTTGAAATATATCCCATGATTTCAGTTTGTCTATGTACAATTCCAACAACGGCAACTCTGGTTTCTCTTGAACGTGCTGTCTCTTCTGTGTCGAACTGAACAAAACCTCTGTGGAAGGGGCAGGGCCATCGCTACAACACAACAGTGTACGCTGATATGACACTGACACCTTGTGGACTGGGAACATTATGACCGCTTTTTCAAGCAAGCCGCGACATAAACTATGATACCAGATTGTTTGTAAATCTGAGCTCCTTAACTACAATAATTTATTTTTGCGGGCATTTTAATGTAGATTTTATATACAATTTATGTATTTCGCTGCCAGATAGCTAGTTTCCCTTAGTTCCTGTGTAGCATGACAACCTATTTACAGACTCTGAAACGTGCTTAATCAAGTTTAGTCCTTGAAATCCATAAGATTTAAAATTCTGAAACGAAACTTTCTGACATTCTCACGTGAAGATCACTGCAGTGACCAAGGTGACAGTCAGCACCACGGACAGCGCCGCGTCATGTTGGTATAGCTGTCCCCGTGGAGTAGCCCATAAGTATTGCTTTACAACTTGAATCCCAGCTATAAAATCACCACAATGTAACCAATATACTACACTTTAACAGCAGTGTAAACCTTGGATAGCATCACAGAATATGGTGTCATGTTCATAGCTTGAACACATTTCTAGACAGGTAGAAAGGGACACTGGTATGACGTGCATGAACATTTGAGATAGTTTGTTTTATATGTTTCTAAATGTAGTCAAATATGTTGTGAGTAAATTTCGTTAATGTGACCCGCAGTAAGTTCTTTGTGAGGTCATGAAGATATTTTTAATTAAAATCGAAACATGGACTTACCTCTCCAGATCCCCTCCTCCTGTCAGGGAGCACTAGTGTGTTGGCATGGCTGCCAGGGACTATAGTAGATCCTATACTCATCCTGGGTCCAACTAACATGTAGCGTTTGTCTCCAGATCTGTACTGGATGCTGTGACACAGTGTCCCATCATAATTAGCCTCTTGGAGATATTTGGAAGTATAGTCTGTGGATTTGGAGCACTGCATTGCAATCAGCACGATGATACTGATGATAAAAAGTAGAGAAACTGAGCCCAAAGTTATCATGAGGTAAAATGTCACATTGTCCTCCTCGTCAACTTTAGTTGCACTTTTAACATCAGAAGCTGCAAAAGCCTCTCTGGGCTCCACAAGTTTGACAATGACAGTAGCTGTTGCTGAGAGTGAAACGTTGCCATTGTCTTTGACCAGTATGAGCAGTTTATGCTCAGCCTCGTCTGTCTCTGTGAATGAGCGAAGTGTTCTGATCTGTCCTGTATAGCGGTCCAAAGCAAAGAGACTGTGGTCAGTGACTTCCTGCAGTGAAAAGAGTAACCAGCCGTTATATCCTATATCAGCGTCATAGGCTCTGACTTTAGTCACCAAGTGTCCTGCGTTGACATTGCGGGGAATCTCCTCCACACCTTCAGCAGAACCGTTGGAGCTGACTGGATACAGGATGACTGGAGCGTTGTCGTTCTGATCCAGAATGAACACGTTCACTGTCACGTTGTTGCTTAGTGACGGAGTTCCTGAATCTGTGGCGACAACTTGGAACTGGAAAGTTTTCACTGTTTCAAAGTCGAAACTTTTTAGCGCAGATATTTGCCCCGTGTCTGAATTGACATTCAGAAAAGATGTCATATCACGATGCAGTCCGTCACCTCTCACAATGTGATATGTTATTGCTGCATTTTCATTCTGATCATTATCAGAAGCACTGACAGAAAATATCGATGCGCCCGGGGCATTGTTTTCTACCAGATAAAGCTCAAATGGATTCTGACTGAAAAGTGGCCTGTTGTCATTTACATCTGACACCTGAACACTCAGGGCTTTTACAGTGGAAAGTGCAGGTTCACCACAGTCAGTAGCTGTTATTGTGATGTCATAATGGGACACAATTTCTCTGTCTAAACGCCCCTTTGTGACGAGAGAGTACATGTTTTCCTCAATGGATGGCGTCAAATCAAACGGAACATTATCTAAGATTTTACAAATCACTTTCCCATTAACCCCTGAATCTCTGTCAGTAACACTGATGAGAGAGATAACAGTACCAGGCTTTGAATCCTCGGGCACTACATTGGACAGTGATGTTACTTCAATGTCTGGCTGATTATCGTTCACATCTTTTATTTTTATCACAACTCTACTTTCAGCCGTCCAAGGTGGCTGACCTTTATCTGAAGCCTGCATATCCAGTCTATACATTTCTGCTTCCTCAAAGTCCACCTTTCCTTTTACTCGTATCTCACCAGTGACGCTGTCTAATTCAAATGTGTCATGCACCTTTTTCTTCTGTGTTTTTCCAAACATGTATTCAATTTCGCTGTTAGAACCTTCGTCTAAATCTGTAGCGTTTATCTGTATTACAAGAGTTCCTATCGGGGCATTTTCATCTAATGACACTGTGTATATATCTTTACTGAACACAGGGCGATTATCATTTGCATCTAGCACTGTGATAGTTAGATTTAGGCTGCCCGATTTTGACGGTATGCCCCCATCGATAGCTGTTAACACTAAACGGTGCTCTGCCTTTTGCTCCCTGTCCAAAGGCTTTTTCAGTACTAAAAATGGTATCTTATCCTCTTCACTGTCTCTGGTTTCAATATCAAAGAAATCAGCTGGTCTCAGCTTATATAATCGGACAGACTGTGTACCGACATCAGGGTCTCTAGCTGCATGAATCTGGAAACGAGTACTTGGAGGTGTATTCTCTGCTATTTCCAGTCGCTGCTCGCTCTCCGGAAAAGTCGGTGAATGATCATTTACATCCGTTATTTCAACCCCTACGTAGTGTATTTCCAGCGGGTTTTCTACAACAATTTTCAGGTTTATCAAACAAACCTTGATCCCATCACAGAGCTCCTCTCGGTCCATGATTTTCCCAATATACAGCACTCCATTGTTTTGATTCAACTGGAACAGAGCATGGTTGGGCCCCGAAACAATACGAAACCGCCTGTCCGTCAAAGTGCTAACATCGAGCCCTAAATCCTTGGCAACGTTTCCGACAGGAGATCCCACTTGTAGTTCTTCTGGAACAGAGTATCTTAGCTGAGCAAAAATCCGTTCCCCAAAGCACAGCAACAAAATCCCGGCAAACCAGCAGCAGTTCACTCGGCGCCTTTGTCCTCGTCCTCCCATTGTGAAGCGAAAAATATTAACGCCTTCTTTTACACAAATAAAATAATCCAATGTCTTATCGAACCAGTCTGATTAGATCCATTTCACGATTCTCAGCTATAACCCTTCACACATTAATATGAACAGCTATTCGTATTACTTGATACATAGACTACGATGTGTACTCCGTCAGCAAACCACCTCCATAAGAAATGATCCAGTGATGGGCAGGGTCTCTACAGAATGAGCAACACAACCATTATCTAGGCCACACTGACACCATGTGACCAGTGGGCTGCAACACCATACGAAATACCAAGTGTTTTACTTCACTGCCTTGTTTTCTGTCACAGTCGACTTCTATATACCTTCATGTTGGAAATACTTCAGAAAAGTAAATGCGGTGAGCTGAATAAAACTTCCCCCATAGTCTCACTCTGTGGGGGATGCTTGGGTATTCCTGTCCCAGCAAGTCAACTAAATGTTTGGTATGATTCTCAGTAACTCCCAGCCAGGTGTGTGGATACTGGACAATTTAAATAGGCAATATCTGCAATGATATGCATTGTGCAATGACACATGACACCGGCAACTTCAAATTATGTCGGAGTAATGTAACTGAGACAGTTTGACAGTTTGTCAGTCTGTTTTCTTCTTTATACTATGGTTTCATTTAGCTTAACAAAAGCGCAATGACACTAACTGAATGAGGAAAACAAACTTCATTCAGAACAACAGGCAGTGTATTTTTCATATAGGTCTATCTGACATTAGTTGTATAACCAAAAACATCACAACATCACCAGCCCACAAACAACATTTCAGCACCATGGACAGCACAGTTTCACACCAGCAAACAATATGCGCCTTCTTCCATGATTTAATATTGTTGTGCAAAAGCATTATGTAAATAATTAAAAGGGATCTTACCTCTCCAGATCCCCTCCTCCTGTCAGGGAGCACTAGTGTGTTGGCATGGCTGCCAGGGACTATAGTAGATCCTATACTCATTCTGGGTCCAACTAACATGTAGCGTTTGTCTCCAGATCTGTACTGGATGCTGTGACACAGTGTCCCATCATAATTAGCCTCTTGGAGATATTTGGAAGTATAGTCTGTGGATTTGGAGCACTGCATTGCAATCAGCACGATGATACTGATGATAAAAAGTAGAGAAACTGAGCCCAAAGTTATCATGAGGTAAAATGTCACATTGTCCTCCTCGTCAACTTTAGTTGCACTTTTAACATCAGAAGCTGCAAAAGCCTCTCTGGGCTCCACAAGTTTGACAATGACAGTAGCTGTTGCTGAGAGTGAAACGTTGCCATTGTCTTTGACCAGTATGAACAGTTTATGCTCAGCCTCGTCTGTCTCTGTGAATGAGCGAAGTGTTCTGATCTGTCCTGTATAGCGGTCCAAAGCAAAGAGACTGTGGTCAGTGACTTCCTGCAGTGAAAAGAGTAACCAGCCGTTATATCCTATATCAGCGTCATAGGCTCTGACTTTAGTCACCAAGTGTCCTGCGTTGACATTGCGGGGAATCTCCTCCACACCTTCAGCAGAACCGTTGGAGCTGACTGGATACAGGATGACTGGAGCGTTGTCGTTCTGATCCAGAATGAACACGTTCACTGTCACGTTGTTGCTTAGTGACGGAGTTCCTGAATCTGTGGCGACAACTTGGAACTGGAAAGTTTTCACTGTTTCAAAGTCGAAACTTTTTAGCGCTGAAATGGTGCCATTGGCTTCATTTATATTTAAAAAGGAAGTTATAGTTGGCCCCGGGGTTTTACGGTCAAGTGAATATGTGACTGCAGCATTTTCACCTCCATCTGCATCCTCTGCGCTCACTGAGAAAATTGACATCCCAGCCTTGTTGTTTTCAGGCACATAAAAAGTATACGGGCTTTCAGTGAACAAAGGCCTATTATCATTAACATCTAGCACATCTACCTGTATCACCTTGGTAGACGACAGGACGGGGCTCCCTAAATCCTTCGCTGTTATTGTGATATCATACATATGTATGGTTTCCTTATCTAGGTAGTCTTTGGTGACCAAAGAGTATGACTGTCCATCAGGGGATGGCTTTAAATCAAAAGGTAAGTCACCGGGCACACTGCAGACCACCTGTCCGTTCATACCTGAGTCAAGGTCCGTCACACCCATCAGCGCCACCACTGTGCCGGGAGGTGCATCTTCTGGGATGCGACTTGAAAGGGACGTGATGTCTATTTCAGGTCGGTTATCGTTCACGTCCTCCACTCTGACGAGCACGTTGCAGTGTGTGGAAAGAGACACGGCACCTTTGTCTGCAGCGAGGACCTTAATCTCATAGACTTGCTTTTCCTCGTAATCAAGGCCCCCTTTCACTGTTAGTTTGCCAGTTCTGCTATCCAAATCAAAGGGTTCAGATGAGAGTCCTCTAAGTTTACTCCTTAAAGAATATTCGACCTCACCGTTCAGCCCCTCATCTGAGTCAGATGCATTTACAGTCAGCAGAAATGTTCCTACAGGTACATTTTCCTTTATTGTAATGGTGTATTTCTGTTTATCACACACCGGTGAATTGTCATTAATGTCAGAAACAATAACAGTGATATTGATAGTGCCAGATTTTGGTGGTTTTCCTCCATCTGTAGCTGTTAGGAGTAACCAGTGCTGAGCGGTGTGTTCTCTATCCAAAGGCCGCTGTAAGATTAGGAATGGCACCTTTCCGTCCTCCCCAAATTCGTCTGTTTCCAGTCGAAAATACTGGTTATGGTTTATCTTATATGCTTGTAAGGAATTCAAACCAACATCCAAGTCGTGTGCTCCTTCCATCTGAAATCTAGATCCAATTACGGCGGACTCCAGCACCTCTAATGTGTAGTTTTCCTCAGGAAATTTCGGCGCATTGTCATTTACATCGAGTATTTCAACCACTACTTGGTGCATCTCGAGTGGATTTTCTGCAACTGCTTTCAGATATGTGATGCAAGGAGCAGTTTGTGCACACAGCTCCTCCCTGTCTATCCTCTGGTTCACTAACAAAACTCCATCTCTCGGATTTACCTTGAACAGATCCTGCTTTGTTCCCGACACCACACGGAGATTCCTATCCGTAAGTCTTCCCAGATCTAATCCAAGGTCTTTGGCCACATTTCCAACTGCTGTGCCTGATTTTAACTCCTCCTGGATGGAATATCGTATCTGAGCAGAGATTCCTCCCAGATTAGTCACTATCATCAGGGCCAGACAAAAAGAAATCCACACATCCAGCCATTGTCCTTTCACGTCCGATGTCGCCATGTTCGGGGGAAAAAAGGTCTTTTACCTAACGTTTGAATCCGTCAACGAAATTCTAGTGGATTTTTTCACTCTCCTCTGGTGGATAACAAACAAAACAGATCTGCGGGATCCATCATCCTGACAGAGGAATGGAGGCTGTATAGTCCGGTCTTTCAACCCGTCTCTTTGGTTTGTTACTGAATGCCCATGTAAAATAGATTCCCCCCTCACACACACAGCCGCTGTGGGGATATACAGTGTAACAGCACCACCCATTGACACTGTGACGATGGTGCGGTGACTAACACGTTTTCTTCCAGTTTAGCCTCCAGTGTGTGATGCTGCTGAAATACTTCACATCTGGATTCAGACAGTAGAAGCTCTAAGCAGAAGTAGATGTTATGATCACCAGTTATGGAAACGGACCTATTTCAACATTACTGTGTGTGTTAGTTAAAGGCTGCTCCTCTTTCAAAGTGTCACATATATCTTCTTTCAAGTTGTATTTTTTAAATGCCTTATCCTGCTGTATTACATTGTTTCCCTCAACTATCCCGTGAATATTTATCGTTCAAATCACTGTTGCCAAAACAGTCGACCTTTAATATTATTACAGGAGCCATCCATGGTGTAACGTGTGTAGGTTGCTAATTTGTCCTGTAGGGGTCACTGTATTGTCATGGGTGTCTGTCAGTATAGGTAGGAACCATTCATTGAGGGACAGGTGTTGCTAGACGGGGGAGCACACATAGTTTTTCAGGTGTATGCTGCTCAATGAAAAGGTGAAAGTTTGTACCTTTGAATGGTGTATGGACACAGATTCGTGGATGTTTGCAAGTTTTTCATTGAAGACTACAGCGGTGATAATTAAATAATGCATCAACGTAGAAGAAGGAAAGGTGGACTCTTTGTTTTCACCTGATGAGCAAAGGTCGGTTTGGTCAGGCGAGCGCGTCAATTAGTAAGTAGTCTGTCAAAGACAACAAAGACAACATTAATACGTGTTTCTGAATTGTTTTATTTAAAACAAATCCATTGAATCAACTTTTAAAAAGATAAGGTAACAGCTTGCATGTTTTTTGTTTATTTGTTTGTTTGTTTTATTTATTGTTTTGTTTTATTTTATTGTTTGTTTGTTTGTTTTATTTGATCTTATTTTATTTTATTTATTTTTTCTGTGGTACTTCAAACTCTGGCATTATTGAGCCAATCCTCTAAGTATTTTATAAAATGACAAATTCAATTAGTTTAGTACAACCAACATGATTTGCTTTGACTTCGAGCTTAAGCTTAAGTTGAACCAACTTAATATTTATCCAAAAGTTTTGTTGCTATATAGTGTAAACTATTTTATCTAAAATATTATAACTTGTTTCTTTCATTGCCATCCCTCTCAAAAATGTCAAATGTTTTTATTTTCAACCGACCATGGATCATTTTTTAGAGTGAAAAGGGGATTGCCGTGAAAGGGAAAAGTTAAACCCAACCCGTATTAACAACGGATTTACATTCCCTAGTTATGCCAACAATTATTTGTGGTTACTTCATTTACAGTGCACTACTGAAATACTGCTTCAGCGTTTATTAATTTGAAAAAAATATATAGTAAATTATTGGAAAATGAAGGAACCCTAAAATAAAGCAAAATCTGTATTGTGTTGGTGCTTATGTTGGTAAAGCTGTTGACATTCACTCTCTCGCTGCTTAAACTCTGTGTGATCTCCTCAGCACACTCCCACAACCCTCCTCCTATTGAGGAGGTGAGCAGTGACCTCCCATGGACTAAACCTGCAAATGCATCTGTGAGGAGCCCACTCGCATCTCTGCTCAATGTGGTTCATATGACATTGTGTGTTGTGCCCTGTGCCGCAGCAGTGCAAGGGCATACTCAGAATAAAAAAACATCACAATAGACATTTACCATCAACAGTCACACTACAGCAGCCAGGAAATAAGATGACCTACACAGAAAGAACAGTGAGACTCCACACCCCTCCCACGTGCTACGGTTACGTCTTGGTTCTGGAACTAGGCCAAACACATACGTGCGCGTGCATGAGCGCTGCCGCATTGTGCAACACCTCCTCCCATCTCACGCTAAATCAATGATACCAGACTGTTTAAAACACCTAATTCCCATTATTATTGGAATGAGGTTGCGATAATATTTAAGAGAGAATGCGCATCTGATTTCTGCAAGATGCGGCTGCTGCACTGGGAAGAGAAGGGGTGGGGGGGTGTTAGAATATTAAATTACAGGCAGCTCCAGAGCACACTGCGACCTCCAGCCAACAGACAGCACGTCACCATGACAACGCAGCTCCAATAGGCAGGTCGCTGTCCATGGTGCTGGAAGCAAGCTGTGTTCGGGAAGGAGGGAAGCAGAGGGGGAGGGATGCAGGAGCTGGCAGAGCTGCACACAAAGAAAGTCAGCTGTATGCACATGCCCTGATGCTGCTCATTCTCTGCAACATTTAAGATACATGGTCCTCCTCACACTCGTATCCCTCTATTATGGTTTATTAAAAATAATATATGAATAATTCTGTAATCAGGCTGTCAGGATGAAGGCATACTTGCAGCCTGGATAATGCATAAGTGAAATGTCACTACAAAAATCCCGCTTTTCTCAGCGTTATAAAATTACACATAGCAGATAAGACCTCAGCTCTTAAATACTAATGCAGAAAACACAATGAGGCATGATGTAAGGTGCTCATGTGTTAGCCTACTAGTGCCAGCTGGTGGTTGTTCTAGTGCTTTGTTCCACATTGGTGCATCCGTTTGTGTTGTGTATCAGTGTGCTAGTCTGCCAGTGGACTGTAGAGCTGCAGACATCAGGCAGTGTGGGGGAGTCGCCTCTCAGGGTCAAGTGGTGATGAGAGAGGAAACTGAGAAATGCACAACACACAATATTATTTAAATTAGACCCCATATTAAAACCTTTATTTTTACTTTATTTGAAAGACATTACAAAGACGCACACATCTGAAGGGCTAAAATGTGCTTGCCACTGAAATGTCAAAATAACTCATCCTGTGGGCCTGAATGTCAGGATTTCCTGCTCACACATGACCTCATCTCTCTGGGGAGATGATGTCATGTGTGTGTGTGCACACAGACACAGACACAGACAGACACACTCATTGTTCCAGCCTCAGGAAAAAATCCTGCAAACACGCATTGTCTGCAAAACACTTCACATTTAGTCATACCTGCTGATGAGTCTTTGTATAATATTGTAATAAAACATATCCCCATATGTTAACTATACACTCATTCAGCAATTCATCTTACGACTTATGACATAGTTCATTTGATTGTATTTAGAGCTCCAGCTGAGACATAGTGTGGTTGCTTCTTTTCCTATAAATGCTATTTTTACGTTGTGTTTCTTTGCAGAATAAAGATGGTCCTCACAGATAGTGAATGTGCTGACTCTGACCAGAGAAGACAGTCCAGAGGGGGCACTTAGCTAGAGCCAGTTTCCTCTTCCATCATACATTAGAGAGGTATTTTCATGGATTTCCTCTATTGCATGTCCCCCTTGTCCTGACTCACACATCCTGTGCACTTGAATGACTTCTAGCAAATTGTGAAACTAGAAAATCATTTCACTCAATTCAAGAATGATGCTTAGATTACACAAAAAGCCTCACTACATACATAGTAATCTGCAACCCTTAATGATTCTCAATCTGTTTGGAAATGGATATGGATGGATATAAAAAAGTAATACTTAATGATGCTAATGCCTTTAAATCAAATGTAAATAGAAAGGAAATAGAGTATTGCCTCCTAGATTAGTATTTTAAACAAATAAAAGGACCTTTATTGGAGAGAAAGGCTCCCTAAAATGTTCAAATGATGTGAGGAAGCAGAGTCTTCTAATCCTTGCAGGACACACTGGAGAGTGGCTAATGTAACTAGACTAATAAAAATATATCAGAATTTTAAAAATACTACTATACGATATGAAATTTTCCACCTGTGTACCAGCATAGCGTGCTGCTTACTTTGACCTGGCAGTGTGATCTCAGTGTTCTCTGGACAAGTTGATGAGACTCAGTGAGTGGACCAAAAAATGGTTAACAGACAAAGTTTTTGTGACTACTACAGTGTTATGCTTATTTGAATGCATACAGTGTGAATGATTTTCACACTTCATTATTGGAATGAATAGCACTCATATGGATTTCCTTTTTCATTATTTATTCTAGCAGCTCACAGTAGGTAAAGCAGTGTTGCAGTGTTTAAAGTTCTCTGGTGCTCTTGTTACCACCACACCCTGTAGTTACATTAGCTGCAATGCCACAGAACTACAGGGGTTTGGACAGTGTTCTCCTTTGACCGTTAGGTGGAAGCACAAACAGAACTTCCAGCCTGTCTGAAGATTGTCAATCTTTAATTTTTCATACACAAAGAGACCCTTGTAAGTAAAGCCAATTATACAGATATAGAAGGCAAAGATAGTAACAGTCTGATTATGTAATGCAATTTGGTTGAGCAATGAGAAAACACAGACCAGTAATTCATTTACAATTTGCCCAGTTCTACATGACTACTACACTATAATTTATAGATTCCTCTTTGTCGTTGTGTCTCATAGAACTTTAATATGAAACACTGACAAATTAATTTCAATCATCCATATTTCTGTTCAGGCAGTGGGTCCACTTCAGTCAACATTCCTGTTTTGCTGCCATGTTCACACTCTCTCAGTATCAGAGAGAAATGATGAGATAAAAATAGAAGCCACACTTCTGAGCATCCTGTAGAAAGGTCTACTCTCTGGAATATTAACAGGGTTTGGGGCTTGAAGCAAATGTACCACCCTTTCGAAGCCATTTTGTGGATTAGAACGGCTGAACACTCTTGAATTGAAAATGTGTGACATAAATGGGATGACATAACAGAACACATTGTCTGTCACTGCAGTCTCCAGTGTGTGTGTGCTGGATGTAATGATGTCAGGGAGACAGTTAAGAGCTGTTACCAATAATCACCAGCCATGAGAACATGTCAGTGACAACAAGAGCAAGAAATAATCTGCAGAATACTCCACCCTATTCTCATGTGCAAAACACAGTTCTGTTTACTAAGGCTGACTCCAATAGTGTGACTAATGCTGCTGCACATCACTTTCTCTGCTGGGGAGTAACACATTCAAGATCCATACAGCATTTATACAGTACTGCTGTTCCTGTCTTAATGTATTTCACCTGTCTTTCACACCTGCCCAGGGACTGCAGCTAAAAATTTGCCAAGATGGCAAAACTTGCACACCTACAGGAATGTTTATTAATGCACACTGTCCCTGTAACTTTAAACTTTTAACTGTACAGCTGTCCCTTAATGCAGTGGTTCCCCAACCTTTTTCTTTGAGCCACCCCTTTTTCTATCATTGAGTAAACTGATGACCCCTGACTAAGTGACACATTTGATGGATTTTTCATACTATATTAAATGTATAACAACATTACAGAACAGCTGATAGATGGTACAGTGATTATTTCCCTTGATTATTGCATCAGAGATGAGTTTTCCTGATATTTTTAGGAACTTTTTCTACAATTCTCCATCTGTATTCTGTTTTATTTTATTTTTCAAACACTCATACATACTTAATAGGCTTCTTTTTGACAAAATTAGTAGTTTTCTTTTTTTGTTTTAACTCTTTTAACTTGTCTAATGCAGGATGAGGCTGTTTAGCAGAGGGTCAGGGCTCTGTGAATAAATGCTGAGATAGGTATTTTTAAGTTTTCTTACACTCCTTAAAATCAAGAAGGCCATGCAATCACCCTAAAGCTTCAGTGATCCATAGTGGGGGGTAGGGAACCGTGCCACTGAGTCAGCAAAATCAACAAATCTCCAATATGCAATATCCATAAACTGCACTGCAGTTAATGCATTCAAGCAATTTACTGCTCCATAAAGTGACTCAGACAAGAAAATCATACTGATAGAGTGATGCTGCTCTACTGTCTGTGATATGTTGTAGAAATGAGCTAACTGTCATATCAAGTGAAGTGAGATATTAGCAAGTTAGTTAATAGCTGACAAGCGTGGAGCAGGCACCATAATGACGTAAAGCAGGCCTTTAACTCATTAACATTGTCATCACACATACAGTTCCACTTGATCACATGATCATATCAATTAAGATGTCAACACAGACGTTCTTTCAGAGTACATTTACTGAAGGTTGACCTGCTTCATAAACTAAAACTCATTTTACAATAATGCAGCAGTTCCAAAAGAATGTTGTGACTTCTGATACAAAAATTAAATGTGAAAGATTCAGAGGTTGACCATAAAGTTTGTTGTCCTATTTTGTTTTTGTATTTAATAGATCATACAGACATAGTATACAGTAAGCTCACGTTACACAAGTTACTACATATTGCATCATGAAAGTACCACTGTACAAAAGCACTTATTGTATATGTTTGCCCGTTAAACATTATACCTTTATACATGTAATGCAATGTGAGCTGTGCTAAAGAGTTCGACTACATGATGTCAGATTATTTTATTGTGTCACATACTCATTGGCCTATAAATCTGATGGCACATGTTTTTGTTCACCTTAAGAAGTTCAGCACCGGTACTGAAAAAGAAAGGCATACTTATAGATAAAGATATATACGTATCAGTCATATCTATATCCCCATTTATGTGTTGCTGATAAATACAGTAGTCAGTAATACACATGAGCACAGCTTCCATTGGGTAAAACCAGCAGTCGACAATAAAGTAAACATTAAGTCATTAAGTGAGTTTTGAACTTGGTACACGATCTGAATACGCTGAGTTTGGGAGCATCCAGAATTTGGCTTTGAAAATAAAAAAGTGAAAGTTGTATACGTGTATATACAGTTGTCATGAGGAGATATCAATCAATCCCTTCTCAAAGACTCACTTTGTTCATTGTGTTCACTTCAATCACCCAAACTCATATCCTCCAGTAATAGCCACCCTCCAAGTAACATTCAAGCACACTGTACACTTAAGTTTAAGCTGAAGGTACACTTAATAGTATAATGCTGTTGTACTTCCTCATTGTTGCCTCATTAAAATGTATTATTCCACCTTGTTTTCAAAAACACAACAGTGAGCCTTGGCTACAGAAAATGGATTGCTCAATATCATAAAATACCTAAAGCTATCAAAGCACTCAGATTATCCCATGCAAACACAAATGAAAGGCAGATACATGATGGCTGAAGGCCCCGCTTCTATCTGTTAATGTTCTGGTTAACTTAACCTAATCTCTCAGCACTCTCAGACATATTTAGGCCTAGATCACACATAAAGCACAAAGTCAATACGAAACATAAAACAGCTAAAAGCTACCACATATAAAATACTGATTCCCTCTGTTTCATACTTTTAAAAAAGCCAGGTTGGTGCTTTTTTTTTGACATTTAGTAAATTGTGCTGTTTCACTTCTTGGCTAACTTATATAATACATCAATGCTGTTATAGAGTAAGACAAAGCACAGATGTTAACAATGTAATATCCAACATGTGTTTCATTTTTAGAGAGGGAAAACTGTCTCTCAAAGGCATTTCAATATTCCCATGTCCACTCCAGGTCGTCCTTGCTGAGGCTTCTTGAAATGTCCACAGGTGCAGTTTCTTCATACAGTCTGCTTCTTTGTAAGTATCTCCTCTTGAATGTTTCTTTTTTTGTATGAAAAGTCTTGGCATGTGGTTGAAGCCATGCGGTCTTATCATGCATACTGAATGGACAGAGAGGCATTGTTGATTGGCTTTTTATGTGCTTAAAGGAAGAGAGGGGGAGGGCTGTGTCCTCAACTATCCACTTTAGTCCATTTAGTGTTAAAGCGTTACATACACGGTGAGGATCAGACTGAGCAGGGTGGACGTGGGGGCATTTTACGGGCAGGGGTTTCTCCTTTCCTCCGTGAAGCTTCTTGTCAGCGTCAAGTCAATGCAGTATGCAGCTGGAGGTTTGGCCTTATGTGGAACTACTGCCGCCGCTGCTGGTGGTGGATGCCTGCCAACGAGACAAGAGAATTAGATCAACCTTGAAAACGACCACAGCACTGACAGCCGTGTGACTGTCCAAAATGACACATCTCATGCAGCCGATGTCTGTCACTCAGACAGGGGCTTCAGGCAGAGGACAGAGTGGGGTGGAGGGGTTGGGCAGATCCTTGAACATGTACTGGTGAGGTGACGGGTCTATCAATGAATACCATGCTCCAATAATATGTGAAGGAGAGCGGTTGCTAGGTAACTGGGTGACTGGATTCACTTTGCGCCTCTCCTGCACAAAGAATTAGGTCACAATTCACACTACAGCAGACAGAAAATTCAGTGTCATTGAGTAACACTCAGACGAATTACAGTAAATCTAACCCAATCATACAGCAACACCTTTAAACATTCAAAAATATAATTCACTCCTAATCTATTAGTGATGGATCAGTAGGGGATGAACACACATTTATCCTCACATGCACAGGATCCTTTTGAGAACACAGTGATTCAGTTAATGACATATTAAAGTTTTCTTGCCATATGTATTAACAGCAGAAGCCAGATTGTGAAAAAAGCAAAGCCAGCAAATGTTAGTTTTAATGAAGGATTTTTTTTTTTTAAGCTGTGATCAATGACCTTCAGGCAGAGCAGCATGTTGATGTTATCATTTTGTGTTTATAGGATACAAGTGTGTGGCTCAGGGACTGGCTCTACTTGAGTCTCACTTTGTTCACCAAAAGTTATGACTAGGACAGGGATACTGTTTTAATACTACTTCATCTGAATCACCACTTTTGCCTGTCTGCAAAACTGACCAAGTGTCAGAGTCTGTATGTTGTCTATGATTATTATGGCCCAATGTCTTTGTCCTCTGACGTCAATCAAAATCATTAGGGTCATATTTTTAGGCTCTGTCAAACTGAAACTTTGAGAGGGGACATAATCCTGAAATACTGACAGATGTAGTGTGAATTACTGTGGTGTATAGACTGCACACATTTTAGTGGGCTTTAGTGATACGACTGTATGTGAGTAAGAGTAACCAAAATGTAGGCATGAAGAAGTTTTAACACAGGAGATTTGCCAAACTGCATGTGATGTCAGCTGAGTGACCCTTTGCAATTAAAAAAGAGAAATCTCCTTCTCTAAGAGAAACTAAACAAGACAAAATAATTTTAAAGGAAAAAAAGATCCACTGAGAACAAAACAAACACAAAAAACACTTCAAACACTAAGTTCTGGAACATCATTCATAAAAAGGGCATCCGGGGTGGGGGAGTGAGACTCCTGCATACCTCCAGCTGCCGAGTGGACTTCCCTCATTTAGGGTACTTTAGAGTGGGGAGAAAAAAAAACAAGCAGTTCAATGGTCAGGTCATTGCAAGCACAAAAAAGGATGATTTGTGTATGTGATCACAGAGTTGGTGTAGAGGCACTATGGATGAAATGTTATCTTTACCACAGACTAAGCATGGTTAGTGTGACCCTTTATAACACATACTGCAGCTTGTTACAATCTGCTCTATAAAAGTGGGTTAAAACACAGTCGTGTATTTAGCAATATCATTGTTCATGTTCCAGCAGTATACTTACCTAGATAGATAGATAGATAGATAGATAGATAGATAGATAGATCAGTTGATCTGCAGGGAATAAAACACTGATGACATCCAATCCCCTGATATACACACAACAAACCAATCTGCAGGGAATAAAACACTCATACACAACCACTCTCTTGATATATACATCACAGTCAACAGTCACACAATAATATCTGTGAAGCAGTTACAAATGAAAAGTCGTTTTAGCAAGTGTCTCTCTGTAAAACCTTTAAATACAAACCGCTGCAAGATATTTTATGAGGTGCAACATTTTCTCTTCAGTTTGGTTGCTATTAACTATTATATTTTTATGTCACTGGTGATTTTTTCTGACTTTTGTTATCATTGATTTAATGTCATTTATGGTCTGTTTAAGGTGATATTAGAAGTTTTGATCTTTACGTTCATTTTAGTAGACAGATCTTCCTGTTGAATGAAAATTACATTTTTAAGGTTTTTTTAAGTACCACATAGACAGAGATTTAGAGATGGGAAATGTTGTTATGGTATTTAACAGTGAGCCGGGAAGTATCCGTAGTGCAAACACAAAAACAGACATCAGTAATACAGGAAAAAAACATGACATGGTTTTATACTGTGCAGCGATACACA
Organism: Epinephelus lanceolatus; assembly: GCF_041903045.1. NCBI lineage: Eukaryota > Metazoa > Chordata > Actinopteri > Perciformes > Serranidae > Epinephelus > Epinephelus lanceolatus. The sequence goes on along the minus strand of NC_135740.1, from coordinate 23,737,491 downwards.
GCTTTCATACGGTCTTGGTGGTTTTGTTGTTGTTTCTGTCAGTGTCTCTAGTATGATACATTAAATGCATCCATTCATTGCTGTATTAAGTGTGACGTTGTTTACGGTGAAAAATGTATTATCTTTATTGTTTTTATATCACTCTGGCTTGCTTCAGGCAAAATTTACTATAACAAAACAAAAAGAAACGAACAAAAAATGCCAGTGCACTTCACCTGAAAGCTGATCAGTGTAGTGTGAACTGTGATTAACAGTAGGCAAGACTTTTCTTCACAAACATAAAGTTAGGAATGGGGTTTATTAAAACTGCAGTAGAGTGATCTGTACCTGCAGAGTGGATGGTGCTGAGTCACTAGTGTCTGTGAGTCCTGTCCCTCTCGGTATACTGGACACGATGTATCTGGAGCCCTTTGGCACAGGCTGTCTAACCACCAGCTTTCCTTTCCTGGTCTCTGCTAGAAACAGACTGTACCAGTAGGCATCGTTGGAGACCAGAGTGGAATCTGCGATGGTGGAGTTCCTCTCACTGATCACACTGTTCCTGCAGGGAGGAGCCGCTTTGCTGGGCTTGGGTTTCTGACACTTGAGCACGATGGTGACCAATATGGTGATGAGCAGGAGAAATGACACCGAGCCCAGACCGATGACCAAATACAGGTTGAGGTCTGAGAAGATGTCATATTCCAGAGGCACCTCAGTCATGTCAGAGTAGGCCTTAACGGCAGTCTCCATTGTGGACAGCTTGATGGTGACTGTAGCAGAGAGAGCAGGCTCCCCGTTGTCCTTGGCAACAACAACCAGTCTCTGGTGACGCGGATCTCTGTAACTGAACATCCTCATAGTCCGGATCTCTCCGTTGTATTGGTCCAGACTGAACAAGGTGGCGTCAGTCACCTGTAGAAACTGGTAGGTAATCCGAGAGTTGTGCACCGAGTCGGTGTCTAAGGCTATCACCTTGGCAACCAGAGAGCCTTTGTCGGTGGATCTGGGGATCTTTTCCTCCACCACCGAGCCGTGCGCGCGCCAAGGTGACACAATGACCGGAGCGTTGTCGTTCTGGTCCACAATAATGATGTGGACCGTGACGTTGCTGCTGAGTGGAGGAGAGCCAGAGTCTCTGGCCTCGATGTGGAAAAGAAACTCCTTCTCGATCTCATAGTCAAAAGTTTTCAGTGCGTAAAGATTCCCGTTCTCTGGATTGATGGAGAACAGCATGGACATGGAGGTGTTGGCTATCTCCTTCTCTAGGATGAAATAAACTAGATACTGGTTTTCATGGAGGTCAGGGTCAAACGCAGTGAGTGAACTGAGCAAGGCTCCAGGTGCGTTATTCTCCATCACACGGATAGTATAAAATGACTGAGGGAACTGTGGAACATTGTCATTAACATCCAGCAGCTCTAACGTCATAGTTTCATTGTCAGATAAAGGAGGAGAACCTCTGTCTGTCACCGTGAAAGTGACGTCATATTCTGGGACCTTCTCGCGGTCTAATGGCTCTGACACTACTAATTCATAATAGTTATCAGAGGATTCCCTCAGTTTGAAAGGCATATTATCTGGAATATGAAGATCAACCACTCCATTGTCACCTGAGTCTTTATCACTGACACTAACTACTGCTATCACTGTGTCTATCGGTTCGTTTTCTTTTATAGGACTCTGAAATGATTTGATGGATATTTCTGGATGATTATCATTCATATCTGTCACCTGTATTGTCAGTTTACACTGTCCAGATAAGGAGTTAGGCCCCTTATCGCTGGCTATAACCTCCATTTCATAAAGTTTAACATCTTCATAATTTATCATCTCTTTCACTCTGATTTCACCATTTTCTGGATTCAAGTTAAACATCTGTTGTGTTCTCTCTGATGTATATAAACTATATGAATAAACTATTTCAGAATTTGACCCTTCATCTAAATCAGTGGCGTTCAGTTTTATTATTAGACTGCCAATCGGGGAGTTTTCCATCACATCTACGTTGTACTTGTCTTTTTCAAATTTAGGGGCGTTGTCGTTGACATCAAGCACGCGAACAATGATGCTGGCTGTACCTGTGCGCGTGGGCGCTCCACCATCCACAGCAGTCAGTATTAGATTATGAACAGCCTGCTGCTCTCTGTCCAGCGGTTTTTTCAGAATCAAATCTGCAAACTTTGACCCATCTCTGCTCGTCTGAATTTCGAGTGCAAAATGTTCACTTGAGCTCAGATGATAATTTTTTACAGAGTTTGTTCCAACATCTGGGTCCGCAGCATTATTCAGTGAGAATCTCTCTCCAACGGGGCTCGATTCAGAGATGTCCAGATGCATCGTTCCTCTTCGAAAATGAGGCGCGTTGTCGTTAATATCCGTGATTTCCACCTCAATATTAAACATACGTATTGGATTTTCAATTGTAGCGTCTAATTTAAGAAAGCACGACGTAGTTGTCTTCGAGGGGCATAAAAACTCTCTGTCTATCCTTTCCAGAATAAACAGCTCTCCAGTGTCTTTGTTGATGTCAAGATATTTTTTGTTGCCCATAACGTCGATGCGCATCTTCCTTCCTTTGAGCGTCTTCACGTCTAATCCCAGATCAGTTGCTAAATTAGCAACGACAGAGCCTTCCTCCATTTCTTCGGGAACAGAATAATGGGTGACGGTACATACCGTTGTCATCATAGCAGAAAGACAGAGAAATGCAGACACGTACCCTCTCTCAAACAACCGTCGGTAATGATGCGCCATCGTGCTGTTCCTGTAGTTATAATCTTGAATTGTGCTGAAACGTGGACGAACTGTCTTGTTGTTGAACGCACAAAGGAAACGAGGATCTTACAAGAAAACGTTTCTTCACGCTTTGACCAAGAGTGACGTCTGTGTTAAAGGATGTCTGACATCCCTTCCTCCAATTACATATCGCGAGAGCTATGACATCATCGGTGGATGTTTTCGTGTAGAGCAGCGACGATAGTAGTTTTGTGTGAGCCTTTGCACTTGTTTAAAACAAACGAGTTATTAAAATTAAAACAAGAAATATTTTGTTTTAAAGAGTCAAAGTGCGAGTGTGTTTTATCACAGTTTAAGGAAAGTGGAAAAAGTATTTTGGTAAAGTCTTCATTTCTTGTGTCTAAACTTTTACCTACTAAGTGGGAGAACTAATTCTGAAATACTGATAAGTGAACTTCAGTCTCCATTCATTACATATTTGCATTCCTTTCTAAACGTTTTGTCTGTCTGTTTGTCACACGTGTATACAGTGATTGTAAAGGCATATATTATGTATCATAATTTCCTCTTTCCTTTATTTATTGCGACTTTTACGCACGGCTGTCTGTGCGTAAAACCAGTGCCCATCATGATGAAATCAAAGTGTCCGTGTGTGTATTATCAGTAATTGCTACTGGCAGTTACTTTTGGTTTAACATGATATTAGTGTACTTCACATCTAGCCTCATGTCTCCTCCCAATACATAAATATTACAGAAACTTTCAGGCTAAAATAGCAAGAAAAGAAAAACTAATGAGAAAAAGAGGGTGCAGATTATTTATCAAGTTACTTATTAAGTTTCATAAAATTGCACCTTGATTTTAGTACAAACTAGCTTCCAGCAAGTGAATAAAGACTTTAAGGAAGGCAATGTGAGTAATAAATTTTTACTTGTAAAGCACGGTCCATGAGTAACTTATAATAAGTAAAGAGGAGAGTTAAATTCTCAAGCGCTGAGAACATAAATGTCATGACTACAGTGGTCACTTGTGGGTAGAGCTGATGGGTATTGACGAGGTACATCTGTGTGTAACAGGTGTTCAATAGATTTTCTTTTTCTCATACCTGCAGAGTGGATGGTGCTGAGTCACTAGTGTCTGTGAGTCCTGTCCCTCTCGGTATACTGGACACGATGTATCTGGAGCCCTTTGGCACAGGCTGTCTAACCACCAGCTTTCCTTTCCTGGTCTCTGCTAGAAACAGACTGTACCAGTAGGCATCGTTGGAGACCAGAGTGGAATCTGCGATGGTGGAGTTCCTCTCACTGATCACACTGTTCCTGCAGGGAGGAGCCGCTTTGCTGGGCTTGGGTTTCTGACACTTGAGCACGATGGTGACCAATATGGTGATGAGCAGGAGAAATGACACCGAGCCCAGACCGATGACCAAATACAGGTTGAGGTCTGAGAAGATGTCATATTCCAGAGGCACCTCAGTCATGTCAGAGTAGGCCTTAACGGCAGTCTCCATCGTGGACAGCTTGATGGTGACTGTAGCAGAGAGAGCAGGCTCCCCGTTGTCCTTGGCAACAACAACCAGTCTCTGGTGACGCGGATCTCTGTAACTGAACATCCTCATAGTCCGGATCTCTCCGTTGTATTGGTCCAGACTGAACAAGGTGGCGTCAGTCACCTGTAGAAACTGGTAGGTAATCCGAGAGTTGTGCACCGAGTCGGTGTCTAAGGCTATCACCTTGGCAACCAGAGAGCCTTTATCGGTGGATCTGGGGATCTTTTCCTCCACCACCGAGCCGTGCGCGCGCCACGGAGACACAATGACCGGAGCGTTGTCATTCTGGTCCACAATGATGATGTGGACCATGATGTTGCTGCTGAGTGGAGGAGAGCCAGAGTCTCTGGCCTCGATGTGGAAAAGAAACTCCTTCTCGATCTCATAGTCAAAAGTTTTCAGTGCGTAAAGATTCCCGTTCTCTGGGTTGATGGAGAACAGCATGGACATGGAGGTGTTGGCTATCTCCTTCTCTAGGATGAAATAAACTAGATACTGGTTTTCATGGAGGTCAGGGTCAAACGCAGTGAGTGAACTGAGCAAGGCTCCAGGTGCGTTATTCTCCATCACACGGATAGTATAAAATGACTGAGGGAACTGTGGAACATTGTCATTAACATCCAGCAGCTCTAACGTCATAGTTTCATTGTCAGATAAAGGAGGAGAACCTCTGTCTGTCACCGTGAAAGTGACGTCATATTCTGGGACCTTCTCGCGGTCTAATGGCTCTGACACTACTAATTCATAATAGTTATCAGAGGATTCCCTCAGTTTGAAAGGCATATTATCTGGAATATGAAGATCAACCACTCCATTGTCACCTGAGTCTTTATCACTGACACTAACTACTGCTATCACTGTGTCTATCGGTTCGTTTTCTTTTATAGGACTCTGAAATGATTTGATGGATATTTCTGGATGATTATCATTCATATCTGTCACCTGTATTGTCAGTTTACACTGTCCAGATAAGGAGTTAGGCCCCTTATCACTGGCTATAACCTCCATTTCATAAAGTTTAACATCTTCATAATTTATCATCTCTTTCACTCTGATTTCACCATTTTCTGGATTCAAGTTAAACATCTGTTGTGTTCTCTCTGATGTATATAAACTATATGAATAAACTATTTCAGAATTTGACCCTTCATCTAAATCAGTGGCGTTAAGTTTTATTATTAGACTGCCAATCGGGGAGTTTTCCATCACATCTACAGCGTATTTGTCTTTATTAAATGAAGGGGCGTTGTCGTTGACATCAAGCACACGAACAATGATGCTGGCTGTACCTGTGCGCGTGGGCGCGCCCCCATCCACAGCAGTCAGTATTAGATTATGAACAGCCTGCTGCTCTCTGTCTAAAGCTTTTTTCAGAATCAAATCAGCAAACTTTGTACCATCTCTACCGGTCTGAATTTCAATAGAGAAATGTTCACTTGAGCTCAGATGGTAATTTTTAACAGAGTTTGTTCCAACATCTGGGTCGCCAGCATTATTTAATGAGAATCTCTCTCCAACGGGGCTCGATTCAGAGATGTCCAGATGCATCGTTCCTCTTCGAAAATGAGGCGCGTTGTCGTTAATATCCGTGATTTCCACCTCAATATTAAACATTCGTACTGGATTTTCAATTGAAGCATCTAAACGTAAAAAGCACGACGTAGCTGTCTTCAATGGGCATAAAAACTCTCTGTCTATCCTTTCCAGAATAAACAGCTCTCCTGTGTCTTTGTTAATGTCAAGATATTTTTTGTTGCCCACAACGTCTACGCGCATTTTTCTTTTATTCAGCGTCTTCACGTCTAATCCCAAATCAGTTGCTAAATTAGCAACGACAGAGCCTTCCTCCATTTCTTCGGGAACAGAATAATGGGTGACGGTAGATACCGTTGTCATCATAGCAGCAATAAAGAGAAATACGGAAACGTACCCTCTCCGGGAACAATGATGACTTTGCAGAGCCATTGAAGATAATCCGTATTTAAAACCTCGAAATGTGATGAAAAGAAGAAAAGAGAAACTGTATTTTTTTCAATGATGAAAGTCCGCGAGGGTCTTCAAGAAAAACGTTTCTTTATGCAGAGATTTGCGTGTAACATGTCTGCCTGCCCAACCTCCAATGAAATAGCGTGAGAGCGATGACATCATCAGTGAGTATGTTTTTTGTGGAGAGCAGCGACCTGAATAGTCACTTACGAGCTTTCGCACTTCGTAAAAATATCGGTGATGTCAAAGTTACATTATTACAAACTCAAGTTGCTATAAACTTTTCATT